>NW_009650184.1:40618-156745 GCF_000708025.1 Charadrius vociferus
CCCGCCCTCCGCCCCGCCCCGCCCTCCGCCGGGTGAGGAGCCGTGTCTCGCCGGTTGTTTCGTGACAAGGCGCGAAACTAATTTCGCGTTAGTTGAAGGACACGGTAAAGCAAACTGGTAGAGCACGGTATGTGCGTGCCCGCAAAGAATTACGCGGGGAGCTCGGAGTTGTGTTAGTCTTGTCCGTTTCAAAGACACGGAGCTTGTGTTTTAATTCAGTGTTGCTTTTAAACTGGATTGGAGGTTCGTATTTGTATGGGCGGCTACAGAAATGGGTGAGGTTTCCGCCGTGAACTTTACATGTGGTTATGATAAACTAGCGGTTGGCTGCAGGGGGACCGTTCACAAGGAGGACCTGTCCCGGCAGGGAGGTGCAGGGGTTGTGGGTCACAGTCTCTGGGGTGCGCTGTTTTGCCCTTGCTGCCTCCGGACTGACCTTCTGGGGTTTTGCTGTAACGGATCAAATAGTTTCGGCTAATTTTCTGTCTGAAGTAGCAGCTGTTCATCGCAGTAGCGCTTTTCTTGGCTTCCAGGGGCTGTCCGGGCGTAAAGCAACACCTGATACGGTGTCTTCTCCACGTGCTTGCAGTGTGTTTTTAAAGCTGAGGCTTAGAGTTCATAGTTACATATTAAAGTATATTTTTAGTAACTTAAGAGAGTGCGTGGAAATTCACCGTAAAATAAACTAATAAACAATTTGATCATGTATTTGACAAAATATACTCTCAATAATTGTCACTCATTTTGATTTCTGCAGTTATCTGATGTAAAGGCAGCTAGTATCTTGTGTTGGCATGAGCTGTCAGTTGTGTCAACGGAGCAGCACTGTAACCCTACCCACAATGACACCCAGAATTAACAAACCTGCAGACCTTCAGAGCTTTTCTTAAAGAACAGATGACACCACCAAGATGATCAGTACAGATTTTTTTGTCTTTCTAAAGCACTTAATGTGATCAGAGAATTAAAATTTCAACAGGTCATTTAATGACGGCTGAGCAGCGAATATTGGAACACCTGGTTTAGGTTTCTTGCGGTTTCATAGTTTAGGTGGGGCAGTTCTTCTGGCGATACGTGCGTTCTAAGGCATTCTTCTCTAGCTTGTGTAATCAACAAAATTTATTAACAGCATGAGGTCACTGTAATTTTCAATAAATGGTGACTTGCTGATTTATATCAGAAGATCCATACAGCAGTAAACAATACCATTTACATTTAATTAGTTTTATTGAACCAAAGGCAATTTTATTTGTAATGAACTACATGTTATGATTAAGAATGTATTTTAATGATCTTTAAGTAAGGTGAACAAATGTTACCCTTGACCTAATAGAGGAGATTTTTCTATGTTATTGATAACTTTATGGTGATTTTTAAATTGTGAAATGCAAAAGAGAACACTTTCATTATTGTTCCATCATCAAGTAATTTCCTGTGTACATCTCAGTGTAGAAGGATGAGATACATTCTTAATTATTTTCAAGTATGAGATAATTAAATGAATATCAGGTTTTTTAAAATCTCGTCTACTCTTGTATAAAAAACCCTTAATTTTATTGCTTGAGATTCAAGTCTTTCATATAGTTTCTTTAATCTAGAACTGTTACAATCCCCCAACCCAAGTGGGTTTTTTTTCTTAAGTAAGAAAATAACTGGGGTCGTTTGCCCTTACTGTTTCCTAAAACCAACATAATTTTAGATGTAGAATACTGTTTCCATTGAACATATCAGTAGAACTATTTGGCTTCAGTGAACGAGCAGTTCAGCACTTATAGTAGGAAAGTAATTCTTTACAGAAGGTGAATTTCACAAAGATCAAGTCCCTCATTAGTTAAATCATTAATAAAAAGTATTTGTCTTTGCTTTTAAGTATAGTTAAATCCTTTGTTTAAAAGGTGATTTTGCTTCTCCCTGCTTTTATATAGGGGAAAGCAATGACATAACCTAACCAGGTAAATTCTTCTTGCTCGGTGAGCGGAAGTTATATTTACATGTAGCGTTGGGTACAAATCTTGATAGCTCCTTGTGAAATTCACCATTGTGACTTCTTGCAAGACATCAAGATGAGAAATGCACAGCTTCTCCTGGGGAAAACAGCACTAGCTGAAGGAACAGCTTTGTACTCTTACAGTAACCTTTATTGTTGAATGCAGTTCATGTGTAGTCTGTCTTCTATAACTGTATCACTCTTTGGAGTTCTCTGTTTCCCTTCTATTATAAAACTTCAACAACTGTATTGTGTTGGGCTGAGATTGATGTCCATTTGGAGTACAGAGCATTGGGCTACAGAAAAAAAGTCCTCATCGCTTTTCTTTACCCTAACAGTGAAAAAATACTTCCGAAAGCTACTGAGCATATGTAATATCCTTGCATGTCTTCTCTTTCTACTACTTACGAATGAAATGCTAATGAATTACCACTCTGGATTTCTCTCAGAGCATAGGTTTTTCTTATGCTTTTTTTAGTTTTTGGAAAAAAAACCATGCATTTTTTGAATACTCTTTTGTTTCTAGTTTGTGGCCTTCCAGAGAAAAGCCACAAGTGTGTAGGGAGTGTGCAGATCTCATTTTTTTCAGAAAGATAAGTGAGTTTGTTTCAAAGTTGAAATTCAAAAAAGAGAAAAAAGAAAATGTGAAAGTTTAGGTGTTAAATCAGAAATGCAGGAGAACTAAAACATAAAAAGAAAAGACACCAAAGGAGAATGTGGTAGAAATTTTTACATTTAAAATGCAACAAAGGAGAACGTCACAGTAGAAGAAAATAGATTAGAAACCAGGAAAATATATTACTGTACAAATACCAATATACTTAAAAAGGTGGATATTTCTGCTTCCTTTTATTCTAGTGTTGCTTCCCACTAAGGAATTCTTTGAAGAGAGGAGTTCTTGGTTGACGCATTTCACTAGCAGTTTTTATTGTGTATATGAGTGTGTGTGTGGTATTAGTTTTCTGCTGTGCTATCCACTACTGAGAGACTCTTTATTTTTCTTTGCATAATAAAGCACATAATAGCCTGGATTAGCTAAATTGTAGGTGATAACAGATTGGAAAGAAGTGAATGATGAAGATATAGGACACCACATGTGTATTAGTTTCATATAAATTATTTCTCGTGAACCTGATGAAAGTAGGTTGGAAGAACAAGGATACAATGAATGAACTTTGTGTGAAAGACTACAATAAATGGCTAACGGTTTAGGATAAAGATAATTTGTGAGAGTTAATGTTCAGATTTGATTCATGGTTTAAAAAGCATATGGAATACAAAGTGTGTGTTTTTGCAAGGTATGAAGTGAGATTTCTTGTCTCCAGATATAAATAGAAATACAAATTCATTATAGAGCTAGCTACACAGTTTTAAGCTAAGGTGAAACATGTTTGATAAATGTACAATATATTTAAAAAACCATTCATTTTGATCTGGAAAAGTGGAAAAAAGATATTAAAAAATCTGTAGCCATTTTATTGGAGAAACAAATGGATACACATGTGTCAGATTTTAGGACATTAACATAGGTGGACAATTGTGCCTTTAGTTAGTTTTTGTAATGTTCAAATTAAGTAATATTCAAATATAGCTATTTTTTCTTATAGTCAAAATTATAAACAAAAAATAATGTCATGCTTTTAAAAATAGCTACATTTGAGCCAAGGTGTGGTTATAAATCCATGAAAGAAGCTGTAAAATTAATTCAGCTTTTGAAAATAGCACATTCTTGCTCGCATGAACAAGGAATTGTAGTCATGTAATCTGCTCCCCAGAGATGGTGTCTGATTAGCCTTTTGCAAGATTCATCCAGTAATAAAGGATGGAGGTAACTCAAATAGTTAGGTGCTACGTGTGGTGAGAAGGTAGACACTCTTGCATTTCATCGTAGGTTATGATTCTTAGATTAACTGGGATTTGGTATCAAGTCTCTGCTCCTCTTGAGAATAGAAATTGGATTGTGGATCCATGCATAAGCAGTCTACTTGTATTGAAATCTCCTAGCTGCTGTTGTTCCTGACCAGCTAAACAGCCCCAAAATGTTTATTTTTGTGATGAGAAGAAAGTCCTTTGTATCAGCTTTTTAACAATTAGTCTGCGGTGTTCTTTCTGGGGGAGGTGGATGTTTCAGAACAGTTACCTGATGAAATAATTGTTTCAGAATTTTAAGGTCATCCCCCCTGGGCCTCTAGGGACAGCTTTTAACATCTAACAATCATCAGATTTATTTTTTTTTTTCCTTCCCCTGTGTATATCATACCACCATCTATTTCGAGCGCCTGCTGCTGTAGTATCCAAGTCTCTTGTTCTTAGTTTTAGGGTAGGAATGTTCATGGGTTGTTTGCTGTCATGAGTAGTAGTATTGCATATATTGGGCCCAATTTTATCAGACTAGTTTAGCATATCCCTGACTTAAAGCTTTGGAGTAATCCTGTTGATGTATCTAGGCTTTCTTAAAGCTGATAGGGTTTTCTCATGAGTTGACTGCAGATGTACTTGAGTGTTTAAGAGAATTTGAATCAATTTCATTGTTTCCTTTTGTATTCAGTTGGCTTTGTCCTTGCTGGAAAAGTATTTTCTTTCCAGTTTCATTAAAAACGAAACAAAAAATCCCACTTTTAAAATAAAGTAACAAGTATATGGACAATATTTTAAGATTATACCATTATAAATTCAAATGGGACTATTAAGAGAAAATAGATAAAATTTTAAATTCATGTTATAAACGTCTAACAGTTTAGCGTTTGAGCTATCAACACATTTAGAATATCATCTTGGATCTGGTTCCTTTATAGCAAGATGTACTGAAAAAACAGCATCTTTTAGTTGGCTAAACATTTCATGAACTTAACTTGGGGTGGGGTGGTGGGGGTCATAAAATGGAATCTTTGCCACTAAAAGGCTCTTCAAAATATGTGATTAAATTCAAGTTTAAATAATAGTAAGTACCTTAATCTGTTTTACAGGATCTCTTTTCAATCAATGCTTATGTTTATGCTCAGAAGCCACAGCTGGATATTCACAGTTTTGAGGGTACCTTCACACGGGTAAGTAGTATATGTAAATACAGTTCTACTCTTCTATATCTCAGTGCACGTGAAACCCATACTTAGTCTCAACGTTGTATAAGATCTTTCCTCAGCTTTACAGCAGTATTTATTTCCATCTTCGTGCTATGGTAATACTTCATATAAAAGATATCCTGGTAAACACATATTGCAGAAAGCCAATACAGAAAGAATTTCTGGAAAAAAGCAGAATCCAAGAATCAGATATTTGTTGACATCACTGTAATCTTTTTATATGAAACTGCTTGTGTAGTAGCATATATTGTTTGTCTCCAGGCATCTAATGTATTGTTCATATATGTCAAAAAAGTGGCAAGTTGAATATATTCAGTAGCCTGAGACAATGCAACTGTTTTATATGCAATAAAAATGTGCCTTGTTTAACAGCATTTCAGTTCACGGGAAAGCTTGTATTTCCAAAGTTCAGTTGCCTCAAAGTAAAATTAAACTAAAAGCTACTTATGGAGGCTTTATTAAATCTCTTTTTCCAGCTATAGTTATATTCAAAACCAAATATGATTATAACAATGCAATAATTTCTGTGACTTTTTTCTGTTGTTTTCAAAAGGTGGCATGTTAAAGTTAGCCCTTTAAAGCAGGGTGTAATAATAGGTAGTAATTTTTTTTTTAATCGCTTTACAGATTTGTAGCATTATATTAGCATACACAATGATTGTTTTGTTTATTTTAGCCAAACTCAGTGTTAGTAGACTAATTCCTCTTGATAGTTTGTTTCTAAAATAATTTGAGAGAATTAACTACTATGGAGGTAGAAAGAAGGGTTTTTTACCCAAGTGACTCAAATTGGTAATAGATTCTGTTCAGTAATTGGAATTCCAGTTCACAATTCTAAGTACACTGATGAATGAGATACTGCAATTGTTGGTTCTCGAAGACCAATTTATACCAGTTATATAGT
This sequence comes from Charadrius vociferus, assembly GCF_000708025.1. NCBI lineage: Eukaryota > Metazoa > Chordata > Aves > Charadriiformes > Charadriidae > Charadrius > Charadrius vociferus. The sequence continues at coordinate 46,593 of NW_009650184.1, forward strand.
TCATGCTGCCTACAAAGTAAATGTCATTTGCCCACCCCTTCAAAGCTGTAAGCAACAGTGTTTACTTAAACCTTGTATTGACCAATTGTCCAAATGAAACTTCTATTAACAGTTGTAAAATTCATGTTATTCCTGTCCCAATGGATAAGTGTATACTTTTCTAAATATAAATTGAACTCCTCAGAGCCTTTTTAACAACTCTGGTATGTGTAATTGACGCATTGGGAAATCATCACTAAACACTTGCTCCCTATTGTGTGTTCTGTTTGTACGTGTAATAAGAGCTGTATGATTCAAGCATCCCTGATATGTGTAAATAACCCTAATACATTTTATGCTTTCAGGTTTATGTATGTGTTGTTTTGACTGCTTCAGTAGGAATGGCAGTTTAAACTGAAATCATGTGTGCGTGCATCTGAGGGCAGTGCCCTCAGGTTTGGCTCACAGTGGATCACACTGTGGATCTTTTTAGAAGATTTTTTTGTTGTTGTTGTTAACTGTGTACCTTATGCATAGTGAGATGTTGTTTTAGGACGGTTGTTTATTGATATATCTTCCTACTTCTACTGTGAGCCCTTGCTTTTTACACTAAATCAGGTTTTGTGTCTAATTTCTATTTTATGTTAAAGTAAAAAAAAAAAATTAGTGTGCTTAGTGATGCTAATGCATACATTTTTCCTACTTAAGCATTGATGTTGAAAGAATTCTTGCAAGGGTAGGTTGACAGGGTAATAGCACATTGATTTTTCTTTTCTTTTTTTTTCCCCATTATGAAGACAGAGTACTAACAATGTAGAAGACAAAGTTAGATAATTTCGAAAAGTGCATGACCATAAAACAAAACAAACCAAACTTCGGTGCACAGCTCTGGAGTTTTTATGAGGGACTAACTTCTCTTAAGTACTTCTATGGGAGAAATATATCCACAGCAAACTTAATAGCTGACAGAAGATACCTCTTGCAGTACACCTGCGTAACCATGTCAGGAGGAGTTAAAGCCCTGCTGTTTGGTAGCTTCACATGAAGTCATTTTCTGTTGTCCTCCGGGGATTCTGGTGTGTTATATGCAGTCAGTGCATCAAAAGTGAGTGTCTGTGGGAGGGATTATGTCTGGCCCTTAAATAATGGCTTGTTATGGTTTGAGAAACCCACAACAGTTTGTCATTTAGACAACCGTTCTATCATCTGATGATCCCTCCCCACCCAGGAAGGGGAATTGGGGAAAAACAAGGGAACTTGGGGGTTGAAATATAAACAGATTTAATAGAATAAGATTAGATAATTAACATTAATAACACTAAAGAACCAATACGGATCCCGATACCAATACAGAACATGCAAAGATTATACTCAGCCAATTCTATCAGTAGGAAGCTGTGCACCCCCAGCAGCGGACAGCAAATGTCAGAGGCTGTGAGTGCAACAGCTTCAGGAGGAAGGGAAGGCCTCAGAGGTCCAGCACTGGGGCAAGAAGTTCTTAGGATGGCAGCCATCAAGGGAGAGAGAGAACTTTGCAGCAGACTTTCTGATTTATAGTGAATGTGATGTTCATAGTATGAAATAATGCTGTTGGCCCGCTCATGCTAAGTGCATGGGTCTCGTTCCTGCTCATCGCTGCACCTGGCAAGCTCGCAAACAGTGAGACCTTGAAACCCACACACCATAGCTGGCTATAAAGTAAATATTTTCACAAATTCAGACACTAGAGTCTTCTAAAAGTGCAGTCTTCCCAAGTGTTAGAAGAGAAATTAGTGATGTGTTGCTCAACCCAGAACATGGCATGAGTTAGTTCCTTTCCTCCTCTCCCTTCTTCTGGACTTCCGACCAAGAAACAATAAATAAGCTAAATTAGTGACCTGTGAAAATGTGTGAGATTGTTTTGTTTGTTCTCAGGGCGTTGTCTATGTCTTGGCTGAGCTTACTTTGAAACAGTGATGCACAGAACAAGGATTTACACAGACATAACTACTAGAGTGTCTCTCTGTCTGCTGCTCCTATGCAGGCTTGATAAATTAGGAAGCTATTTCATCGATTCTGAAAAAGCATTGGAAAAACACATGTCTGTAGAAAGAGAATAAAAGGTTGCCATACTTCTTAACTCAACCCCAAAGAGTACACTAGAGCATTACATCAGTGCGTACCGGCATGACCAGTATTATTTACCTTTTGCTTACAGCTTCTGTGCAGAATCATGGAAATTCTCTCTTCTGCTTTTGACATTGGCTGGTTTTTGTTTAAATTTGGGTCCTTCTTCCACCATTCCCTTAAGAATCTTTTCCTTAATTTCTTCTATGTTGCAGCTCTGTGCTGTCATCTCAGTCTCTTCATTTTCTTTGGGAATATATCTAAATCTTATTCTTTTTTATTCTAGTAGAAATCTCAGAGAACTGATTCCTTTGAGTTTAGTTCATCTGCTGTAGTAGATTTTTTTTTTTTCCTATGGTACAGAACTACTTGGTATCATTTTTTTCCAGTGTAGCACCATGTCAGATGCTTAAAAAAATACCTTGATGCAAAACCTGTTGCACGTAGCTGTTAATACTTTGTAAAAATACCTATCAAGATGTGAGCACTGAAAATTGTGTATTCATTTATGAGTAGAATCTCTGGCCTGGGGCTATTTATACAGATGTTTTCTTGGACAAGTCTTGTATTTTTAGTAGAGAGAATGTTGAGTCATATTTTTACTTCGTATTTGCTTTTAGAGAATTACCTGTTTTGAAGCAATGGTTGTGTTCACTTCAAGCTATCTTAATTTTATGTTGCCGCTGAAGGGAATGGTATTATGTTTTGCAGCTTCTTTTTACTCACCTTCCTTGTGCCGGCGCTAACAGCTGTACAGACAGCCAGACTAGGGAGCTAACGTGCAGAACCTAATCTGACCCTTTCCAAAATCCATATGCTAGTAAAAGGAACATAGCAAGAATAATTAACTGTGGGGCTGGGATTGGGGAAGTAATCTCTTTCAGTGATGAAATAAACTAATGCATATTCTTCCACTTTCCTACAGAAGTTGTTGTGGGTTGTTGTGCTGCATCCTGTCAGGTAGGAATAGGGCTAGAAAAGGTTAAATGAAAGTGGTACACTGATTCATTCAAGGATTAGGTATTCAGTCTCAAGGCCCCTGTCATTATCTGAAAAAATTTCTAATGAATTGTAGCTTTGAAACCTTTTAAACGGCTACTTGAAACTTGTCATGATCCTTGGTCAGCTGCATTATGAATTCAGGACTGAGAGTAGGATATATTCAATTTTTATTTCACTGCTTATCTGTTTCTTTGTCTGCACATGCAAGAGCTACAGACTAATTTCCTATAATAGGAACTGTGGACAATTTAAATATCTATGATCAGTACTGCACATGATTTCAAAAACTGAGCCTGAATATGAAGCTTGAATGCAATACTGGACTGCAATATTCTGGTAATGAACTTAATTCAGAATTTAAAGACCAATAAACATACAGCTGCCAAATGAAATTCAGCCCAGCAGACCTTAAGTGGAAACTTCATCAGCTGGACAAAGAAGCCCTTGTATGTCAAATTTCTGCTACTAGAGTGAGTGATGGATTTCATTTACCCCAAAACATATATTGTTCTGTTAGCTGTAGTGGCCTCAGAAAATCTGCAGAACCATTTCTCTGTACCACAGACCTGGTCTTGTTCAGCAGCCTGAGACTTTGTCCCTTCCCTGCTTCATCTATCCCTACCATCTCTCCAAAAGCAGAAATAAAAATAACATGAAACAACTAAACTCATAACCCGTAAATATGCTTCATATTTTTCATTTGAGTAACTTATGACAAATGAAAAATAAGGTTAAGTTGTATTAAGTTGTATAATTGGTAAATTGAATGAGCTGTAGAAAGGATCATAATGAAATAAGCAGAAGCTAACTGATCAGCCAGACCATTCTGTTGATGAGCCTGGCACGAGTGGAAAGAGACATAGCTCTTTAAATGCTTTCCTATTTTGAAAAGGAGGTATTTCACTAAGTCTTGTAGCAGGTAGACATTGGACAAGTGACTTTCCTGGCTGTGTTGTCAGCTCTTCATAATCACTGCAGGGCTTTTGATATCTTCTTGTAGTATGGAAGAGTTTCATAATTCACTGTCTTAAAATCTGTTAACGGAAGAATACACTAAGGCAGGAAAAAAAATATTTCCTAGCTTAGTATCCTATGCCTGACAATAGCCAGAAGCCGGGAAAGAGAGTAAGACTAGAGTAAGGAGGTTGTAATGCCTCCTCAGAAGATTATTCTGTCTCTTAACAACTCCTGATGTGGGAACTTCCTGAGTCAGAGCTGGTTTCTGTAAGTAACCTGCAATGACTTTTCCATCTTTAAATGTACACAGTCCCCCCTTGAACATAGGTAACCTGTTAGCATTCAAATAGGAAGAATTTGTACAGGTTAATTACATATTTTTATGAAGAGCAATTGCCTGTTGTTTTACTTTTGATGGCTCTATTTATGACTTCCTTCTTCTTTGGTAAGAGACAGCAGTATCTATCCTCCCTTTTTAGGTGCCCGTTCCATAGTCGGCTCATGTTCTTCATTGGAGTTCAGGTTTATGTGGTCATATATATTATGGAAGCTACATTGTCTACCCTTGTTGCCCTTTTTGAACATTTTCCAGCTCTCTTTATTTTCTGTTTGGAATAAGGGCAGGGGAAGAAGGATTTAGAACTATGTACTTAAGACTTGGGCAAACCATAGATTTCTTTGTAGTAGCATGATTTGTTGTTCTTTTTTTTTCCTCTCCTAATAATTCTAAGCATTTAGTTTCTTCTTGACTATTAAGTTAGTGTTTTGGTAGATTTGTAATAATCCCAAAATTTGTTTTCTGAGTAGTCATGACAATTTCTGAGTAGTTATGAGTTCTGAGTAGTTTTGATCAGCTCAGAGCTCACCACTTTAGGAAGTTGGGATGTTTTCTTTCTTTGTGTGCATTGGTTTACATTTCATTGTATGGAATTTCATCTGTCTGCTTCTTTGTAGGATATATTAACCTACAGTATTACCTCGCTATTAAATCATCGGTATTTTTTCCATAGCTATTTTGTTCTGGAGTCTTACTTTAGTCTTATCTAAAGTTACAATTATAAAGGTATGCAAAGATATAAGCAGCAAACATTTCTTTGAATTCTCCAGCTTTTCTGTATCTCTAATTCTGTACATTAGTTCTATGGTAATGGCTAGTTAAAACACAATGCTCCTGTCAAATTTCTTTTGTCATGCTGGAATTCAGCCTAATGCAAAAATGACTACTTCAGTATTATTGCAGTTTTAGTAAATGGAAGATAGGAAATGTCTCTTCCAGTGATTGAGGGGAGCTATTTGGAGTCCCACTGTGGACAACAGGTATTCTGTATGTAACTTCTGAGGGCAAAATACAAAACCTTTTTAATTTATTGAGGCTACATTCATCATAAGTCTGGTATTCACATCTGTGTCGTATCACTGTATGTTGACGATTGTGTAAGACTGACCCATTCATTTCCATGAGGTTTCAGTGTTTGACTGAAATACGGGATCTTGTGGTCAGCTCTCTGTTAGTATGCATCATCCTATTATATGCCTGCTGAGGACTCCTCTGACGAACTCTAGCATAATTTGCTCTTTGAGGTATGGTAGTGAGTGCTTATAAATAAGATCATTTTCCGTGTTCACCTATACATTGTTTTCAGTTGATCTAGTAATGCAGTGAGAAACTCCACAAATTTCTTTTTCAAAATACTTGAGCAGAATTTCCTTTTTTTTTTTCTTTTTTTTTTTTTTCAGTGTATGATGGTAGGTAGAATTGTAAAAATCAAGCAAGTTGAAACAGTTTGAACTATGCAGAATAGTTTGTGGATGATAAAAAGTAATCAAGGATAGCATGTATGTTGCTGACTAAGAACAGCCAGTGCATCTCATGGCAAGTTGTGTGAAATTGACTTCTGTTTGCTGCCAGGCCCAGTTTGGGTTGAAAGTGGCTAATCAGCGTTGTCTGTAGGAAAGTATGAAAGAATTCCAGGAAAGGTGTCCAGTTAGATTCAGCAGCTCTTGAAAAGCCCTTGGTAGGTAGGAAAAAGCTCAATAACCAGTTTCAACTCACGTATGGCCAGTTTGTGTCCTATTTCTACCCTTGCAGAAGCAGTTTCTGAAACCTCTAAAGTTCTGTATGGAAGCCTACCACTGGATGTGGTCGTGTTTCAACATTATAGGTATAGATGGCAATCTGTCTATTGATTGCCATGCCCCAATCAGCTGCAGTTAGTATTTCGACTATATCACTGGCATCTTCCTCTGGAAAAACTAGTATTCTTGAATAATTTCTACTTACACTAATATGTTTATACACAGCTTAATTAGGCTTTCAGAAGGCCAAAATAATCACAGAATCTGGATCATCCAGGAAGAATCGTAAGTCAAGTGAGGAATCTAATCATTATGAAGTTAGGAAAAATTATTGGAAAACTTAGGCTGTGGATGCAAGTTATTGAGTGTTACAAAGATGATTGATAATTGCCACAAATTATACTTTTTGATCTGGATCAGAATACTTTTCTTGTATTTAGTGTTTCAGTGATCAGGACTTCATGTGTTACTGATAATACCAGTAAGTTTGAATGTTGCTATAGCTTCTGATCCTGTTTTACCTTCAGAGATACATTTTCAGTTCTGAACTGAACATTGCTTGGCCTATCAATATGAAGTACTTCTGCTGTTACGTAGTAGTATCTTGGAATTCACTTCTGCTCTTTGTAGTACTCTCCAACTACTGAAAATTCCTATGTGATATGATTTGCTCTACTAGGGTGGGCTTGTGGTTGCTGTTGGCTCAAACGTAATGTATTTTACTTGTTAGCAGTATGGCAAATAATTATTGCAGTATTAATTCCTTAGGTAACAATCAAAAAATATTTCTCCTTTTTCTTAATGGAAGACTAATCTTATAGAATACTGATGATTCTTGACAGGATTTTTCTTGTTTGAGTCTTAATTAAAAAATTGTCATTTTCTTCTTAAAGCTAATTCCCTCTCTTCCCCTCTGTTTTTGACAGAGTGGTTCTCTCTGCCTTTTAAACAATGATTTTGCTTGACTTGAGAGTAAGAGCTATAGTTTTCTTGCTATGTAGGGATCTTTTGAAGGACACACAAAAATATATCTGTTTAGTATGAGACTTTTCTTTTTTAGGAACAGAGATTTCTAAGCAGCTCATCCTGTGCTTGGTGGTTGTTTCAAAATAGACATGAAAAATGGACATAGGGTTGAATTATTGACAATATGTAGAATTTATTCTCTTTGGTAAATCGGTAGTCCCCTTTTTTCTGCAAAATGTTTAGCACAATCTGTAATTTGATCAAATGCATTTGATTATCCTACCTCCTAAAGTTTCCTTTAGTTGTAAACAGCACATTTCACAGCTGCTAATGAGTAACAAATCTGTACATGCTCTAAATTGATTATGAGGGATTAAGTCTGTTTACAATCTGTGGCCCATTATTGCTTGGGAGGAGAGAGGGGAGGGGGAAAAAAAGTTTCAAATAATCACGGAAGCAATTTCCTGTTTGAAGTATTTTCCCATTGGATATGTATTTTGTAAGTATGTGGTAAGACAACACAAGGGTACTTTTCTTTTTAAAGTCTAAATATTCTTTTCTGAAGTTGATATGATGTAATTTGGCTTGCAAAATTACGACAACCATAACTTGTAGGAATTACAGATGATTTAAATTGTCATAGAGGACAGGATATTAATTTTTGGTGGTTAGTGTTCATAACTCACTTAAACTGCGTAGTATAGTAGACTTCTGCAGTTTGATAGATCTGAGGAAAAGAGTATGTTCCTTTTAAAACAATATTGACTTTAGTTATTTGAATATAATTGGATTTAAGTAATATGGACTTCAATCAGTATTTCACTTTTTGGAAAGTTATTTTTGTGTGTGTATACAGACAAAATATGTATAAAGAATATTATTATACAGTGATTGATAGAAGGACACAGACATCCTGTGCAAGTTATTCAGGTGGTTTGGCATACTTCTTAACTATGACTATTTGTGATGTTGATTTACTTATTAGCTGTTCATATTTTTAACAGGAAGACAGTGATCCAGCAGTTCATGAAAGCCTAAGCATAGAAAATACGTTATGGGCAAGCACTGTTGTTGCTTCGGGTAAGTGTTGCAATAGCAAAGTTGATAATGTATCTAAAACCTCTGTGGAAGCATATCTTTATTTTTACAATGTGAAATATTAATGACTTTAGAAAATCTATTTGTCTTCCAGGCTGTTAATCTCTTGCTTCTGTGCTGTCTGCCTTCCCATCAGTTTCATCATGCTACTCACAATATTTTCATACCTCCTTAATAGTTGGGAGTGTTTGTACTTATATTTTGCTGTTTCAGTAGTGCTGTCCCTTGTACCCCACTAAAGTCGATGACCTTTTTGTTTTAATTAAAACTTCAGGTTATAAAGTGCTGTTCAGCTCGCTGTGGATAGGGGCCTGCTGAAAAGCAAGGGTGGTTTTGTATGTTAGGAGTTTTTCCTTTATGTATACTGCATACTGCGGGTAAAGTTTGCTTAAAAACTTTTATCAGGCAAAATCTTAATCAGAAAATATAGATCAGTTATACGGTTGTGTAATTTTAAAATAATGAGATCCAAATATTAGTGATACTTCATATGCATCTCAGATATTATAAGGAGTTAACATTATCTAGATGCTGTATTCAGGCTTTATGCCATTGTAACTATTCTTTTTGAAGAGCAGAAAATTGTTTTTTTTCTGCTTTTGCTCGATGTAAGAAAAGTCAAAAAGACTGTAGAAAAAAGGGCTGTGGTTATTCTTCTGCACAAAAAGACTGAGAATAAAGAATCAGGACAGCATGGTTTCTGAAAAGGAGCTAGGCTTTAAGATAGGGAATTGGCTCATGTTTCCAGTTGTTTCAAGAGGAGGAGGGGTATGGAGGGAGGGGAAGAAAGTGAAAAAGGGTCTCCACCTAACTTGTACATAGTCACTACTATGAAGTTGCCTTACATCCGTGAGGGGCCTGCTGAAGGGCTGTGGGGAAGAGATCAAGTGTGAAGAGGTGGCAAAGGAGTCTGATTGAGCACTTCTGTCCAGAGTCTGAAAAGATATTCATGTTCTTTGCTCAGTGTTTGGTTTGATTGCACTGGGCAAATATCCTGTCTAAAACTGCTCTGTCAAATGTACGATGCCTAAAATTGTCCTCAGTTAGGCTTTTAACTTAAGTAGCCAAGATTTGTAACTCTGTGTAAAAAGATGCTACTCATTATTTATAAATTCCAATACTGTGTAAATTTGTTTTGAGTGTGCATTTCCTCAAATTTATATGTGGGGGAAAACCACACTCAAAGAGTATACATCTGCAAAGTTAGTAATTCTGGATCAGTAATTTTGAATTTTAATTGAATCATAGAATGATACAATGGTTTAGGTTGGAAGTAACCTTGAAGATCATCTAGTTCCAACCCCCCTGCCATGGGCAGAGATGCCTCCCACTAGACCAGGTTGCTCAAAGCCTCGTCCAGCCTGGCCTTCAACACATCCACGGATGTGGCATTCACAGCTTCTCTGGGGAGCCTATTCCAGTGCCTCACCACCCTCAGAGTAAAGAATGTCTTCCTATTATGTAATCTCAAGCGACCCTCTTTCAGTTTAAAACTGTTGCCCCTCGTCCTATCACTACACTCCCTGATAAAGAGTCCCTCCCCATCTTTCCTGTAGGCCCCCTTTGGAAGGCTGCTATAAGGTCTCCCCAGAGCCTTCTCTTCTCCAGGCTGGACAACCCCAACTGTCTCAGCCTGTCCTCATAGGAGAGGTGCTCCAGCCCTCTGATCATCTTTGTGGCCCTCCTCTGGACCTGCTCCAACAGGTCCATGTCCTTCTTATGTTGGGGAGCCCCAGAGCTGAACGTAGTTTTCCAGGTGAGGTCTCACAAGAGGAGAGTAGAGGGGCAGAGTCACCTCCCTCAACCAGGTGGCCATGCTTCTTTTGATGCAGCCCAGGATACGGTTGGCCTTCTGAGATGCGAGCTCACGTTGCCAGCTCATGTTGAGTTTCTCATCAACCAACACCCCCAAAACTGTTCATGTTTTCATTTTCAGGGTAGATGATTTGATTTTGTTTAGAAGTGTAGCTAATGTCTGGGGCCTCTTGATCTGCTATCTAAAGTTGGCACGCGAATTAATGGAAACAGTGCTCCTTAAAAGTTCCTCCTTAACATATTTTTGGGTTTTTTTACTTCTGAGGAGTCTTGTGAAGGTGTAATTGTTTATGAAAGACTTAGGTTCATTATTAACAATAGCAGTAGAAGAAACAGAGAAGAAGGTAATTGTCTTGTTGAATAGTGGGATAAGATTCTAAGAGACTCGGGGCAACTCACTGAATGGTACAAAGTAAAAATATTGAATTGCTCTTTAAGACTGCAGCCCCTTCTGAAGGGGGAAAATAGCATGTGATCAAGTAATTAAAAATGTCATGGTGTGCATGCAGAAGTTGGTTGAATTAAGGTAGCAGAGAGAAATAATTTCCTTCAGTAACTGATTTTTTGACATTAATTATATCTTCTTAATCTAAACTTTGGCATATCATTTATTTCACTTACGTCATATCATGTATTAACTACAATTTAATACTGTGATAATGTGCTCCTCTTATGTAAGTACTGCAGTTATCAAGTAAGATTTCTATTTGGATATTTGCTTCTTCATTACGGCATCGTAAATCCAGATCTTAAGAATTGCTCAGCATTTCTGTGGAGGTAATTTTAGTATTTGGCAGGATTAGGCCTTTTACAAAGAGTAGGAAATTGTCTTCAGTCTGTTGTTTATTTAATAAGGAATTTATAAGGTCTTATAGATGCACTGGCAAAACAATTAGTGGATTGTTAAAATCAAGATGTTCTAGATTTGGTTGATAACTGATGTATCATTCAGTTGTTTTCATCTGACTTCCAAGTTGAATGTACATAGCTAAATTAGGGTACCTGATGCTAAACGTAATTAAACTTGATTTTTTTATATTATTTTTTTTAATTAGGTGTCATAATTGAATTTCCAAGATTTGCGACAACTGTTAATAAAAACACTTGTTTGGCTGCATTATAAACACATATAAACTGCCATGGCAGGATGTCAGGGGTGGACTGTGTCTACACAAGTTTGCAGGTACCTCTGCATCCCCTCACCTACTGTGGCCTGTCACAGTCCTTGATTATAACTGGAAAACTTAGAAGAGGTTATCCTTGTACACAACCTCTGAAGACAAGTGCCACTCAGATTCTATGAAAACAGAAGAATAAACAAGCTGTAGTATGTGAAAGTCTGTACTGTTTTTCTACTCTGTAGATAGCTACGGCACCTCAACCACACTTGTATCTTATTTCAGTCTCCTTACTGTCTAGGTTCTATTACATGCAGATATTTTTCACCCAAAAGTATACAATGTATATGTACAAGCCTAATACTCCATTCCTTTGCCACTTTGATTCAAGAAATTCAAGATTGTAGCTTGTGCCCAGGTGGTAGGGGGTAGAGCTCTGCCCTGCAGCGTTGCCTGGGCATCTCTTCATTTACCTTAAGACTCTTCAGTATGGCAGTCTTTAAACTTGGAAGCTTCCTAGCTTGGAAGGCTGCTTCCTCCAGTGCTCTTTAAGCAGACTGGACATCATCTGTTACTAAGCCAAAGCAAATACTTGACCCATTGCTCTTGGGACTATGTTATGCCCTTGCCCAATGCCTTGGAGGTTGTTACAAAACATTTTGGGTCAACCTGCACTATTATCTTGACCTATTAATGACTGATGCTGTCAGTCTTGGGGGTGGAGACCGGGAGATACATCACTGATGCCCAGGAAAGGAAGATGGAGCTGAGCTGCAGATACAAAGACTTATTTCATTTTAAAAAAGGTTTTGCATAGAACATACAGGACAATTGTTGAGTGAGGGAGTTCTCCTTCCCATTTTCCTCCTTCCAGTGATTAAATATATGCTGAATTTCCTGATATTCCCTTTGACATAATACATAAACCACATTGCATCAGCTAGGAGAGCCCACTTTTTTTTCATTTCCAAGACACATGCCATTGCTATTTGTCAAGGTGATACATGGGGTCAAGGTCAGGCTAGAAGAAGTGTTTGGGGAATTTTGTGGGGAATACCTCAAAAAATTTGAGCTCTGATTGCTGATGTCCTGACAGTTCTAGAGGAGAGAGACCACAAATCAATCATCTTGCAGATCAGTAACAGTAAATGTAAGTGTATAAAGATTTCAAGGAATCTTATCAACTACATGTTGAATGCAGATTGCCAAAGCTCATGAAAATATCAGGATACCACAATAATGGATTCTACAGAAAAAAAAGAAAAATATTTGCTATAACTTAGCACTATTTGTATTTTATTTTTGAATTTTGGGAACCAAAAATTGGTTCAATAAAATCATGTAGTGTCAAACAACTCAAGAATAAACTATGCCATAACTTTTTTCTGTCAACAAATAAAGTTCAGGAGAGTGAGATTTCTCAAATTTGTACGTTTGGAATGTGTTTACTTTCCTTGGTTTCAGTACATCTCCTTACCCCTTAGAATACCAGTAAGCTAAATGGGGGGAAAAAATAATTACCATTTTGTCACATCTAATATAGATTATAGACCCAGGTGTTCTAGTCTCAGAACTGATAGTTTAGGTATCTAAATTGAGATTCCTACTTCTACGAACTCTGAAGTGCTTTCCACCCTTGCTGTAAAGTCCCACTAGAGATCTGGTGACTGTGTGTATTATGTTTATCTGAAACGCAGAAAGTACAAAGACTAATTTGCCAGGATCACACTGGAAGCTTCTGTCAGGGGTAGAAATCAAAAGCCCCTCTCTCAAGTCCAAAGCATGCAGCCATCCTGTTGTTATTTTTTAATAAGTGAGACAGGAAAAAATATTCTGATTTTTTTCCACATAAAGGCAACATCCCAGTGAGTTTCAGAAATGTAGCAGCAAGGTACGGAGTCTATGTGCCATTCTTAATATCTATGTTTTTGCTGTGGAATTAATAATAGTCCCTGAAGGAAAGGAAATTTTGGTTAGTGAAAACTTGAAAAGCTGCTGTCATTGAAGAAAGAACTTTAAATATAATTAAATAATTTAAACTATCAAGTATTTTGAAAACCTCTTAAGTTATCTTCAATTAAATTGCTTATCTTTCAGATAATTTGTGTTTGTGACACCCCTTATTGTGGTGTTTGTGATTATTGAAAGCTTTGGTAGATTTCCTTTCAGAAAGGGAGAGAGTGAAGTCAAGAGTTAAATTTTAAAAAGCCTCAAAAGTTCCACTACAGTACGGACTTTAACTTTTTGCTCTCCATTTAGTGTGATGAGCAGTGTGGTTCAAACTCTAAACAAGATAATGCCGTTTTCTGAGAGACCTGCTGACATATCTGTTACAAGGAGATTTGTATTAATGAAACTTTGTGATCGTTTTGCCAGGTGTCAGTTTGTCAGAGCCACTTTAGATAAAATCAGAACAATTTGTATAACTGCACAGTTGTAAAAAGCACTATTTTGTGCCAAGTCCTACACACGATTTTAATTAATTTGGCCACTCTCTTGTTTTTATACGGTTCACATAGTGCTTGGGAGACACCAAAAATTAATAGGATCACATGTTAGATGCAGCGTATGCCTGGCTATTTGTGTGCGTTAATTCTGCATGTCCTCTCTTATCCCTTTTCCAGGCCTACATGTTTATTCTAGTGGTATCTCCTGCAGCTTCTCTCTCCTTCGTTAACCACTCTGCCCTTACCAATCAGCAATGGCCCAATTTACATGAAAGCCAATTCACATAGAGACCCATAAGTAAAAATACTTGACTCGTTGCTTTTAATAAGCCCGGGCTTGTAGTACAGCTATGCTTCCAGGAACCCCCAAGTGGATGCAGTTCTTCCTACTGTGGACCAGGGTGGAGTTCAGTGCAAGTATGCATCTCTCTTCACAAGTGGTATTAAGCGTAGATTTGCTGAGGATAATGAGAGGGAATAGTGGGTAAAAACCCCATCCAGAACACCGTAACTGTCCTTGGTGCAACCACTGTGGAACAACACTAAAACTAGGCTTGAAGTTCCCTACACCGATGCAATTTAGGTCTAAGGAACCTTAGATTTACCAGTGATATTGTGCTAGTAACTAACAACCCCAAAAGTTTAAAATTGACCATCAACACCTTAGTAAAAGCAGCAGCTCAGTCAGATTTAGCCAAAATTATTATCAAAATTCAGTAGTCAAAATGGATTTTATTTTACTTTCACCTTTGAAACCAACTTTTCAAGGAGCAAAATATGAGACAAGTAGGATGGCTTGTTTTCCCGAGTGGCATCAGCTTATCCAGGTGAAACTTACTGGAAAGGTGCTATCTGGAACAGAAGAGTCCTCCCCAACTTTCACTGAACTAAGGAGCTACAAAGGCAGAGATTGTTGGGGTGTGCAGGAGGGGATTCCCTATAGGTTATCCTCTGCTGTGCTCTGACAATTGGACAAAGGTCAGCTCAGAGGATCACTCCAAAATAAAGTGCCCCAAAGGGATATGGGCATTGGTTGGAGATCAGTAGATAGAGTTCAGAAACCATGGATTGATGACTATTCCTTTACAAAAGTCAGGAGGAATTTTGGGGTGTATTGGAGGCATGTTACCTGTATACTAATGTGCAAATATACATGTGGAACTGTCAGCAGAGGCAAACTAGCTTTGGGGAAAATGTTATGTCAAGGAAAGGCTTGAAAAAAAGCTTTAGTACATAGGGGAAAAGAGTAGAAAAACTAATTTAATTGTCCAGAGGTAATTTGTAATCACTGATATTTCATATGTTTTCACTTCAATTCTCATTTTTGAGTAAATGAAACTTCCCTTAATGCCAACATCTTCAACTGTCATATTTTTTTCTTTGTGGGTTTCTTCAATTTTTTTATGACCTGTTACACTGCAAGACTAGTGATAGCAGATCTTGTATGTGGTCAGATTGCCAAAGACAAATTAAGTTACTTAGTGTCAGACAAGTGTGTAATACTTCTACAGTTAAAGTTTTCTAAGCAGGGTGTTTCTGACAAGTTATGTGTCATGGTTTGGGCTGGAGCCATGACCCTGGTGTTGTCAGCACCAAGGCTGGCATCAACCCTCAAACCAGGACATGATGTTAATTATTTCTTTATAGCATAAAGACAGCAATATCACATTATTGGTTGTACTGCCATAAAGCCATTTCAGGTAACTTGAAAAAGTAATAAAAATAAGACTTTTGTTTTGTGCTAGAAAGTGTGATAGTAGCATATTAATAAAACCTAAATTTTAATTTAATAAAAAAATTTATTTAGTGATGCTGAGGCCAAGTTTTCCTACACCATCCAGTAATAATTGACTAAAAGGTAATTGGAACTGGGGAATCATTTTTATAAGTTAATGAACAGGACAATATTTTTGTGTGGGATTCTATCAAAGTAATTAATTGGGTGAACTAGACTTTACATTATAGATGACAAAGCTTGCAGGCAATGCGTATATGATATGCGTATAGAACCATTGTTCTCATTTTTGTATACCTTGTGAAGGGCAGTTATTTATGTTGTGTGTTAACTTCTGAAAAGTTGGAGACAATTTTAAGTTCAAGGATAAGTTTTTAACCAGTTGCATTGAAAGTATTATTTCCATTAAAAATAACAAAAGCATGTTGTTATTTTTATGAATGTTAATGAAACAAATTATAATGATCCTTCATAGTCAATTCTGGAAAACAACATTCACAATACTCTATATATTGCATAAATGTTTGGGCTTTTTCATGGAATCTTAGAATGGTTTGACTTGGAAGGGGCCTTAAAAGATTTAGTTCCAACCCCCCTGCCATGGGCAGAGATGCCTCCCACTAGATCAGGTTGCTCAAAGCCTCGTCCAGCCTGGCCTTCAACCCATCCATGGATGGGGCATCCACAGCTTCTCTGGGGAGCCTTTTCCAGTGCCTCACCACCCTCAGAGTAAAGAATTTCTTCCTATTATGTAATCTCAAGCAACCTTCTGTCAGTTTAAAACTGTTACCCTGTCCTGGTTCCGGCAGGGATGGGGTTAAATTTCTCCAGGAGCCGGCAGGGGGCAGTATTCCATCCCACCTGAGCCATGCCCGGGCTATAGCAGGCGCTAGCCGGGGAGAGGGGAGCAGTTGCCACTTGGGGGTGGGCTGAGGCCATGCGGGTCCGGTGGCGGTACTGTAATTGCATCTTCATATCCCTTTATCGGTGTTACTGTTTTGTTTTCATCTTCCCTTTTGCTGTTCTGTTAAATTACTCGATTTTAACCCATGAGTTTTTCCCTGTCAATTTCTTTTTCCATGGCTGTGGGAGTTGCCCAAGCAGCTGCATGGTTCTTTGTTGCCGGCTGAGGCCAAACCACAACATACCCCTTGTCCTATCACTACACTCCCTGATAAAGAGTCCCTCCCCATCTTTCCTGTAGGCCCCCTTTGGAAGGCTGCTATAAGGTCTCCCCAGAGCCTTCTCTTCTCCAGGCTGGACAACCCCAACTGTCTCAGCCTATCCTCATAGGAGAGGTGCTCCAGCTTTCTGATCATCTTTGTGGCCCTCCTCTGGACCTGCTCCAACAGGTCCATGTCCTTCTTATGTTGGGGAGCCCCAGAGCTGAACGTAGTTTTCCAGGTGAGGTCTCACAAGAGGAGAGTAGAGGGGCAGAGTCACCTCCCTCAACCAGGTGGCCATGCTTCTTTTGATGCAGCCCAGGATACGGTTGGCCTTCTGAGATGCGAGCTCACGTTGCCAGCTCATGTTGAGTTTCTTATCAACCAACACCCCCAAGTACTCCTCAGGACTGCTCTCAATCCATTCTCTGCCCAGCCTGTATTTGTGCTTGGGATTGCCCCAACCCACGTGCAGGACCTTGCATTTGACCTTGTTAGAACTTTGAGGTTTGCACAGGCCCACCTCTCAAGCCTGGCCAGGTTCCTCTAGACAGCATCCCTTACCTCCAGCATGTCTGCTGCTCCACACAGCTTGACGTCGTTGGCAAACTTGCTGAGGGTGCACTCATACAATTGATTTGTTACAGGGACTGTAAATTACTGCAAGTTTTAATTCAGACAAATTTCTCTTAACTACTTGACACCTCTGTTTTTTTGTTTGTTTGTTTTTCAGGAACTGTAATTGGTGTTGTCATTTACACAGGCAAGGAAACTCGAAGTGTAATGAACACATCCAATCCAAAAAATAAGGTAAGTTAGCCTTACTGTGGGATTTTCTACTTTTGTTTTCATAAAAATAGATGTACCAAAAATCTCTTACTCTGTATTTCGTGTGTGCTGAACTGTCTTGAATTTTGGTATGAGAAGTGAATTCTGCCTCAGTCTCATTTCAGAAGTAAAATTATTCTTCCTTTAGCTAGGAGTGTTACAGGTACTAATGGAAACTTTTGTCTTCAGAGAATAAATGCGTATCTTCAGACTTCTATCTCACAGCTAAATGTTAATTCCCACTTCACTTCTCTCAGATTATTTTACTGTAAAGTATTTGGCCAAAGCTACACGATAGTTTTAAGGAATTTTAACAGACTACTAAAGTTTATTTGGGCTCCCAGAGGAAGTAGAGCAAGGTAACTGAGGTTCCAGTCAGTACCCAGAGTGCTCTTCCAAGGATGTTTCTAAGCAATGAAAACTTTGTCAAGACATGTGTCAGTTGAAAAGATACCAGAAGTTTGAGTGCTTCCCTCTGTACAAGGTTCCTTCAGTTCAAAATACAGCAAATAGCTCTTCATTTCATCAGTAATGTTTCGAATGTAAGTTGGGGAGGGCCCTCGATTATAAAGAAATGAAACTTCAGTTGTAGGCTGTATCTTACAACCTAGACCTGTGTTTAGGTAGAAGATAATTATATTAAGAAAGGAAAAAATTCTTGCAAGAGGTTTAGAAAAAAATCAATTGTGACAGGTTGCCATTTTCACGCCATTCATAATAAGTTGCTCTAAGTAGAAACATCAAGAATGAAATGATAATACAAATTGCTTGAAGCAGTTATTGCAGTCCCCTGAGTGTATTGATTTGTGTTTGTAATGAAGAGATGCTTTTAAATGTCTCATGGACAGAGACAGGTGATATGTACCATTACATGGATTAAGATGGCCTTTTATTATTTTAATCTTTATAACATACATTTTAAAATAATAGAGTAAAGTGGAACCAGAATGTTTATGGTGCATAATTATTTTCTATTCCATCTGGTACAAAGATGAGCCCTTTAGTAACAGAGTCTTTCTCTAAGAATTCTGAACAACTTCTGACTTAAAAATAATTCTCACAGGTGTTTAAAATGAAATTATTTAATACAGTAAATCGATAGAGGAATATGCATAAATGTAACATGCTTTACCCAAATTCAACAGATTCTGGAGGTATATTAGATTTTTAGTAAATATTTGTTAAATATTTTTTTTGCATTAATGTTTCACACAGAAAACTATCATAACAGTAAAGGGATTTGGTTTTAAAATTTCCATGATGTTTTCAAAATTACTATTAATTTTAAAGTAGTTGCTCCAAATTTTCATCAGCAAAAGATTAAGTAGCAGGTAAACCTACAAAAAAGATCCAGCATCATGTTGACAAGCTGTGGCATGGTTTTTACTATTATGACAATACATGTACCACCCTTGCTTGCATAATACTTTAATATTACAGCTGCTAACAATTAAATGTTGTGTTCTTTCATCTACAGTGGGAACCTAAATAACTTATTATTTTCATGAAGTATTAAAGCAAAATACTACATGTACACATGCACACGCATGCACACACACAAACTACCAGAGCCAAATTCTAATATTATTTATGTAGCATGTATTTCACTATCAGTATATGAACCCTATCTAAAATAATTAGCTTAGGAACAATTCAGGGGAGGTTTAGACTGGGCATTAGGAAGCATTTCTTTACCAAGAGGGTAGTCAAACCCTGGAACAGGCTTCCTAGAGAGGTGATCGATGCACCATGCCTGTCAGTGTTTAAGAGGCATTTGGACAAAACCCCTAACACACGCTTTAACTTTTGGTCAGGGCTGAATTGATCAGGCAGTTGGACTAGATGATCATTGTAGGTCCCTTCCAACTGAAATAATTTATTCTGTTCTAATTAGAAATCACGCTTTAAAATAGCATTTTATCTGCCACTGATAAAACAGGTGATGCCTGTATAACGAAACTGTACTCGTTAGTTGTCTAAAGGCTTTTCAAGGAGTCATTGACCTGTTAAGATGTTCAGTATTCTAAGTATGTATATTCATTTGTTTCTTGAAGGTGCTTAGTTCTTAGTACCATAATTAGATGATAGGAATCTACTGAATGTGAATAATGAGGCTTAATATACTATATGTAAAATTATCTGCTTTAACCGTCTCTGCCTTGGTAGTTGCTCTATAGAATATTTCAAAAATGTAAAAATTAATCTTATACTGAGCAAGTGAAGACTTTGTCTAGAGCCTATTTTCTACATAATCTGCATCAACTGTGTCAACTGTCTTTCAAATTATTCTGTAAATGAGTCCTGTGTGTACCAATTCCTCAACAATAATACTGGTGCGGGGTTTTTCTCTCTATGGACTGAGCATCTTTGTTTAAAGCAGTTGCCAGCAAGTAACGTGACCAGCAAGGATGGATTTGGGAACTAAGTACAGAAAAACATTTAAGGCTATGGCAGATGAGTAGGTGATAAAATGCAGTACTTCAGTGTAAAAAATAGTTGTCAATATTTTTGATGTGTAGTTTTAACTCTACCTTTCTGTGGAGTTAATCTTACTGTCTCTGTATCTTCTACCATGGTGCTGTGGTTTAAGCCTGGCAGGCAGCTAACACCACGCAGCCGTTCGCTCACTCCCCCCCTGGGGAGAAAACCAGAAGAGTAAAAGTGAGAAAACTCATGGGTTGAGATAAAGACAGTTAAATAGGTAGAGCAAAAGCTGCATGCACAAGCAAAGTAAAACAAGGAATTCATTCACTGCTTCTCGTCAGCAGGCAGGTGTTCAGCCATCTCCAGAAAAGCAGGGCTCCACCATGTGTAATGGTTACTTGGGAAGAGAAACACCATAACTTTGAAGGTGTTGTCCTGTCCCGCCCCGCCCTGCTTCTTCTCCCAGCTTTATATGCTGAGCATGATGGCATATGGTATAAAATATCCCTTTGGTGTGTTGGGGTCAGCTGTCCTAGCGGTGTCCCTGCCCAGCTTCTTGTGTACCGCCAGCCTACTTACTGGTGGTGTGGTGTGGGCCTTGGTGTGGGCCAGAAAAGGCCTGGACTAAAGTATGCACTGCTCAGCAATAACTGAAACATCTCTGTATTTATCAACACTGTTTTCAGCACAAATAGCCCCATACTAGCTACTATGAGGAAAATTAACTCTATCTCAGCCAAAACCAGCACACATTGGTTTGCATACTTCTGTAAGATAAGACGCTTCTTGCCTGTAGGTGATATTCTCTGCTAGTTAGCCTTGCAACAGGCAGACAAGCAGCAGTCAGTTCATTCCTCCTCTGTGTATTTGGGAGGGGGAATCTTCCTGTATTTTCTCAAGCTTGACAATAATGATTACATGTTGGATAGGGTATGTAGCATTAAGAGCCAAAAGGAGGGCAAAGGAAGTCTAAAATAGTCTTTGAGATTAGAAGATATATTGCAGTTGAGATATTAAAGATTCAAACATAAAAAAAATAATAATAACCTGCATCTAACTGTTGCTGAAACAAAATTGAAATTAAATTGATCAATTGTGATATTGCTGCAAACTCAAGAGGAAATAAGTCTGCCCCTTCTTCTGCTTTAGAGAACAATTTTTCCAAATACTATTTGGAACTGGTTTTATATGGCAGACTGTCTCTGCTGCCTTTGAAAATGAATAAAAATAATATTCTAGA
The DNA here is from genome assembly GCF_000708025.1 of Charadrius vociferus. NCBI lineage: Eukaryota > Metazoa > Chordata > Aves > Charadriiformes > Charadriidae > Charadrius > Charadrius vociferus. The sequence continues at coordinate 67,547 of NW_009650184.1, forward strand.
GATTTTGCTGTAAAACGTGTTGATATGCTCTTGTTGGGAATGTAGTTCAGTGGTGCTCATGTCTTCTAGCATTGGAGAAAGCAAACTCTGAAATCTGTTTCTCAATTTACGTTGCCCAAATCAAACTTATATGTCTAGAAATAAGCAAGAAATACGTGGGCTTGACTCTTTTATCCTTCCTCTCTTCATTGGAATACAGATAGCTGCTTTAGTTCTATTTCTTGCTGGAGCATAACATTACTACTGTACTTCATACTATAAACTTTTTTTTTCCCCCCTGCTCTTTTTTTTTTTAGTTTTCCTGCTTAAGGGTAGATGTTTTTTGACTAAAACAGTATTAAAATTTAGAGATGCGGACCTGTTCTATAAACACTGAGCAGAAAACTAAAATTGAAATAAGCTTAAGCAAACTTGTGAAACGTACATACCTGTTCAAGCGTGTTGTTTAACTGTATGTAAAACTTAAAAGGATTTATTGTGTTTGCTGAAGTATTTAGTCATTCAAGCAACAATTTTCTTAACTTAAAGTCAACACTTTGTTGGTTTATTACAATTATAAAAATTGTTTCATTGCCTAAGGTTGCAGACGCAGTCTGAAAAACACAGAGAGTGAAGAGATTTTTCTTAATGGATCAATTCAATATGTTTTTAATTCCAAACAACATAAAGAAAAACTTATGACAAGGTTTAATTTCAGTCTAAAATGATATATGTTATGTGCTTTAGATAAACGTAGAAATGGTAACATCAACATTATTATAGTGTAATGACTCTCTATTTTACCTCATTGGCAGTCACATCAGCTTGCTCAGGAATGCAGTTCCAGCCTTTAAAAAAAAAAAAAGTCAGATTGAATTGTGCTCCTCACAATGCTGTAATCAGTAATCAATCCTATTTGGATAGATATTCTTAAACCTTGGCTTTTTGGATGAAGTTGGACTTGTCAATGCTAAAGGTCATTTATAGGTGTTAATTAACCAAGAGGGAAATTAACAAACTAAGGTTATTTATTTATTTTGTCTGGCATTTTGCAGTGTTCTCATTCTTACCTATTTAAATAGTGCAGAATAGATTTTTATTTTCTAAATCTAGAATTGTTTTTTCAGTTTTGGTCGTCATAGAAAGCAAGATTGTTAGCACAGCCCTTTTGGAAATGTGACCTTTTTCCATCAGTGGCAACAGATTTTGGGGGTAAAGTTAAAAAAACATAATATATTTGGAGGGAGACAGAAATAAATTTGAGAGACTGTATTTTGTGTACTAAGATTGAAACATTAAAATTACTTGGACTGTGCAACATACATAGACACACTCAGAATTTACACAGTAATGCACCAAAATGAGTAGACATTATCTTAAATAGAACTCCTGAGAAATCAGTAGCCTCTGTAAAGGAGCTACAGCATGTAATCTGCCTAGTGTGCTTCAGATTAGTACAAAAATAGTTTTTATGTCGCTAATCCTTACAAGCAGCATTCAAAACACTTTTTTTTTTTTTCCCTTATATTATGGAATTCTACATCTGCTGTTATGTTTTAACATCAGAAGTAAAACTTCATAGTAACCATTCTGTGTTCATTGAAACAGTAATATTTTTTTTTCCCTAATTCTTCACTAGCCTGAAAGCTAAATGCTGCATTTCTTGACTGGTGCTTTGGTGATTTTGCAAATGTTGTTTGTTCAGTGTTTGGGGGTTTTTGTGTTGTAAAAAATTCTGGTAAACTGAGGCAACATCACTTCATCTCCCCCGCCTCTCCCTCCCCCCTGACTTCTCTTCCTAGTGTTTTGTGACCAAATTTACTTCTTTACATTTAAAAGGCTTCTCTATGCTTGTTCTTCTCTCTCACCCATTTTATGAGAATAATTTTTGAAAAATATTTCCTAAAAAAAGGACACACCCCTCATCCACTTCTTTATTTGAAGTGAAATAGAGTGGCTGGAGCAGATTCATGTGTTCCAAGAAATTGGTATCACTTTGCCAATTTAGCCGTTCAGTGTACTATTTTCAGTACTCCTGCCTTGACACACTTTTTTGAACATCCTTACATTTGGTTGTCCAACATGTTGTAGTTGCATTAGTAATTCGTATCTGTTCCACCTCAAAGGCTGACATTTGTGAGTCCAACGTGCGTTTCTGTTCATGAGTACCTATGTTAACATTAGTAGCTCTTGTGTACTATGCCACCAGTCTTCTCCATAACAGAAGTAGAATCGCATTGTGAATCTTGCATGTCAGTATAGACTGAGGGAAGAAAATGCCCCATGAAATCCCATCAGGTAACACAAATGAGAATTGTGTTATTAGAATTGTGCCTTAAAAATGCACTGACCTTATCCTGCTACTTGCTACACTGTTATGTAAGGGCCCAGTAACTTCACTTACATGTTTTTCGTATTAAACTGATAATTTGATGTCCATAGTCTATTTGAGAAGAATGGCTTTCTGTGGCCGTATGTCTGTACGGACTAGGATAAAAGCTGAACCTTGAAAACTTCTGTGGCTCTTAGTGACAAATTTCAAGGATTTATAAAAAGAAAAGGTTTTATGTAGCATTTTTTTATTGCGGTATGGTCTGCTGTGCTTAATCCTCCTAAAAACTCCTCTTTGTATGGGATAAAATTGAGAAGGCTGTCACAAACAGGTAGTAAGTAGTCCTCAAACTTAGTTTGTCCCCTGTACCCAAACCTTCTGTTCCAAGAAACTGTGAAACCACCAGCTTCCCTTGAAGTGTGGGAATGCCTCTCTTGGTGTAAGGGAGAATAATTGGGATGAGGCCATGCAGAAATACATGTAATGTAGTATTGGTGCTTTTCTCTCTGTGGGCTGTCAGCTCTGAGCAAAGGAAAGAAAGTAGCAAAAAGTGGAAAAAGAGTAACCCCTGCCAAAGACTAGAGTGTCTCAGTGAGACCGATGGAACAGTGTTAGGTGAGGAGGAGGGCAAAAGATGTATTTCCTGAAAACTTTGGAAAGAAAGGGCTGAATGGCAGAGGAGCACCCTTGTTTTTCCAAAACAGGGATTAGAATGTAGGAATGTTGATGCTTGGAAATGCTCAGCGGTGTTTTAGCAAACCAAAAGCAAAATTTCCGTGTCCTTCACTCTGAGCCAGAGAGAACATCTACCTACTGTCATTACCAGTACCTCCATTAACTGCAACAGCAGAAGTGTGGAAGTGGGATTTTCAATCCTCAGATGACTTGTATGGAAAATGTATAGTTCTACAGCAAGGAACTGAGGTTTGCAGTTTTCTTTCATGTATAGAAGAATATGAGGCTTATACCACTATATTAAAACAGTAACAAAACAGTAAGACTGAAAGTCTTGGTTGACTTTGAGTGTATATGTGGACAGAATTCACTTAATGCAAACTAGGATGCTGTACCAGGGTTTTTTTATACACTCCTATATTATTTACAGCATGCTCTACAACTTCTGCAATTGCTTCTTTCCAGCAACTTGATACGGAGTTTTTATCCACGTTACCGGTGCTTCTCAAATAGCAGTGTATGTTTTTTTTATACTCCTCTACTTTACATTCTTCTCTTGAAAAGTAATAAAATGGTAATACTACAGACTGGAAACTGGGGCACAAACGATCAAAGGGGGAACACACTGCTATAACTCAAATACTGGTACTGTTGGGTTTGCATGGACATGATGTCGGCAGCCTTAGAGCAAACATGATCCTAATGTATTTTGTTTGGCATCTGGAAAATAATAGTAGATCATCACTTGCTTATCTACGTTGCTGTTACGTCCCTGGGCTAGAGAATAAGTTGTTCCATGATGTAGTCTGCTATCAGTTCACAAGTTAAGGCCCCAGAATAACCTGTCCCCTAACTTTTAAATTTTTTCTGAAAGCAACAATTATACATATTGTGTAATTGGTATACCAAGTCATGCGATGCATCTTTTCTGGTTAAGTGTAGTTTAGCATGGCGCAACGCATTGCTATGCGGCGTCTGAGTCCCCCAGCCTAACTGCCGCTCAAGTACTGCACTGAAGAGTTTGTCTACACTGTGTTATGGTACTGGGCTACCTGGGACACGGATGTTGAATCAATGTTTCTACTTCACCTGGTGCCACTTTCTGTTTACAGTCCTACTGCAAGGCAAAGTCTGTGCAATAACATTTAATAGAATTTAGTTCAAATTAATTGTTATGTAACAATATACAAAAGCAAGGGAATGGGTCTTTGGTAGTAAGAAAGAATTCTCACTATACTCTGGGTAAACTTCTGGGTTTACTGTATATTTTAATGTCACTGGCAAACTCTTCCATTGATTTTGCTAAGCCCAACAATTTATTCATAGCTGTAGAATTCCTACAATGTTAAATTCATTCCCATTTATAAGAATATAGGAGGATAAAAATTGGTGTGTTCCAGAATGTGAATGACTAGCCATAAGCCATGTCTGAATCGGAGTCCTAAATTTTTGTGATTTTCACCAAGAATTTAATTGACGGTGTTCTGAGATATCACTTCCCATTTTGGAGACTCGCATTAAAAGTTGCTTGCATTTTGTTCTCTTTTAGTATGCTTTAAATGTGAATATGTTAACATTTGGCTCAGCAGGTCAATGTCGTTTCACACCAGTGTTTGAGGAAGGATCAATGGTGGAGTACGCCATTTCTGCAGTAGTCCCTAAAATAGATTAATCTTGCAAAACAGCCCAAGCAACTCTTAAAATAGATCAGTCTGTGGAATAGAAACAACTTGTTGCTTATTCACCAGAAATACAGTTACAGAAATACAATTACCTGTAGCAAACTAAGCTAAACCAAATGATTTTTGGTAAAATACAGAAACCATATGAAATTTTATCATCCTACAGAAGACAATGCAAAAGGAAGATTCCTTGTGTAGTTGACATGTGTTGGGTATCCCAGTGAGCTGTTAAGAGGCAGTCCCTGATGGCTATTTCCTCTCAGCTGCTGCCTCCACTGCTGCTAATCAGTTGCAGGAGTTTGTTTTTTTCACTTGCCTTGCTCCTTACAACTATCAGAGTTAACCATGCCATTGGCAAAATGCGGCTGCTGGGAGGTGGAGAGGGTAGGGGCAGAGGGCGCTGCCTCTCAGATACTTCCAACCTCATCTGACGGCTTACAACTGCCCCGTCTTCATAATGCTCTGCCTGCGAGTCTGTGCTGGCAGTATGCAAGCCAAAGTGGTGGTAACCAAAATACTGACGGTGTGGGAATAGTCATGTGTTTTCCTATGTTAGGGTTACGTTCTGTGTATCGGGTGTTTGTTAATAAGAACAATGTACCACAGTTGTCACTGATTTTTATTGTGTGGTTTGGTTGTTTTTTTTTTTTCCTTACTGCATGTATTTTATTGGAAATCTGAAACCTTTAACTTAATTGTGGAATGTTCTATATGCTTTCCTTAGTAAAGATGCACGCATGCATTCCTGAAACTTACAGATCTAAAAACCTGATACTTCAACTGTGTGGAAGATCAGGTGTGCATAATATCTTTAAGCACTCTAGTGATTATTAGAAAAGCCTATATAATTTTTATTTTGTGTCATTTTCCATAATTTGTACAACGTTTTCATATTTTTCTGAATTTGCTCATTTTTTTTCCAATATGGAAAGGGATTATGTAAGGAGGAATAGAGAGCTTTTGTGGTGGGCATGTTGAAAGTATATTAATTATTTTAATTTTTTATTATTATGAAAGAGGGATGTCTTAAATGTCAGAAACCAGGATCTTTCAGAGACCTGCGGAGCATTCTTGAAGTAGACACTCATCTGATGTTCAGTTCTTTTATTTGGATGCTTTACAGGCATTATTGTTTAGCTGGCTAGACTTCTTTTTATGTAGAGCAAGTACAGAAAAACATGTCTTCTGTGTGTTTTCATTTATGAGACTTCTTAATTTGTGCAGCTGAAGTCTGATGTATTTCTCTAAGTGCTGGAGGCTTAGTAACCGTGATTCACATGAGTTGGAATCTTAGTCTACAGTGCTGAATATCTAGAGGGAAAGGAAAGTTCTATACATATCAGGACATAGTATTTGTTTTGATATAGGCTGAACATAGCGATCATAACTAAGATAACTTGCTTAGTTCTGTTTGCACCCTTAAAGTAACGGGCTTGTCATATTCTTAACAAATATGATCTTTGCCCTTCTTTTTTACCTCAGTTCAGAGTGCAAGCCTGTGGATAGATTGAGCATTAAAATCAAAATACCAGCTTGTACTGGATGAAAATAATGTGGTTTAGATTGTGGATTAGTTCGCAGAGTGGATTGCTCTTCATATTCTTAAAGATAATTCCTTTCCCATCATATCTTTTGGAATGTATCCCAAAACACTGTTTATACAAAACAGTGTTCAGTTTCATCTCTTTTATGATTTGGAGACTTTGTGGAATCTTTTCTTAATCTCATAGTATCCAAGGAATCCACTCAAATATTTTCTTTCATAAAAGTAAAGATAGATGACTTATGACTCAGCTGAAAACAAGATTCTTCCTCAGGGTTTGAGGGACAGGTTTTTTATTTCAGCTCTCCCTATCACATAGAGCTCTTTTTTCTAGTTTAAGTTTGAAAGTGGTTGGGCAGTTGTTTATTTCCTTCTTTTGAAGGAACAGTTGAAAAATTGGTTTGATTCACTGTGTTCTAATTACCTGCTATATGTATAGCCTGTTTCTCAATGTGGCTCTGCCAGCACCACTCCTCTGCTTCATATTGCATATCCCTTTCTTCTGACTGCCTTCCCCCTTGGCTTGTTCTGCTTCTCCACCGTATTATTCTAGTCTTTCTAATGCTTTTAGTAGTTCCACCTATCCCTTTTCTTTCCTTCATCTCCACACAAATCTCACACATCCTTGTTTTTCTCTGACCATGCAGCACCTTTGTGAAGAAAAAGTTTAACCCTTTGTTAAGCTGAAATTATTAAAGGATATTCTTCATCTGTCACAGTTCACTTGCCTTGAAAAATACTGTCTTAGTTTGCACTCATTGTGCAATGATGAAGATCACGATCCTGCTTCACCTCTTCAGCTCTGTCTGCATCCTTCTGTGTGCTGCTTCCTCCCTAGCACTGTCACCTTGCTTTTAAAGGTCCTTTCAGTGCAACTCATGTATCTGTCATCTGCTTTGCTGTCAAGTTGTTGGCTTAAACTTGTGAATGCACGGTTGATTTCTCAATGGTTTTATGCATGGGAAAAGATTCACCATAAGCAGCCGAGTAGCCATTTCATTGACCTTCTCTAAATACACTTTTGAAATTCCCTGCCATCACATTTACCCAAAGGTTCTCTGGCTGTATGGCGACCTCTTATTCTCCCTTTTGGGGTTTTGTTTCAGCTATTACTGTATCATTGCTTTCTCCTTTACGCTCAAATCAACTGGGCTTGTTCCTTGGCTTGTTGAAGTAGTTTATGCAGTACCTCATTCAGGGCTGTGCTTCATGTAAGGACACCGCTCTCTGGATTTTTAGTGTAATAAAATGAAGCAAATCTGTGTGCATTTACAGATTCAGGAGTGTGGGTGGGTGGGGAAAACTAGGTTTTGTGAATGAGATACACCTAATTGTGCTTGAGCTGTGAAACAGTACTCTTGAGAGCAGTGGGCAGAAGTGTGAAGGGATATCCATTAAAGGATTGTATTCCACGTATGCATTTTCCCCTGGCCTTTTTTCCTTTTGCATCAAGGCATATATCCAGTCAGTTTCTTACTCTTGGAATGAAGAAAAAGTGTATTTATTTAGCCCTTCCTGTGTGGCACAGGTTTGGATTGTTTAACAACTATATTAGTGGGTTTTTTTACTAGGTTTGTAATGACTTCTCGCCATTGTGAGGTTAGATTCACTCTGTATGTACTGTTTTATTTTTAAATATATTTAATTCTGTAAACAATAGGTGGGCTTTTAATGCCTTGCATAATATTTTATATTCGATTTTGACCTTTCGGTTTTCTTTAAGAACCTGAATAATTTATTTCTAAGTACTTAGGAGTTTTATAGTTGTACGACACAACAGTTTCCTTGTGGAAGGTTTGCTAGCTTCCAATGACCCTTAGCTGCCATCTGGTACAAATTCAAAGTGCTTCTGTCATCTGCTGCTAATTGCTGTCACCTGCATATTGCAGTCACTCTGAGCAACTTGGATTGCAGTAAAGCAGGAAACATACTGCTTTGTATAGCTGCAATCTATCACCAATACCCATGATTTCTTTATTAATATTAATTTAATAATAAAAGAAATAAATGCATCATGAAATGGCATGAATTAATGGCATTTCATGTTTATTTTAATGACTTTCAGGGTTTAGTCTGACATTCAAAAATGTGTGTAGATTTGTATTATGAATATATTTATTATTTCAGTATTCTTCAGCCTGTTTATTCTGGTAAGATTATTCCAACTGAATCTTACAGAAGAGTTCTTTAATCTTTTTTGTAAGCTGATAAGCTTTAGTGAGGGCACTAGCCTACAGCACCATATTATATTAATGTATTTTACTTGTAATTTAGAGAACAAGAAGAATATCCTGATCTGAAGGCTAAACTGTCCCCTGTGGCACTTGCACAGCTGATAATCGTGAACTAGAAAGATGTGTATATCAAATAGTTTACAAAATGAAGCCAGCTCATGCATCATTAAACCTTATTAGCTACTTCCTTTTACAAAGATTCTTGTAGTCTTGAACATTGCATATTAACATTTTCTGCCCCTCCAACTGGAAATTATTTGCTTTATTGTAGAGTGTCAACTTGCTCTAGTTTCTGATGCGTTCTAATTGGTACTTTAGAGTATAATCATAGTGAAATACCACTCCATGCATTTCTTTATTTGGAAATTAATACAGACCTTTTCACTTTATCTGTCAATCCAGGCAACTTTTCACACAATTCCCAACTGTTGGGATTGCTTACAAACCATTAAGTATGAAATGGTTCATGTCTTTAAGAATATAAACACAAAAAGCAGGAGTTCACTTTTGTGGTAAGATGTTTTTGTTGACTTAATAGTGATAAGGCTATTTCAGCTGATAAATTTAATGATGTCAAAAACCTCAAAAATGTAGTGATATAATAAGGTTCATTTTTTGCAGATGAGATTTTGTTTAAAAAAAACCAACACTGCGTGCACATATGCGCACACATCACTTGATCACTGAATCCTGAATTTCAGCTCTCAAACCTTAGGAAAGCAAAATTTTTGAAACATTAAGCTCTCTGGATAAAAACAGTTACGTAATTAACTGCAAAAAAATTAAAATATGCAATATGTATATGCATTTGTACATATTTACAACTCAGCTGTTTGAACAGAAAGAAAATTAATTACTCCTGATCTCTATGAACAAGATTGTGGGCGGTATTGTTCCAGAACCTCATTTGTTTGCATGATCTCAGCAAGACTCATTTCAAGGCAACACGTTCTACTGAATTCTCTCTAAATATATTTTGTGTTTACTTTAGGATGGGAGGCACAAATAGCATAGAAAGTATATAAATTCTGAATAACATATAACTGTCTAAGAGAGAAGAACTAAGAACCATCTTCACAGTCCTTTTCTTGATATGCCTCTTCTAGAGATTTTGATACCTATTCCAGAAGGCCACTTTTATTTGTAAATACATCAGTGTATTAAAATTGAGCTAGAAATTCTAGATTTCATGTCATAATTTCTACTACATAGTTTAGTCTAAAAATTGATGTTTTTACATAATACTAGTGAGAAGTTGCATATCAAATCTGATCTAGAAGTCTTCACTGAGAAGGGTTGTTTTTTGTATGCCTTAAATGTTTGTGGACATTTACTCTGGATGTATTTTGGGTATTTCCATTCAGACTTGGAGAAGGCTTCCCCCATCTCCCCCTTCTTTGGCATTTTCTCCTATATTCTGACATTTAATTAATCTTTAAGGAGACTACTGCTTATTTTCTATTGTACTGAGCAGCTTTCAAGCTCCTGTTTAATTTTAAAGCACAAATAAAAACATGTACAACTTTTTTCTTTGAAAATGCAGCTTAGACTTCTAAAAACATTTTTGAACTTGATGATCTAAAAGGCCTCTTCCAACCAAAACAATTCTATGATTCTAAAGTGTTTCTTCACAGTTTGCATACAAACAAGATTTTATACTTCAGAATAGCTAGGTACAGAGAGAAAAGCTTGAAGCAGTCGAAATGCTCCATCTTTTTCTTTGCTGGGAAATAGCTGGAAATAAACTACCTTACAAATTCCCTTCTCTTTTTTATGCATTCTTGAATATTATTATGCATAATTATATATTCATATTCCTTATGAATAGCATTCAGATATAAATGCTTTGAGACAAACTCTGAAATGCTTTGTGATGTGTGGTGGTTTTCGTTGTTTTAACCTTATTTCCCGTGGAAGAAAACCTAGGTGTGGCTGGGTTTGTATCTGGCCCTATGCTGAGACAGGCTGGCTGGTAGAGTTGAGGTATATACAGGGGAGGAGAAGGGAGATTCCAGAAGTACTCCACCAATGAAATAATCACTGCATACTGCCAACAGAGATAGTTTTAATTCCTCCTTCAGTTTTTATTTATTCACTTTCACCATCTTCAGAAAGTTGCCTCAGTCACTTTAATTGTATGTGTATTGTATGTACCATATTGCTTCAATTATGCTTCCATGAAGAAAGGTTGCAGCTCTGATTTCCATGTATTTTGTGGCATAAACACCAACTTAATCTGTGCCACTGTTTCCCAATGCAGTTTTCTTTCCGACTTTCTTGTAACTTTTAAAATAGTAAAGTATAATGAAATAAAATGTATGTAATTTACACAGAAAGATTTTCAAATGCACTTCTCAATTTAACCTCGAGTAAAAGTGAAGGAAAAAAGCCCCAACCCTGTTAACTGTTTCTGAACTTACTGTTGATTTGGGATAAAATGAAATGGTAAAACTTCAAAGAAGCTTAAACTTAATGGGTTCTTGGCTTCATTTATTTAATTTAATTCTTAATGGAAAAATTGTCATGTGTGTTTTGATAACTTTAGCTCTGACCTTTCTTCCCCCAGCCCTGTTGTGAGATAAACCCTTTAAAATACATGATCATCTCTGCTAATAGCTTAATCTAGGTAGTCTACGAGGAGCTGAGTTACTAACACCTTATTTTTAATGTGGAGTAAGCAAATTTTGGATTTCTTGATATATGTTTTCAAGTGTTTGCTTAATTTCAAAGATGTCTTTGAAAAAGCTACAAGGTTCTTATACCATTTATGAAATCTTATTGAACATACACTGTGACACATAGAAAAAACACAAATGCAATCCTTGTAGTGACAAAAATAAATGCGTGCAGCTCTCTGTATAAAAAAATCTATTTAGACCAGTCAGCTGCATGGTCTGAAGTGTAGATATATTAGAATTCCCAAAATCTACCCAAATGAAAGAGCTAGCTGTTGCTACCAATTTGCAGGGTCCCTCTTATAATTGTTGTTCTTAAAGGAAGTAATACATCTTACTGAGCTATTTCATTTACTTTTTGTACGTCTATCACAATTTTTTATATTTATTTATATAATTGTGAATTCAACACAATAAAAACTTTGGGACCAGTTCTTCCCATACTAGTTTTGCAGCTACTGTGGCAAAGCTAATTATTTTCATCTGTGAGAGCAATCCATGTTTTTTTTATCTACTCAGATTTGAAAAAATGCCATCTCCCTTGAGTATGTTTTAATAATAGTGTATAATGTGTAAAGCTGCTTATTTTGTATTCTGACCATGAAAGGAACTGATGTAAAAATTACAGGTGAAATATAAATCTGAAGATAGTGCTCCAGTGTAAAATCAAACATCTGTAAATCCTGATCTTTTTTACACCCAGAATTCCATGTCTTACCAATTTTGATCACATGTAAGGAGGGTTGTTCTTAGAGTTCTTAGTTCTTGGAGTTCTTAGAAACTGAATGTTTTCTGTATGAAGTCTTGTGTACCTAGATTGTTTAAATTCAAGAGTTTCACTGTGTGAATACTTTTGGTTGTGGAAGTCTCCAGTATGACTAGTTAGCTTAGATTATTGAAGTAATTATTCTAAATTGTTGGGTGGTTTTGAGAAAATGTTTTCAATTGATTGCTTTTCATAGGAGGAGGGTATGTCACTAATGCAGCACAATCCCTATATAGATGCCAGAGTTTAAAAAGCCGTTAACCTTTTCAGTTTCCTAATATGCTCTATGCACGTTTTTATCATTCTTGTGAGTGACAAATACATAGCAAAGTCAGAGAACGTATGGTTGCAGAGCATCTGGCTACTTGGCATCTTAAGGTTTTCACCAAAACGATTCTATTGATTCTGAGTGTGTATGAAGTGTAACTTTTCGCTAGGGAGGAAATATAGTTTCTGTACACAAACTGAATTGTTGAAGTCCTTCGAATAATTAACGTTTCAAACTAAACGAGATAAATGCTGTCGGCCAAGGAAGATCATAGAGAGATGCAGGTCGCCCTGTAAAGGTACAGTGCTGTGCTTGGTACTGCATTACCGACGGCGAGCGTTTGAAAACAGTAGCTAGCGCCAACCGTGAGCACCCTCTGCTGACCAAACTACACACGGCATTTCGTTTACTGCCGCAAAGTCTGCTTGTTAGCCTTCAGTCAAGTTAAAGTGTGATACTAAAGTAAGGTGGAGGCAAATATGGATGGTTTGGCTTCATCGTTATGTAATGACTGAGTCTAAAAAGAGGGATCAAACTGAAGACTATTTAGAGACATTAGGATAGTTGAGCAAACTGCGAAAGCGTTAATGAAAACCAGATTTATAGTCAACTGGATATTAAGAATGAGTCACCTTCAGTTTCTTTCACTTTGATCTTTTGAAAGGTAATGTTTTACTACAGATACAGTAAATCATTGGTGTTTTGATAAATCGGGACACAATTGAAAAAGAAGACACACATAAGAAAGCTATGAAATCTGTGGCCAGTATTTGTCAAAATGAGTGCTTTACTTCAAGCAACTGAGTCCACTACGTGAAGTTGTGGATATAGCTTACAGTTTTTTATTGTAGTAGACTGAACTAGAGAGGTCTGAGTACCTCTAAAAACCTGGAGAGGACTTTCACGTTTCTTTGAGTATCTGAACTCAAATGATGTTGAGTCTGGAAAAGGCAGTGATATCAAATGGATGAATAAAGGAGGCAAAAAGAGGAAGGAATGTTTGAGTCTTCATTTTCTTTTAGCGTTACAGATATTGCTAGCTACAAAAGGGTAATTTTTTTCTGAAGTGATTAGTTTATTTCAAACGTAAATATTATGCAGTCATGTAAAAACAGGCAAGTCAGAAGGGTAATTTCAAAATGTGATAAACTTATTTCGCTTTTAAGAGCATTTAAACCTCTGGTTTTGAATATGCATCAAAGTATTAAAAAAAAATCTCTACTTGCAGCTTACTCTTCCTTTGGATGAGAATCATGTATTTCTTCTCGAGTTTTAAAATATTTCTGCTGTTTTAAATGCTTATCTGTTGGATATAGGCTGTATTTTGTAAGAATACGGACAAGTAATTGTAATTTGTTTCTTTGGGGATTAATGTTAAATATAAACTCCACTGGAGTAGACTAAACTAAAGTTTATTTCAATTTTACAAAGTCAAGTAGACACCACCCCCCTCTCACCCCTCCCCCCTTGATTATTGCTCTAATTCTAAAATGAATAAAACTTGTAATAGGTTTTAGTGCTTCAGAAAATCTTTTCAAGTTTTATCATTGTTGCTCTTGCGGCTAAACAAGTGCTTGGGTTGTTTGAAAATGGATCTCAGAAAAAGCAGGAATAGGTGACTTTTTTCACTAAATGCTCACTTTATGTATTTCAGTGTTTTCTTTCCTTTTCCTACCTTTGAATCTTTGAATGAGTAAGATATTGATTTAAAAGTGTAACATTCTATAAGCAAAATTTGATGGGTTTTGTTAATCAAGACAGGCTTGTAGAGAAACGTATTTGTCAGACTGTTACTTGAGTACAGTGAATTAAGGAAAGATGCTTCCTTAAACTTGAATTCACTTGCTTTGCTTGTTTTGATTCCTAATTATATTAACTTAATGTGGTTACCTGGATTGCTGAGTAGTCAAGAATTTGAATAATAGGAATAAACTTAAATTAGGAAACTTAACAAAAAAGAAACATTTACATATTCCAAAGTTGCTGTACATGTTTTTAGTGTCAAAGATAAAGAGACATCATTATCTGTTTACCTTAATTTAGCCTTTAAACACAAATTAATTATCTATTATTTCTGGGGACTATAGGAAAGATTTAAAAGATCATTGAAGAAAGCCATACATGCAGCTAACTGTATATAGTAGTCTATATATTTAAAAAAAAAAAAGAAATTATGAAATACCATGAATAATGTTTCTTACGCAAAGCTTGTTTTTGTCAGCCCAATGAAGAAAGATATATTTGAATTTCAGTAATTTTGAATACTTACCTTACTCTTTGCATAGATGCTACATCTGAGTTTAGACTAGAATTAATGAAAACATGACTAGTATTCAAGGTTTAATAAAGTTAAGTTCAGAGCATGTATTAGAATAGGAAAGAAAATTTTGTTTATAGTGCAAATTAAAGCCAAAGTCTATCTCAAACATACATACCATGAAATTTCATTGTAGTCAATATGGTGTTTGTCAGTGCAGAACCAGACTGATTACTGAAATATAATTACCTTCGTGGAGGAATTTGGTTGGCAGGGAAGTCGCTCCTAAGACAGTGCCTTAATACTTCAACAGGCTTAAAGTAGGGTGCTTAAAAAAGGCTATTTGTGAGCAGTTATTTCTAATGTACTTAAAACTGTAATTGAATAAAAAAAATGACTGCACTAGAATATTTTGAGAGATCTTTACCATTGTGCAACATTTTATTATCAAATTTGGCATTTTAATATTCTAGCAGAAATTTTTTTCTCATTTTCCAAGTAATATACTTTTTATAATGTTAGAAGAATTGTCTTATTACTGCGATAACAGCTTCAGAGGATAACCTTTCCCAAAAGTTAAGCATCTAGGGCAGCAATGGCAATATTGCTGTTCATGTTCTACTTCAGTAGTCAGAAAGGGGCTTTATTGTTTTCAACTTTTGGTAATTAAATCAAGACTTTTCTCATAGGATAATGACTAACACCTTGTAGTCCAAAATGTTAAGTTTAGATCTTTAATCATTTTCTCATTCAAAAATAAAGTATTCTTAAAACTTGTATGCTTTTTTTTTGGTGCAAGTAGACAATGCCATACTTCTTATTGATGGTATAAGCCATTATTGTACTGAGAACCATTAGCTATTTAAAACTTCGTGCATAAATTAAAGAAGAACTAAATGGATTTCCAGTTGTTGCCATTAGTAGCATTTTAGATTATACAGGCAATTATTGTGTTCATTATCTTAGAACAGTCCCTTTGCAAAACTGTTGTGGTTGTCTTAGACATTATGTACAAATTTTCCCTTGGAGATTAAAATTTCCAGTGGTGTGTTTAATTTTGTTAACACAGTTGGTACAAATAGAACAAATATTATGACAAGTAGAAGAAAATTTGCTTTTCTGATATAGCAATAAATCTGGAAAATTACTCAAATTCTTAATTCATCTGTTTCTTGTATTGTCATAATTATTCTGGTTACAATTATTTTCAAAAGGAAAGAAATATCTTTCTTTGGATGGTATATTTTATAAATGCTTTGATAAAATCAATGCAGTTAAAATGAAGTTTACCCACCTTTCTAGTATTCTGATGAATTTTAGAGAATGTTAGTGAATTTCTACACGAAATGTATCTGGATAATTCGTGTTTCATTAATTTGAGTGCAGAAGTTGTTTAAGTGGAAAGGCACAGAATTAAACTAATTAAGTATATTTCGATACATTATAGTAACTAACTTTTGAGAAATGGTGAATGCATTTCTATTAAAACTTTCTTTGTGCGCCTTCTTAAGTAGGGTTTTGCAATTGCCTTCACGTGCTATAGTAAATGAAAATATTAAAATTGACTATGGCCAATAGTATGATCTATATTGAAAAGGATGAGATTACTAATAGCAAACCAAATGTTCTTGAGCAAGAGATTTATAGTGTGCAAATTTTTCATCATCAACTTTTTTATTCTTTTAATATCTCTTCAAACACATTTTTGTTGGATTCCAAACTAAATCCACATCTGTCTTCATCAATTAGAAAGGTATTAATGCTTTGAATTAGCTACGTATCAGTGTGCAGTGGACTAAATTTAATGTTTCTGTCCAAAAAGTGGCATTCTTTCCAAAGCAGCTCTTTACTCATTTCTATACTGGGGTGGGGTTTTTGCGGGGGGCAGAGGGGGGAGCTGAGGGGAGAGATAGGCTTTCACTACTGTGATGCAGGGAAAAAAAAAAAGTGTGAGGTAGTGGTTATGCATATTGCAAGACAGTGATTCTTTATTTTATTACAAAAAAAGACCAACTCTAGAAGGCCAGATTAAATCATTCCTTTCACTTTTTAATGGGATTTGGATGAATAGAGTAAAATATGCACTTTGCATTCATTGATAGCATCTTTAGGTTGAGGTAATTGAGTCTTTTTTCCCTGACTGAATGAATAATGACTTCATCTGATCCTCAGCGAGGCCTGAAACTTAGGCTGCCTTTGTCAATGCAAAAAGATCTGGGCTTTGAAACATGCTCTACTTCCCTGGCTTAATTTTTCTTCATTTTAATCCAAAAACCTATTTTTCTCAATAATTCAAGCATAAACTATGTAGTAGTTGAAGCAGCGGAAATTGCAAGATATTTGTCCTCGTTGTGCCGCTTTTTAAATGCAGCTGATAAATCAGCCGCTGTGGTCTTCAGCTGCCTGGTTCTCTAGGGAAGGGACAGCCCATGTATAAGCAAGATTGCTGGAATTTTTAAGAACTATATTTAAAGTGGTTCTTTTGCATACTGTTTGTTATCTAAGGAAGTGTTATGTTTTACTGGTCTTACTGGCAAGACTTGGAGATAAAAGGGGCATCTGTAATGGGGCCTAGGAAACTCTTCCTGATATCATTTTCCCACGTATTTTACTGACTGCAAGAGCATCCCAATAAGTGGAGTATAAATACTTAGCTTACAGCATACATTATTGAAATGGTGAGAGTCTTAGCTACATAGCTTAAAAATATTTTTTCATGAGAAACAGTGGATGAAAGATACATTCTCAGTGTTGTTGCTAAAATGTTTCTAAATCAAATACCCTTCTACTTGTGAAAAGTGGAAGCCGTTTTACAATTTTGGTTTGGAAATTGATAGTCCACTTGATTATTGTTTATTATTATTATATTGAGCAACTGAAAGCTTCATACAATTAAAAATTATGTCTATGAAATTAGTTCAGATTTACAGACTGGGGGAGTATAG
Source organism: Charadrius vociferus (assembly GCF_000708025.1). Lineage (NCBI taxonomy): Eukaryota > Metazoa > Chordata > Aves > Charadriiformes > Charadriidae > Charadrius > Charadrius vociferus. The sequence continues at coordinate 84,903 of NW_009650184.1, forward strand.
TTACATGAATGAGCAGGTAGCTCTGTTTCATTTGTCTGTTGATTCTTGACTCTAACAGGTTTTTGATCTTCTAGCAGTAAATGAGCGGTATCCACCCTACAAATATAATATACAGTGACAGTATTTTGCTGTGTGGATAGCAAAAGAAAATTATTCCTGCTCATTTGTTCATCTTTAGTTGTCTTTTCTCCTTATCCTCCTGTGTTCCTGTCCTGGGTCAGGGGATGGGGGAGGGATGTGTCAGACGTAAAGGCATTCAAAAGGCCTGGCTGGGACAGTTCACACTGGTTCTGGGAATTGTTATTGTCCTGTAACCAGGGAGCATCTCATGCATGCAAGCATAGGAACAGTAATCAATTCAGTTATCAAAATGCAGTTAATTGTTACAAGTGCATAGATTTTTAATAGGTAGGGATAAAAAAGCCAATAATAGCTAATTGTTTGCACTGCAAAAGTGTCAATTTAAGAAAAAGTCAGGACTAACTTGATTTATACTTCTTCCTCTAGGTTGGCTTGCTGGACCTAGAGTTGAATCAACTGACCAAAGCCTTGTTTTTGGCTTTAGTTGCACTATCAGTTGTTATGGTAACCTTGCAAGGATTTGTAGGCCCATGGTATCGCAACCTTTTCCGGTTCCTCCTTCTGTTTTCCTATATCATCCCAATCAGGTATGTATAAGAATGAAAGAAAAACACAGATGTCTAATTTCACTGAATGTGGCTTTCTTGAAATTTATACTTGCTTCTCATTGCGAAGGAAATTGATCTTATCAGGAAGCTGAAGGAGAAGGTGGCAACAAATCTGCTGATTCTTAACGGATCACTGTACAGAAAACAATACTGTTGTATTTTTTTGGTATAATGTTCATCTTACTGGACTAATCAGGATATCTAATCCTTTACGAGCATAAATGTATTAATAAGGATACAATCTTGGTATATCTGAGCATGTGGTTTTAGGAAATCATGTATTTGAATAAACTGTTCAGGTATACTTTGGAATTTTATTTTTAATGCCTTAAATACTGAAAACGTTCCATTTCTCTGGTTAAAATACAGACTTTTTACTACAATGATTAATTTAAATTGAATGGCTGAATAATGCAGGTGTGCTTTTACAATGAGAGGACTTCTAACGTGTAACCAAGTAGAGACTTGGCCTGAATTAATTAATTCATTAAGCATGAGTACTATATATTCAAATTGCAGATAAACTGGTACAGGAAATAATATCCTTGTGTGTAATCAAGTCTCCTGTGGACACAGAAGTGGGAACACTGACTCTGAAATGAATTTTGAGAACACTGACTCTGAAATGAATTTTTTTTCCTTGAATGGGTATTGCCTTTGCAAAATGGAAATACTCTCTGCTGTTTAAATACCCAGTGTTTAGATTAAGGTGGTTGTTAATTTTAGATGCTCTCTGGAACTCTTCAGTTTGAGATAAGTCACTCAGTAAGCCCAGTAGCTAGCCACAGAGTTAACAACAACTACACCATAGGTTGTTAGTCCCCTCAAGTTTGCACATAATATTTAAATCCATGTAGTGTAAGGAGGAAAAAAAAAAAAACAACCCAGGAGGATTTTGTTAGGTATTTTAATCTAAGCTTACATGACTTACATGTTACTGTGTTCATATTTTTTAAGTACATGTCTATGTGAAGGCAGCGGTATCATATTTGACAAATTTGATGCTCAGGAAGTATTTGTCTTAAGGTTTTATAACTTAAAGGACTTGTATTTTTATACTACTTTTGTGTTGCAAGAGCAACTGATTCTGTTGGGAAGTTGAAGGAGAAGGTTCCAGCAAATCTACTGCGGAATTGAGGAGATCTCATTGTAGAAACTGGTCATCTTAGAACAGTTTCCACTTCTTGTAACTGGCTCTTGTTTTTATTTACACATTCGTGGTTCAGTTTTGTGGTATCTTTCTGAACACTGCCATTTTTTTAACTCCCTTTCTGCTTGTATGATGCTGCTATTCAGGTCATGTTGTCATTCCCCCCATACACACAGAGTTACTGAATATTATGCTTATCCGTGTGAAGAGGCAAAAAGTGCAGCATTCAAGTGATAAGTAAAGTCTGCATATTGCTGAAAGAAGCACTTAATCATCGAAGACATGAAGGGGAAGGGAAAAATGAGCTAAGAGTATAAAGGATCACTTGTTGTCGGTCACTCTGTTCTTCCATAATAAACATACTAAGCCAGAACTTATTAAAGTGGTTAAAAGACAGATATATCTTTGTTACTGGATGCAAGAGGATTAAGAGCATATAGGTGGTGTAAGTAAATTCGACTCTATATTGAAAGTTCAACATATGCCACTGAAAAACATGTTGATTGAGCAGCTCATTATCAACTCTTAAGAGAGCAGTTTAGTGGACTTGTGAAATAGTTCGTTTCCAAAAATAATATATCAGATACAGCTAATACCATTTTTCAATTGCTTGTGGGAAATAATATACAAAGTGGAAGTATTAGAGAATGTGATTGGTTTAATTCTGAGATGGACCATGTAGTCACTCTATGGAAGATCAGGGAAGAGTCTAACAGAGAATACTTTTTTCTCTAGAGGTTTATCTATTTCTATACCAACTTTTCTTCAACTCAGTTCATTCGTATGCAGGGTTGCTTCCCACACTGTCAGCAAAATAGACAACTCCAGTCATACCGGGGTTCAAAGAAAACTACAATTTCTCTTCCTTTCTTCTGGATGTTAAGCATGGAAATGACTTATTCTTTAGGCTGCGTTTGGAGTGTAAATTCTTGGAGATTAAAATTGCAAGACTAATGACACTGAAGCACCAGGTGTTGTGTTCTGTCATTATTTTTAAAATAGCTGTATGGGGAAGATAATGAACTTTTCACAGGTAAAGGAAATGAACGTGGGAGATTAGGATTGACTGGTAGAGGCACACCATGTCTGAACTCATGCACACATGAAATGTGTTGATTGATGGTTTTAGAGAATTCAGGAAGTTCCTAAATATGGAGCTGATTTTTTTGTTGGCTTTCAGTTTGCAGGGCAAGGGAAATTCCAGATATACAATAAAAATAACTTTTGATGGCCAGACATGTTTGGTGAAGATGAGGAGGAGGAGGTAACTAACTGTTAGCAGAGTTTAACTGATCTCTGTGCAGCCTCTTCTATTAATAGGAAGAGGAACTTTTTTTTGCTTCAGGGAGTTCCTTGTGATTTATCTGCATCCTAAATACGTCTCTAGATCAATGTTGCTTCAGTGTGTGAAGGGTATTACTGTGGGGTATGAAAGACTTCAGAGGTATAAACATAAAGCAACTGTAAAAAAAAAAAAAAACAAAAAACAAACCAAAAAAACCCCCACCCCACCCCCCCAAAAACCCAAATCAAAACAATACAACCAAACAAAAAACACCAGAACAGCCAACACCCACCCTACCCTCCCCCCAAAAAAGCCCACAACTTTGCAAACATTCTGTAGTGTACAACGATTCAAGGAAAATGGAGAAAAAGTAGTAGTAAACAAACCTCGAAAGCTTAGCCCAGCTCTCAATTGGTTGTAAGTTAGAACCAGTGTGCTCAAAATGTTTTGAACAGCCCCACAGTCTCAGAAACATTTGGCTGTTAAAAATTATTCTTCTGTATTGGCATTTCTTTGCCCCCTATAGAGGAAGCATAGCCCAGGGAGCCTCCATAGGGAATCGGTCTCCCTACAAAGTTAATCTATTTGAATTCCTTAAAATGTGTTGGGAAAGAGGATAGAAAGCAAGTCTCTGACAGACTGTCCAAAACCAAATAAATCTCTCTAGGAGTATGCTCACCCACTCTCTGAATTTTTCCACATTCCTCGATTTTCTTAGGCTTTTTTCTAATTGGCTCTAGCCAGTTAGGGATGCAGTAATGCCCATCCATAGGTTCTTCCAGTGTCACTGAGACCATTTCATTACTTGTTTTAAATAAAATCACCACTTGAAATACAGTCTCCATTAGTTTACAAGATCACAACTGAGGTCACTTCCAACCTAGACAATTCTATGATTCTGTGTCACCTAGTGCAGTTATAACATAGCAGGCTGGGGGGAGCATGTGTCCTCAAGTGTGTCCATGCTGCTTTTCTGTGTGATACCAGTGTGGAAGTTCTTAGGCCTGTTAGGCCTGTGTTGTTTCCTTTTTTTTTTCCTTTTTTTTTTCCAAATAGTAAGGTCCATTTGTTGAACAACTTGTATTTTTCTGGATTGTCTATATTCTGAATGATGAAGGTCAGAGAGCAAAAACAGTCACAGTAATGAAAAGTCAGTATCTCAGGTGGGGGAAAATGAAGTAAAGTTTTGTCATTGTTATGCTATCTTTTACCTTATTACCCAATTTAATTCTATCACTGTGGTTCTAGATACATTCTTTTTAATTTTGTATCTTTTTAAAATCAGGCTTGCGTTTCTATAAGAGTTTAATTTCCCTTTTGTGTGGCACTGAAGACACTTACCATACACATTTAAAATTCCAATACAAATCATGTAAGTCTTGAATGGTTTTTCCTTCAATTTTTGCAGCTACTAATTTGATCAGTTGTTTTAGTTTTAATTTTTTTTGAAAAAGCTGTCAGAGACACAGTTTGTATTTTTAAGTACAAAAGAATAGAAGAGTCTTCAATCAATGTGGGATGTGAGATACCCGCTCTCAACTACTGAGCTGAAAAATCACACTGTGTATATGGGTGCAGGAAAGATTGTTGGGCTGTTGGAGAGCCTTCCCACAAAGCAATTCTGTCCTTTCCCCTGACGTTTAGTTGTAGCATCTTTTCATCAGCTCACTTGAGCTGCCATAGTAATCAGTTCAGAAATGACAGCCAAGGAAAAGGCTAGCCTTAGTGATGGTACAGTACCACCAAATTGGATCCCCTCCGCCACCAAGTAATGGGACTTCGTTTATGCATTGTCCAGTCATCTTCAACACCTTGAAAGACAAAGTGAGTTGCACTTTAACTTGAATCCTTTTGTTTGGTTGCTTTGGTTTTGGTTTTCTATTTCGCCCCCCAAAAAAATGTAGGCAGAAAAGTTTTTCAAGATAATTTAGGCTTAGCCAAGCAGTGTTTGGTGAAATCACTGCCTCACGTGTACAAGCTTGTGAATTCTGTAGCTCTACATGCTTCTACCTGGCTGATAAGAAATGTAGAGGATTTACCATAAAATGATAAGATATTGTCTGGGGAGCTGGCAAAAATGTGTATCATCCAGACTTAATATTTAGTAGCAGTTTAAAGCTGGATTGACAGGGGCTTAATCAACCGTCTTTTTAGGAGGATCCTTTGGTTTTGGTGTACACAGAAGCTGAAATGTCTTTTGTCCCTTCCTTCAGACACCCCAAGACTTCTGGGTGCTGAGCCATTCTGCCAAAATAAGCTGTCCCAAATGCCTGGAACACTTTGTGCTTAAATTTTAGAGCACACCTCACTCCCAGCTGCTTTTTTCTGGGTCTCCAAGAGGAACATTTAAAGAAAATCTTTCAAGTTATGTCAGTCTGTTTTCAGTGGGCAGTGAGGAAAACACTGCTAGGAAGTCTTGTATTTGAAATTCATTAATATCCAATCAAATTCTGGATCCTACAAATATGAAAAAGGAGATTTTATTCAGTGTGCTCCTGTGTATTCCCAAGCTCCAGGGAACTCACACCTATACAGGACTGTAGTGTTTGTCTAACAGCAGCAAGCAGCTATGCTGCTTTAAATCATACTGTACTTTGTGCTGTCCGTGTTGGAGCTCTAATCTATACAATATACAGGTGTGAGAGTATCAGTATATGTAGTCTCACATATAGAGACAGAGTATATATTAGATATACGATGCAAAGTTTTCCATGTGGAAGAGCTAAAGAGCTACTCATAAAGTAGTTTAAGCAATCCTTATAAATGTGTATTATACCTCTATACCATATCATGATATATAGAGACTGAAAAATATTATAAAAAGCTTCTTGATATTTTACAAACTAATTTTGACTTCTTCATGCAACAGGAGCTATGGGGTGTCTCTCATGCTAAGAGTAAGTCTTACCTTGACCAGTATGGTGCTGTACTACTGCCTGACCTAGCTTTGTGCTGTTCTTGCAATGTCTGATAGTCATGCTACATAGAGAAAGCACAATCAGTTTAAAAAAAAGTTATTTAACAGATCTATTGCAGTAGATCATTTTCCTTTCTAACCTTGCAACATTGCCTATTTGCTTCTAGTTGTTTTTGGTTTTAATCTAATAGTATTACAGTAAGTAATGCCAAATTTGTCCAGAATACACTAAAAATACTCATTTTAAACATTATTTGTATTAGACATCTAATGTCAATATTGTTGCCATTGTATAAGAAGCTTAATGTAAGAAGGCATCTGACCTGATAAATGTGAAAATAACAAAGAAACATTTTTAAGAGGAAGTGATTGTTGTTATTCTGAGCTGCATATGCTACATCTCTTGTGCCAAGGCGCTCGTTTGACATGCGTTCTATTTGTATTTTGTACTCTACTGTGTCTTCAGCATGTAAGAAATTAATAGATTAATTTTCGCATTAATTATTCCCCAGATTTCCTCCTGAGGTTTTAAGTTCTACCTGTGTTACAGCATCTAATTTTCTGTACCTAGGTTGCATGTGGCCCTTGAAAAACTACATGTGCCACAGTCACTATAGCAATACAGGGTTGATACACATTTTTTTGCCACACATATTTAAGCATAACTGTGGGATTGAGGTCACTTTTAAAGTGACATTCGTTGCTTGGGTTTTATGTGAAGTGCTGTGTGTACCTCCTTTCATTTCCTTTTATACGCTTACATAATAGACAAAATTTAGAAAAATTATTCCAGGAGAACTAGTGAGACCTATTATGAAGCAAACAAGAACACAGATTTGACACACTTCTTGGGAGTATCGGACAGATAGCAGAGAAGACTAAATAAAAATATATATAGTGGGCTAAACACAAAAGGAATATTATATTCAAATTTCCTCTCCAAATAATATATGGAAGAAAGGGAATGAGGGATTAAAGGGATGAGCTATGGGTTGATTTTTATTTATTTAGGTCTTGATAGAATATTGTGTTTAAGAAGTAATTTCTGTTTTGTTCTATTTTTATTTGTTTAGTGCCAGTTAATAGAAGGCTCCAAAATCACTTTCGTGAAGATTTAACTTCCCAGGCATGTTGAAATTAAAACACTTTTGGTTGTTTCTTGACCAGTAATTTAAAAATTATTCCATATTGTTTCCTAGATTGTAAATAATGTCTTTATCTGTGTATAGTTTATATCTATTTCAAGCATGTAGGGATATGGGAAGCTTAGGTGGTATAGCCAGAGGGAATTGGGCACAATTTTGGGTACTAATGTGACCCAAATATGATCTTCAGTATGTCATTTAAAAAGAAGTCCTGAAAATAAAAAGACTACATCTCAATCACTTTATTTATTTTAAAAATTGCATACCACTATGGGTACTCACTTATCTGGAGTTTTGACAGGGCTTTGGTGTTGTTTTTTTTTTACTACAAAACTTCTGCTTATATACTTCTGCTCAGGAAGTTCTGCCTGCCCGCCAAAGCTCAAATAAAGCTATAATTCCATTTTGATTCAAATTCATACTTGAATTTTATTAGGCACAGTATCACTTTATTCACAAAATTATCTTTGCTAACTTCATGAGGTCTTGATCGCTTTTCACCGAGTCGTGAAAGGCATAATGTTTCTGAAGTTTCTAAATGTATTTGTCTGAAAGTTTCTTATTGAAGGCCCTTGCTTATTGGCAAATTTGTCCATTTTGACTAAAAAACAAAATCAGAAATCTTTACAAGGGGCCCTAACTTCATTAACATTTGGCAAAAAATGAAATCTAGAAGTCCTGTAAGTATGAATTTGTTTAACTTAAAACACTACTCATGTTTTTGAGGGAATAAAAGCAAAAGTATCTGGTTTTAACTTGTAGTAAAAGCAGTGTGTATTCTGAAATTTCTTACTGATTTGTTCTGAAGCGGAATTGCTGAGAAATGCCACCCTGGCTCTTAGTGGAATAAATCCCCAGGTTGGATGAAAGTTGCCTTAGGGTTTGCCTGCTCTAGGGTAACTACGGCTGAGGTTGAGAGACAGGAAACTTCACACTATTATGTTCACTAAATATGCCTGTTCTCTGCAACAGCCTTCAGATATCTATATTAACATACTGTGTCTAAACATTGCATGTTAATTGGTTTGCTAAAAATTCGTGTTACTGATACAACAGTGTGCTAATGCTACATATGATGCTGTTCTCTGCATTTCCGTTAATAACTGATGTGCATGGAGTCTTTTAAATTGGATGAAATTGAGAAGGATCTAAAAACTGGTAAATTTAATGTTTTTGGCTAGATAATGAGTTTTCTTAAAGTCCACAAAGGATTTATGAGAAGTGATAGCTAATATTGTCAGGCACTGAAAGTAGTTTGGTGTTGAGTAAGCTTAGTATCTCTTTGTTTTATTGTGTAAAAGTTCTTGAACTTATCAGTCAGGTATTTCTATCTGTTCCTGTGAAGCTCTGTTAGAGACATTTCCAGTTTTGAAAGCAAACTCAGTATTGATAGGCCTCCATCATTTTTAGTGTTACAGCAGTGTCCATAATGTGCTAGGTGATAGCTACAATGATTTCAAAGACAAAAATTTCCTCTAAGGCAACAAACGCCAAGTGAAGGAAGTGAGAGCAGGATAGAGCATACAAATTTTAGAATTAATACTGAAGAGGCATCTATAGCCCTGATTTCTTATTTTATTTCTGGTTAATTCTTTATTTATCTTAATAATTCAAGCATGTACGCAATACCTCTGTGCCAGAAAGCTGGCTTGGACTTTGCTAGTCACCAGGGAGACATTATTTCTCTGGAGGCCAGTGGTTCCAGCTTTCTATTGGGTCCATCAGCATAAAGGAGATACACTCTGTTCCACTTAGCAGTGTATGCTGGAAAGCCTTGATGCTTTCAAACACAGATTTCTCCTCACCACTCAGCATGAGAAGCTGTTCTTTTTTTTTTTTTTTCTTTCTTACCTTTAAATTATATTTAAGTGAAATTATAATGAAATGCATATAGAGAGTGTTTAGAACATTAAAACCAGATAACACACGTGCTTATAAAAGATGCAAGTGAAGATATGAACCACACTTCAGCTTTGAGAGACTTTTCTGATTTAATCTTACTGAAGTACAGTTTTTCCTATCTGGATGACTTTGTAGGTCTCCACTGGCAGAGAAGCCATGTGGATTTCTCTGTGTGCCATATACCTGAGATTGCAGCTCTTAAATAGAGCTTTCGTTGCAGAATTCCTGTTTCGGTATGCCAGGCAGAAAAAAATATTTATAGCCCACATGCCTCTTTGAAGCAGGGTGATGTGTGGCTTTCATTCTTCACTTACTCTGCTTACTCCTGGCTAGAGCAAATGTCTAGCTGTTCTTAAATAAAGTAAGTGTGCTTGTGTTTCTCTTCTTGAGCTAGACAGCATCCTTTGTACTTGACTGGCTAACTAGTAGGTTCTCATCCTTAAGAGGAATAAATCTTTTCCAGTTCCCTCTGTTGACTGATTGATACATATCTCAGTGTGAAGTGTGTTACTTGGTTCTTGTATTCTCTCTAATGCTGTCAGTTAACAGACATACATAATACAAATACCGGTTGCTCAGGACAGGCTCTGGATTGAGTAAGACAGGGTAAAACTGGAGTTAACCAGTGTGAGGCAAGTGACTTCCAGTATTTTTTTACTTGTTATGCTGTAGCATTTTCAATAAAAAGAATCTAGTAGAGTTCTTCTGTTGTCTGTCCTAATTTTTGTTATATATTTGTGTTTCTGAAGGCAGCTGAGTCCACGTATGATACTGCACAACTAATTGGGGTGGATCACTAGGTAGGGGAATGGTTTCCTGCTGCTGCTGATTTTAATGGGAAAATAAGAGCTAGTTAAAGAACAAAATACCATCTTGAATGCTCAAGAATCTTGTATCAAAAAGGCTTGTTCCTTTTCGTGCTGGAACATGTGTTGTCTTCTGCTGTACAAATTCAGGAAGGAGGGGATGTGGAATAAACTGATTTTTTTCGGTATGTGCTGAAATTTCATATATTCTCACAATTCTAGTTAAATACATCTCTTTATGGGATATTGCAGTTTGTGACTCACTGTTCCCTCCACTGTTACCTCAGGTAATTCACAACCAATCTGTTGCTGTGGTTGCAAGAGGACAGATGAAAAGTGTTTGTGGCTGCTGTTTTGGTTATGCTGTAAAGCAGCACTTCAGGAACTGTTAAAAAAAAGTCTGACATGCATTAGCAGTATTTTGACCTTGATATATGCTTTTGAACAGCTTTAACAGTCACTCTGAGTCCTGTGCCCTGGGCAAATTAGCTACAAGTAGTTCATGTAGCCACTGTCCCAGTCGTTTTTTTCAGTGTTTCTGTTAGAGCAAAGTCAACAGAAATGAACATGTGCCTATTCCTTAGTCACTGGTCCTCTGATGTGGTAGCAACAATGTGGTGAATAGGTAAAGGAAAGTGGCATTTTAGAGTTTTAAAACGAGGTGGCATAGAGCATTTACTTTTGGGGAAGAACAGTGTGATTGATTAATGTTATCGCTGACTGGCATGAGTGAAGACTTTTTTATTGTAGGAATACAGGGTATAAAGGCAATTAATTCTTGTATGACGTAGACATGGAAACATTAACAAATAAATATGCAGACACCAAGTGAACTGGAAAAAAAACACTTTTTTGTGCTTCTTTGTGTAATCAGTAAAATTTGCTGCAAATTACAATTTCTAGTACAGAGCTATGCAAATGTTCCTTATTGCTGCTGGAAGTAGCAACTCCAGCCCACATGCCATCACATGAGGGTGCATTTTGCTGCTTGGGCACTATCCTGCTTTTGCAATAGAGAGCCTCTGTAACTACATCTTGGGAAGGAGAGCAACATTGTTGATTGGTTGTGGTGGGAAAGGGAACTTGACAAATGTAGTTGTGCTTTCCTAAAGAAAAAACAGTTTTTTAAAAAACAGTGACTTGAAGAGGTACAAAAATATTTGTACTTTCACATCATAAAGAAAACATAGGTGTTTTGGTTTTTTTAACAGATAAAAACTGTGGCTTGAATAGTGATCTAGTCTTATTGATAAAATGTATATAATATTCTCATCTGTCTAAGTGTATTAATGCAATTGTGTCAAGAATCTCCAGAGTGTTGCAATCTGTCTCATGCAGAAGGGATGGTATTGCGTTTGTTTGTATCGCAGTGGCTTCTAAAAGTCTGGGATGGAGCCTGAATTTCTAATGTGATATGTACTCTACAAACACATAACAAAAAAACATTGTTCCAAAATGTTTGTTGTATATAGTTTTTAAGATATTTTTTTCCCAGGTATCCTAAAAAGAGCTTCTAGTTTTATTTATATGGTTATAACTTTTGGTTTGCCTAATATTTCCACTGATTATGGTATAAATTTCCTTTGCAGTTTACGTGTGAACTTGGACATGGGTAAGGCAGCCTATGGGTGGATGATTATGAAAGATGACAATATTCCTGGAACAGTTGTTCGAACTAGCACCATACCAGAAGAGTTGGGACGATTAGTTTATTTACTAACGGATAAAACAGGTATATCAGGTTACAATTCTGAAATACGACTTTTTTTGTAAAATTTCCAAAATTTATTCTATATTTCAATATGTTAATGTAAGAATAGATTTAGACTACTGATTTTTATTTTTCAGTAAAGTTTTAAGCATGTGCTTGAGGACATTGTACCAGTACCAATAGGCTTAGGTAAGCCGGTACTTACGTGTGAAAGTTGGTATTTGGTAGTAATCTGATTTATTCCAGTGAGAACACACCTGCTATAGTAACAGGACATTGGATAGCATTAGTAAGAGTACCATCTATCTTACTCTGAAGACTCTGGATTGCTATTTTATTCTGCACCTCATTCCTACTGCAGTATTATATGATAGTAACAGTTAAGAATGACATTCAAGAAAGCAAGTCATGTCCAAAACAAGTCATAAGATCAGCCTCCAAAATGACATCTGTTATCCTTATGAAGTTAGTTGCTCTTTATATTACAAAGACCTGCTCTAGAGCTGCTGAATGACTTCATCTTCATAACTGTAACCTGTTACTATACCTGACCTGGTGTAGTGGAAAACCCAACCCTTAACGGGATCAGAAAGTAGGTAAGTGTGTGAAGGAGTAATACCTTGCGCTGTGCTACCTCCTGCCATTATGACTGACAGGTGTTACAGTCTTACCATGCCCTTAGTTCTAGATGTATTTAAGGAATCTTAAAGTTTGCTTTGGAAAATATCATAATAAATAACAAGTTATGTAGCAAATACAGTATTTCTTCTGCTTTCTTGGTTCTTTCTGAGATTGAATAAATCAGTTCAAGTAAACGTACTATTTTTTGAAGAAGTCAAACTTTTGAACTGAGAAAGTTGTTTCTCAAACACCTGAAGAAATTTTGTAGTGGTTTTAAGTAAAATATAGTTCAAAGCAGTGAGAAAGCATTTGGGGAGGTGGACAGGGGTTGGCCTCTGTTACACTGTTCAGAAAACATAATACCCAGTTTACATCTCTTTCTGCTTGAAATAATTCCACATTCCCTCACATGCTGAACACTTCCATTACTGCATATTTTGAATTGAAATGTAAATTTAATATATTACCACATTTTCAAAACACACTCATTTTTTTTCTATAGGTACATATGTTACCCTGTACACTTCTGAATGCTGTTCTTCTGTTTCGTAAAAGATAAAGACAACTGCCACCTTGTTTCTTAGCTTGTAGAAAAATGTATTGCTAATTATAGTGTGGTAATTCTTTAAAGCAAGTGAACATTTCTTCTTTTAACAAGTTTTATTTCAGTTAGCTAATGATTTGTATGCTATTTGAAACTCCTTATTGATTTTAATTGCACCCTTCATCATGATAATTTTAAGAGTGCTGTCTCATCAAAGGCTTGAAATATGTAATTTACAGCATATGTTTTGGAAAAAAAAAAGTTTAAAAATAATTAATTTTCAAAACAGTGCAGTAGAGTTCATTCGTCCAAAGCACTACATTGTAAGCAAAAGGAATGTATACTTCTTAAACTTTCCTGACAGAGAATCTAGTTGCCATACCAAACTGGAAATGCAGTTCAAGTGTTGAGGAATTCTGCCTACACTTAGGCTGCACTGAAAATTAAGAGGCTTGCTAAATAAAATGCTAACAGTTCATTCAACCAACTCTGCAATGCAAGAATTAGATTCTAACTCTGGTGATCAGTTTATATTCTGTGGCAGGAGCAGTGTACTATCTCTTCTTTTCTTCAAGCTGTATGTACCTACTACCCTGATTGAGAAATAGAAGATTGTTGGAAAAAGAAAAAAAAAAAAAAGCTGCTGCAGTTCTACTTCTAGAAAGACAACCCATACACTTAACCTAATACAACAGTAGTTAAAAAACTTAAAATAACAGTAATTAAAACCTGCAAATTTAAAACTATTTTTAGTTCTGGACAAACATGTTGCCGATGTAGCTTTTACCCAAGTATATTGGTAGCTGCTTCCAGTTTCCTTCTCTGAATACACTTGGTCTCATTCTGCATTTCATCATAAATGTGAAATTTACTGTTAGGTAATGAACAGAATCTGTACAGTTAATCCCTGATAGCCATTGCATGATTATACACTGTTCATGAGAGCTGGCTTCAGTACTTTCTCACTTGAGTTTTCAGTTCTAGTCATATAAACCAGTTGATTCTGTTCTTCTGCCCATTTAAGGCTTGGCTGTCAGAGGAGAAGGAAGAGAGACAGTTTTGTGGCCATCTGTCCAAGTGGGTGCTACTAAAAAGCGGAAGTAAAAGGCTGGTCTAGTTAAATCTAAACAGGTGAAGTTTTTCCTCAATATTGAAAATGAAAGGGAATCCAGAGAACAGTCTGCAAAAATCTTACATTGTGGTCCAAGCTTCGCTGGAAATGATTGAGAATTAGTTGTTGAGTCTAAGGAGCATTGCATTACTAACATAATTGCAAGGTAGTCCTTTGTATGATTGTAAATTGGGTTTGTGCTTCATCAATAAGCTTTTTGACAAGAAGCGTCCATCACAGTGGCGCTCTCATTTGCCACAGTAGAATAGAAAATGAAGTATCCCAATAATTGCATTATAGTTTCCTTATTGTGGGACAAGAAAGCAATGTGGTATAATTAGGTTTGATTGGAGTGCATGTTTCCGGTAAGATCTGAAATTAATGATGTTGCTATAGTGACACATCTGCGGCCACCAGTGCGTGAAACATAAAGTAATTCATTCGACAAGAGAAGACATCTGTTAACTGCAAGGATGCAGAGCATATTGACACTGACCAGAAATACTAGACGTTATGTGATAAATGAACAAATGATGCTGAAACAGGAGGACAGATAATTTGTACTTAATCTGCTGGGAGAACTTTAATCTTCTCACTGGTTGCATTTGACAATGCCATTGTTTAAAGAACAATGCTGCAGAGAACTCATAAATTTTAAAACTTAACTCAGGGTGCAGCCTATTAAAGCAATACATTAATTCCTTTGTTAGGGAGTTTTTATCTTCATGTAGAACAAAGCCATTACTAAAAACACCCACTAAAACAACAGGTTTTTTAGGACTCACATTTTAATTATAGCATCCATTACCCAAAATGCCATGTTGTTTGGACTTGAATCACATATAAGTTTGACAGAGAGGCGTCATCCGTTGGGGGGGGCAGGGGGGGCATTTACAGGGGGGAGCAGTTTCCAGCATTTTCCAAGGGCAGCTGAGCATGATATCTCATCCTCTCCAGGGTACAAAAAGATTCTAATCATGAAAGAAAAATAAAGATATTTGGCAATATTTATCGAACTTTTTTTTTTTTACTTAGGATGTGGGATGGCAAACCTTCTGCCGTTCACAAGAACTACCAGAGTATTCAGATAAAACAAACGCATACAGTCTTCCAAGCGTAGTTATTTACTAATGAATACACTTGTATTTGAGTTCTGTAATTAACATTTTAGCGGGTGTTTGGACCAAATGAGATACTTAACAGATATAATAGTTGAACAGATGCATAGAGCAATGGTATTCTTGATTTTTCTGGGAAAGCCTTGTGTTAGAGGTTGTTGTTATGGGCTTTTTTGTTAAATGTGCCCGATGCAATGTACCATTAGAATAGCAAATTTCAGTAGTTGTTTCTGAAAATTAATCTTTTAAGTATACTTTAATTTATTCTTTATCTGCCCAACATAAGCTACCACAGAGAAAGAGTAATTTTTAAAAATGCTGATGGAATAACATCTCACTTCACTGTGATGGATACATATCCATGCTATTGCCCTTACGCTTCCTCTACCTCTGTGATTTTTAGTACCGCTAAAGTTGCAGGGTGAATAGAGCAGACTAGGAATGGAAAGTTTTGTTGGAGAGATCCTTCAGGAAGCTTCCAGACATGCACTCAAAGTAGATCAGTCAAAGGAATCCTTACGTCCTGGCTTCTGTTGGACTCCATCGACTGAAAATACATGGTGTATCCAATGAGTATGGATGTTGCTCTTAGATACTGCTGTCATCTTGTGGGAGGCAGAAGGTGCAGAGGAAATAGCTGCTGCTATTCATAGCTGTGTTATCTGTTACCTCTACTGTTACCTTCTGCCCAGGAAAGAATAAAGATATCTCAGCTCTCTTTGTCTTTGCCCTTATTCTTAATGCATTATACCAGGACTTGTTTGGTTTGAGATTTTGTGGTGGTTGTCTATGGCCCGTCTGTAAGTGGAGCAGCTGAGTGAACAGACATATTCTATAAGTGTTTACCATGAGTTTTTTCTTTTTACATTCTATACCAAGTTATATTTTTTTCTAGGATTCATAGAAAGAATTTCCATCTCCAAAATGTTGCCAACTGTCTAATTATTAAGAGCTTTGGGCCTGATCTCCCTTAAAGTTTCCATAGAAATGTTCACATTTACACTGACTTTTATCTGTTTAAGCAAATAAACGAAGTAGTCATATTTTATGAAAAATTACTCACCCTCTTGATTTCTCAAAGTTTTTAATTCTGCTGTACATATTTTCTTGCCTTTTTGGGTTTGGCCTTTTTATATTGTTGGTATTGGTCCAAATTACCATCTACTAATATAGGATCAAAAAGATCTGCATCTGCTTCTCAAAAACAAAATAAAAAACCTCTACTGCTCTGTTGTGAATCACATCTGTTGCCACCCAGGGAATGATGCCTTCAGGACTTTTTCCTTAGAAATTAATTTCCTCTTTGCCTGCTTTACTCCGTGTTTAATGATACAATTGTAGGGGGGAAAAAAAAACAAACCAGAAAAACAAAAAACGCCACCAACCAACCAACAAAACACTCTTGGCTTCATTAAAGAACATACTAGATTTTTCTTAAGCAATTGTATACTAACTTTTTGTCAGGATATTTTCTTTGTGTGGTACCTGCATGGTAGAGCAAAGTTTAAGAATGTATAATAGTAGTAGGTCATACATTGACTAGCACAATTTCTGGAAGCTTTTCTAAAATAAGTTTTTTATCTAATAATTTCATATTAGCAATGTCCTGAAAGCATGGAATTGATAAGTAGGTCTTGAAAAAGCATTATTAAAAATGGAAAGCTCTTTCACAGTTCGTTAGTCTGCTCAAGGTGACAAGTACTAGAGAGCTCAGTTTTGGGGTTTTTTTAATTCCTAAAGTGGGCTATATTAGAAAATCTACCTCTAGATATTCAAAGGGCTTGCATTTTGGGACATAAAGTAAAAGATGTGTTGTTTTGTGAAGGAATATTAGTCTGCAACTAGAAGACTGAAATTTAAGACAGAACTGCTGCTAAAGTTATAATGTGACTGATTAGCACTGTGAATCCAATTTGAATATTTGGAACAAGTTGTGGGGAATGTTTCTGTCCCATTTTGGTGTTTCATTCATTAGGATAATTTAGAAGTAAATCTTAATTTGTACACATGGTGAAACTTAGCTTCCATGTGGATGACTGAAAAAGGTGTATTTTGTTGGGGTTTTTTTGCAGAAATTTTTGGGACTACTTTCACAAATGCGGCTACATGTGTTTGTCTGATAACATGTCAGACTGATTGTTGTTGAAAGCCTTACGCTAGTCTTAAGAATCCTGAGCAAACTGTAATTGTTGTTTCTTTTCTTTCTTCTTGTTTTTTTTTAATTATTGCAATTTTGTGTAGCAGGTACAGGTGTTTTTGCAGCCTCTTTTCATATGTCATAGTTATTTCCTGTTACTGGAGCTGATAAAAGGGTTTGTATAAGTAATGTATAAGATGCAAGTAATGAATGAGGATTGCTGGAATGTTTATTTCCATGTCTTTACAAGTTGATTTCTTTTTCCTTGCCCATTTTCCCTAAACCTTGTTCCCTGGCTCCTGATTGTTGCAAGATAGGAAAATCCATACTTTTCTGCTCAGAAGCTTTTCTTCTCTCCTTGCTGAGAAGAGGGCTTGGGGGAGGGGGAACACACAAATTTTCCACCTATCTGCCTTTCCCTCACCAAACATGATTTGGAGTTGGACTGATTTAATAGTGTCAGAAGAAATAATCTTTCCATATCGTAATCATAGGGCTAATTTTGTTTCCTGCTCAGTTTTCCCAAGCAGCAATTACAGAACTAGTGGGAAGTGGGTTTGACAGTTGCCTGCTGTCTCAAGTTTTGAGTAGCATTTAGTTTCACAACTCCTAGGGAGTGTTTATTTTAATTCAAAGGCTTGGCAAAGCTAAGTGCGGTGAGAAGATATTAGCATGCTTGGAAAGTAAGGAAGGTGATGCGGATTTACTTGGAAATTTCTTGCAATAAACATTGTTGAATAAAGTGGGTGGGGTTTCGTTTGGGTTTTTTTGTTTTTTTGGTTTTTTTTAGAAAGAGCTTTTAGTCTCATGTTTTAGTGGAAACTTTCATGTGTCTCGCGCAAAATGGAGATTGGATTTTTCTAGTCTATAATTGAAGTAAAAGATTTAATCAACAAATTTAACAAAAGGTCTCAATAGAAGTACAGCTTCTAAAGGCAGAAGAAGTCATTTCTCATGGTTTTATAGGATTACTGTAAAACCAAAATAATCTTCTCATCCCTTGTACAAAAGTAACCAAAAAATTCTGACTTACTAATTCTAGAGATCAGTAACTTTTTTTCCTGGGCTGTTTTCCAGCCTTGGGAATATTCTACTTCTCATGTGAATTTTTGGTAATGTTATTCATATTTTGTGAAGAATTTATGCATTTCAGCTAAATCTTATTTAAAATATTTTTAAAAATTAAAATAACGACTAGGAAAAAAAATGTTGAACAACACGTAGGGAAAAGGGAATGCGAAGTGTCATTTTTTTAATGGTAGAAGGGGAATTTGGAATGATCATCAAGTGCTGGTAATACAGGAGGACATGGTTTGATAGTGCAGTATGATGGTACAATAATTGAGATGAAGTGTCACTGTACAGGTACTACCAGGGAGTAGGAGTATTAGGCATCTCAAGTATAACTGAGAAAGATGTGAGACTTTTACAGCCCTATGGAATCTTTGAAGAGTGCTAATGGTTCTAACCCTATTAGATGCATAAACTTGATGCTAACTGTCCAAACAGTTCTGTTTTCCAGATAGTAATTATAGTATATGTCATGCTTTTAGACTTCTCTCTTCCTGTGGCTTACTGTGTATTTTGGCATACTGGGACAAAGGCATGATATAAAAATAGTGTGGATAATATGAAGCATTTTATTCTGAAATTTTATTTGTAGATAATTATCATATTCTCCATATTAAAAATATTGGAGAAGCTTCACACTTTTGGTACCATGTTTTGTTTATTTTTTTTAATCATCAGCTTTACGTATTTTAATGACCCAAAACTGAGTGATTAAACATAAGAAGAGCTTTATACAATATTGATTTCACTTTGGCTGAGTAACCATAGGAAAAAAGTTTTCGGAAGGGCCATTATCAAAACAATCTTTTGTGAGCTGACGATGGGAAGCTAGGCAGTAGTGACCTCTTTTTGTCTGATGTGCCCCATCATGGAAGGCTGAAGCTCCCACCCCTCAATTAGAGCTTTTCCAAACCAGAGGATGTGACTAGTTGGCAGAGGTGGACACAAAGTGTCAGTCTGTGACTGACACCCTGTAGTTTCTCACAAATGTGAAGTGAGCTCCGAAAATACTGATTTTGTTCATTCTGGCTTATTCCGGTTGGAGGCTAAAGCTGTCAAATTTGCAAGTGATGTTATGTCTTAATGACTTGCACTAAATAATGTGCCCGTTTGCCGCAATGTGTGCCTTTGTACACAAAGTGTGAGAGATCTGTATGAATTTTGGGGGTTTGTTTTTCTTTTTTTAGACTTATTGATACACATTGTGGACTCTTGCATTGGCTTTTGAGAGTCGGTTCCATCCAGATACTGCATTTTCCATCTTTCATGCGAAGAGAAAAGTTTTTGTCTTTTTTTTGAGCTTGTATATTTAGTTGTGTTAGCTTCAAACTGTTCCACCAGTTTGAAGGTGGAACCAATGATTTCTTCCAGTATGACTAACCCTGATCTTTCTCCACAAACATTCCCTTAATTAACTAAACAGATGCATACTCATGATTCATTCCTTCTTTTGAAAAGAAAGAATTTGGTGCGGTTTTTGTGGCCTTCTCAGAGTACTTTTTGCTGCTTTATGATATATTACTTCTTTATTACAGGAACACTTACACAGAATGAGATGATATTTAAGCGCCTCCACCTAGGTACTGTGTCCTATGGAACAGACACAATGGATGAAATTCAGAGTCATATTATAAACTCTTATTCACAGGTATCTCATTTCATAAATTATTTACCTTTAATACTGAGATATTTTGTGTAACAGCGTTGAAGCATTGTCGTTACTCATTATGTCTAGAAATTTGAGATGCTATGAAAGTTCTTTCATTTCTAGGTATCTCTTAACAGATATGATGACAGGAAAAAATGTGAGACATTATGTAGTTCTCTGATTCTGAAGTTCCCTGTAATACCCACTTAAAGGAGTTTACTTTTCTGTTCCCCACTGGCAGAAGTCTGTGTTAACCTGTCTGTGCAGTGCAGTTTCTCCTGCAAAATCACCTAAGAGTAAGCTATTAATTACTGAGACTACAAATTACAAGTAAGTGTCCAGAACAAGACGAACATTAATTGTGTCTTTGAATATCTTCATCAAGCACAGACATCAAAAAGCCACATAAATGATATAACCAGAAAGTAAGAAAATGGTTGTCAAAATAAAATTTATAAATACATATCTAAAAACGGTTTTCAAAAAAAATTACGATGATTGCAAACAGCATAAAGCTGGGGGGGACAAAATGGAAAACTCCATATTGCTTGAGAGCAAAGTGTTCCTGTGGTATGAGTGCTTGGTCTGGAAAGCGTACAAGAGGATTGTGGCTCCTTGCCTGTCTGTGGGTCAGTTGTGGGATGAAAGAGGAAGATGGAATTCTGCAAGCATCACTTGCATCTCCCAGGTGTGTAAACTATTTGGGTGCTTTTTGCAAACCTTTTTAAGCACCTGATTCCACTATGAGATTAGGAAGGCTTTTTTATTTATTTTTATTTCTGTTCTTTGAAACAAAAAAGAAAAAATTGACAGAAGAGGAAATAAATGGTAGGTTAACTAATATTTCCTTATGTTGCATACAGTATGATAATAAAACCTTTTCCATAGTTAACTTGGATATTCAAACATGACTGGCTGACCTAGTTAAGTTTGTAGACTGACCTCCTTGTCTGTGTCCTCATTTTCTCTTGTAAAAGGATCATAGGATCAAAAATTGATTTGAATCTTCGGTTGTGTTGTGTTTTGAACTATGGCTCCCTCCTCATTTGCTTAAAATAAAAATTTAAAAGTAGCTCTTTGATGCCACGCTTTACTCAGTTAATATTATGTAGCTTTTGGGAAGAGAGGCAGGAGGGAAAGCAGTGAATAAGGAATGTATAAGTTTTTAGTCTGCAACTTCAATTTCTGTATTATTTCCCATCTAAACAGATCAGCAAATCAATTTCTTGAATTCATTTTCCTGTTTCAGCTTAGTTCTTACTATTATAGCCATGAATAATAGCTGAGATGCAATAATATGCCTTGGAAATGAGATATGGAGCTCTTTTACCTAAAGATCAGCAGTCCAAATTTGGTTCAGAATGGGTTACTGAAAGTAATTGCTACCTGACTATGTTTATAAAAATCACCCAAACATAGTTTTGTTATAATAAGTTGCTTAAGTATTCACAGTAACAACTGTAGCAATAAATAATATTAACTGACAGTATTGAGCTGGCACACCTAGGTCTGACTGGGTTTGATGACTAAGCGCCAGTCTTTTAGAGGAGGCGTGTTCATTAACACTGTTTTCGTATTTTGCAGTTAAATATGCTATCTGAAAAGAAATGCATGACTCCTGGAATTCTTACTTGCTTAAACCTTTTACTAGTTTGCTGTAAAAATTAGTAAGTGGTACCAACGGTTAATTAAGTTTTTTAATTGTAACATATTTGGCACTGAAATTTTTAAAAGTAAGAAATGTGAGGGAAGCTTTTTTTTCTCAACTGTGGGAAAAGATTTCCCAAATCTAGGTTTGCTGTTAGTAGGTGATGAAAAGAACTTTTTTGGAACTTCCTTTCTTTCAGCTTTATATAACACTACTTGATGTTTAAATTATGCTTTAATTATGTGTGTATTGATAGCAGCTTTTTAAAACAGAAAAGTGAAGGGATCCTTGGTAACAAAAAAAAAGCAACTATTAAACGATTGTTTCAATCTAAAAAAGTATGAGGTTTTTATTTAATATATGATAATAGAAGCTGCCAGTTAGCTAGGCAGTGGTTCTTGTGTGACATTGATTTTATCCCTTGTTTGTGTTCTGTTTTATTATTACAGTGGACCTACTAGACTATTGTCATCTTAATGTAACACACAAATCTATTATAACCTGATTATATTTCCCCACTGGAAGCATTTTGTGATAGAGGGCATAATCTTTAATGGAATTTGTGTGAAATTAAATTATACAAGCATCAATAAACATAACATAATTCAGAAGGAGTAAATCAGCTTAATTTATTTGCGGCTGTAATGGCATCAGCGTTAGCAGAATGCAAATGCAGAGGTTTAAAGCAGTAGCTGAAAAGCAGTGCCAGATGAGCAGAAAGTTAAACCCTTTATTAGACAACACTGTAATTTGATGGGCAGAATGTTCACGGTTCAGCAGATTGCAGTCAGGAGGAAAAAAGCGTGGTTTGTGAAGAGGTTTTCTGAGTTACCCTGGAGTGAACAGAAGAGCCTTTGGTAGTACTGCTGATACATTTCATGTGCTGACTTTATTTTAAAAAATAACAACAAAAAAAAAAACCACCAAAAAACCAACCACCCCACAACAACAACAAGCCAAAACAAAACAAGAAAACCCAAACCCGTTTCTTTTCAACTAATTATAAACACACAGTACTTTCTCTCAAAAGATTAATTCAATCATGTGCTTGAGCCTTTCTGAAAGATAACTTGAAATAGTGCTAGTTTAGGGGTTATGCAACAGTAATACGATCTTCAAATATGTGTCAAACTATTCTTTTGCATTATTTTATTAGATTATTGCATGCTTGTAAGAGCAAACACATTTCAGCCTGCAGCAAAAGCGTGCAAACTGCTTTAGTTCGTAAATAATATAGAAATTGTGTAGGTTATAAATTAAATCAGCAATATTTGTATTTTAATGACTCCTAATATTTATACTTGACAATGATACTTGCTTTTGTTCTTTCGTTCCATACCAATCTGGTGGTCTTTAAAATACAGAGATTTAGGTGAAGATTTAAAAGAAAAGGTTTTTTCCAGTTTAATGGCACTGGAGTTTCCAACATCTGAGTGTACACAGGTGACAAAGAGATAAAGAACAACAACAACAAAACACCACCCTTGCAGTTTTCTTTTGGTGTTTCTGAACTCATCCAATTGGCTGCTGGCTTAAATACTTTTGGAAAAACAATTCATAAAATTTAAAGGACTGTTGGGATGGATCACTGAAAAAGGTGAATTCTGAAGTGAGGAAGCGGGGTTTTCTGCAGAATCCAGTCAGCCTGTTCACCCCTTTTCCTGCGTACTTGTTTTCATTTCACATTTTTCAACTGTCTGCAGGCTCTGTGACTGAAATCTGACTACAAATGCAAGGTGGTGAGCCCACAGTTATGTATCAGTTCCACAGAAAAGTAGATGAGGGTTTTTATGAATTGTAATGAGTTAACAGGAGGGTATATAAAATAAATGGTTACTATCCATATTATTTATCAACCTTTTTAAAGGGTACAATTGGAGATAGGTATATATCTTAGTATTCATGCTTTGTTTCCACTGTTGAACTTTGTTTTACAATTCATTGTGTTTGGTCTTAAAGGTGCACTCCCAGAATACTGGAAACAGTACGAGTTCAACACCATCAAGGAAACCTCAGTCCTCTGCACCCAAAGTCCGCAAGAGTGTCAGCAGTCGGATACACGAAGCAGTGAAGGCCATTGCACTGTGCCACAATGTGACCCCAGTATATGAATCCCGGGCCGGTGTGTCTGGAGAAACAGAATATGCAGAGGTGGATCAGGACTTCAGCGATGAAAATCGCACTTACCAGGCTTCCAGCCCTGATGAGGTTAGTATGCAAGAGTGAAAAAGTTAATATCTCATAAAGAACAGGAGAAGTTAAAAAGAGCAGAACTGTGAAAGAAGAGTGCTTTGGGCTGAAGTCTCTTTAAAATTAGCCATAATCTGGTTTTATTTCCTCTAGAGCTGTAGGAAAGATCTGGTGTTTCTTTCTTACATAAAAGTGTGTTCAATGATTTGACTAAAAGATCTGTGAAGTCATTGCTTTGGGATCAATACTGTGTTGAGAATTGCAATTGAAGTTACTAGGTGTATTCTCAAAACGTTAATCCATGTATGAATCATAGCATATACATCCAAAAGGGAATATGAAACTGTTGAGTGATGGACAAACAGGTACATTTGCTAGAGGCACTACCAGTTAGTGGAATGGATAGATTCTTAACGGAGGCAGGGGGAAACACCCCAAACCTCAAATACTCCTGTAGAAAAGCTTTTGAGCATCAAATCCTGGGCAGCTTCATAATGTTCGGGATTCAGTGAAAATTGCATCAAGCGTAGCACAAATTTAAAACCCCATTTCAATAAAAACATGCATTTGACTTCCATTGAAATCCAAATTTTAAACAAATCCCGCTGCCTTCAGTGGATTTGAGTTATTGTTCCAAATAATCCTGTTTTGGGACCTAAATTGATTGCCTAAAATTCACTCTAAAAAGATACTAGAAGCGAGAGGCAAAGCTCAAGTTTCAAGATACTGCAGAGAAAACATAAAAAATAATTATAGTCCATTCACTTTATGAAAACACTTATGTACTTGATACAGTACAATAGAGAAATAGAGTATTTTGAGGTTGGTTTGCCTCTGAAAGTGAGCAGGTTGAGGGAGGGGTGTCTTTGTTTTAAAGAAATTCTAGCAGCGTCTGAAGCTTGGGTGTACTGTTGGCGGTGTAGCCGCAGTAGCATAGTCATAATCAAACCAAGATTGTTGTAAGATGTGAAGAAGGGAGTATGTATCTGAAAGCCTGTATATTTTGGGGGCTATACAAGTTGATCTAATACAAGATAATTTTTTTTCCACAAACTTCATCTTCCCACAGCATAGCCTATTATTCTTGGTATACATTTGGTTTACATGTCTAATATATCGCCATCTGTAATATTAACAAAACTTGAGCAATTCAAACTAAAGCTGGAATTGCTAAAAGTAACAATTCTATAACAACTCTGTCTTCATGTAGTGCCAAACTAGGAGGCATTACATGCATTTCAGATGCTGTAAACACAGCTCATAGTGTCAAAGGATTGTAGAATATAAAGAAGAGGCTGGTTCTCAGTGATGAAAAAGTGGCACTTAGAACATTTTTTAAAATAAACTCTAGGAAGGACTTGAGATGCTGCTCTTTGGCTAAAATCAATAATCCATAATACTATAGGTGGTCTTATATAGCGTGGGTTATGCATTATGAATAGCGAATGCTGGAAGTGCACTAGTTTATGTCGGAGATACACTGCAAATATAGTTTGTTAGTGTAGTTGAATAATGTTTGACTTGTCTTATGCACATATGTGCAGATTTTCATATGCGTGTATATTCATATTTGCTGAATAGATCAGTGTAATGAGCCTGTGAGATATTATTAAATATAATGGAAGACTGCATGAGCAAGTATCTACGTATGAAGGTATGATGACAGCTGTGGATTAAGTAAACATTCTGCTTTAGCAGCCAAAGGTATTACTAAATTACGTGAAGAGATGCGCAATTGAGAGGCTGTGTGGGTTTTTTCTCCCACTTGCTCTTGTCTCCCTGTGGGCTGTTGTATATTCATTCAGTTGTTTGGAACCTGAAAATATTACCATAAAGAGCAATTCTTCTCCCATATTTGCTAAAGGAAACAGCTGTAAGACTTGAGAATTATGCAAGTGGTGCCCTGGGAAGACAGTAGAGAATTTGACTTTGGAAGGAGGAAAGGGAAAGTTGATAAAGTGTTAATACAACAGATCTGGGACTCGGGGTGGAAAGGGAAGTAGAAGAGGAAATGAGTAACAAAGAAACTATGAGTGTTCCAAGGAAGAGAAAGCACAAGTATCCTTTTAATAATGTTTATTTTTTTTAATCATCTTGACTCATTCATTCAAACTATATAATAGTGAAATGAAAAACTTACCTTTTAGAACAGACAGCATTAAATTATCTCAAAGATAATGCTTAAAACACTAGTAAAATTGCCATACTGAACAAATATGCTTTAATATAATAAGAAATTGATGCTAAATGGAGTCTTATAAAAAGTTGAAGCTACAAAAATCATTTAAACATATTTAAACACAAAGCATAAAAAATGCAGCATGACAGCAAAAAGCCTAAGAGTTGAAAGACTAGCAGGTCTTTATCATAATTTTTTAAAGAGTTCTATTGATGCAATGTTTGCAAATCACTGGAGCCTAAGGAAAATAATGTAAATGGTTCATTATTTAGTTTATTGAACTTTCCTGCAGTTAGGTTGACGGATGATGCCAATGTTTCCCAATCACCAAAGTACCATTTTAAAAGCATTTTTTATTGAATAAAGTGCTTTGAATATTGCACCCTGGAGCTTTATTTAGGGAAATGGTTCAATTGATGTTTTCTGTTTAACCTCAGCACTGACCTATCACAACATATTTGGTTAATAAGCAACATTATCATTTAATAGACTTAACCAGTTTTATGCATTGTACTTTCTCAACATTACAACTCTGTTCTCTTAGATTTTGTTTATGGATCTGGCTTGATTGCAGTCTTTTGAAAGAAGTTATTTGCACAGTTGTCTGTTGCATTATGTAATATTGTATGATATTACCATAGCACATAAAGAGCAGAGAACAATGTGTAAGTATAAACTGTTCTTCCATGTAGGAAAGTATAAGAAGCAGTTTAGTAATATGATGACACACTGTACACTTAATTAATTGACTTGAGGAATTCATTTGAAATTCTTCACATCTGTATGTGTATGTGCACATCCATATACAGATAAAATGTAACCATAACAAAGTATGCACATTTGGAAGTAGGTACATTCATCATAAAAGATGTATTTATCTATTGTTAGAGTAACCTGAGATAAGTAACTGATTTTGTATTCATAATGTGAACCCTACTTATGCCAGGCTCTTTGTTTCTTATGATAAGTGATCAATATTTCATTTTCTCTGAAAGAGTGGAAAGTTTCATTTGTCTGTCACTTGTCCTCTACAGCTGTAGCATGGCAAACAATAAACATTCACTGAGAACTCACTGAAAAAAATGAAAACAGCCCCTACTTGGCCATCATAGGTGTGGGTTCAGCTCATCTGTAGAAAGCCAGCTACCTTAATGTAATGAACAATCATAAAAGGATATAAGCTAAGTAGGTAAAGCAATGGAGTTCAAAGGTCACAGACCCAAGCAATTCAGGGGCATGCTATGAACAGGAGCCTTTGAAGACCTTTGCTCCCCTTGGTCAGAAAAGATTGATCAGTCACGATTTTTAATGACTGCTTACTCTCATAAACCAGCTATTTATTTGTTATGCTTTGTCCTGCACTGTTATATTCTCAAGCGTTTCTAATTCCAGGATTTTGAATATTTAAATACTACCTTAAAGTGTGGTCAGTTATTTAATTCCTACATTTCTGTCCAGAGATAACAGAGTTGCTAAAATTAATTACAAGGATACAAAGCCAATCATTTAAAAACAGACAGGGAAATGATATGCCCTTAGTGAAGCAGCTTTTGTGTTTACAAAAGTGAAGCTGTAATGTATGAGACATGTTGTATTGTTTAATTCATTTTATTGTGTGTGCTTATTGAAGCTAGACTAATTGTGTTGTTTTGTCAATGTATTGTGAAAAGCAAATCACTCAGTAGCATAAAACCATCACTTTCATGACCTTCGAGACCCACAAAGAATAACTACTCCATAGCTTGTCTTGAATATTGATCGGCAGTTTTTTCACATGATCAAGCTGTATTTTTAAGTTAATAATTTTATTTTAATTATGAAGTTTCTTGATGAAAAGCGATGGACTGCAAATGTTAGTTATCGAATCATTGTTTATAAACATAAACAAACCAGTGCTGATTGGAAACATGTGAGTTGTTGTTGAACAATCCAAACAGAAACTGTTGGGAACGCTCAGGCAGTGGGGAAAAAGAAATCTCAGTGCTCCTTTCCTGTTTCCAAACCAATAGTCTTAACTTCAAAATACTACACATATAACCTCTGTATACCTTACGTGGCAACCTGATTTTGAACGTAGATCCTATTGTCTGAAGTGAAGATGCTCTTAAATACTCTGAAATAAATGAAGGTTGGTTATATGAGAGTTCTTCTAAGCAGCGAAACTAGCTTACAAAATTTCCATCCCTAGTCCTTCTTTCTTGCCCTACAAATTGCTCCCTCATATATGCCAAAACCTTCGAAGCCTTTATTTATATGAGTCATTTTTCAGTTTAAGTGGTCAGGTTCCTAGCATGGCTCCAAAAAAGCTGTCAGCATAACTGTGGGGGAACTCCCAAACTGCTGGATGGGGTGGAGAAGAACTGTCAACACCAACCGTGAGGCAGTGGATCTTTTTCTTAAACTGACATTAGCTCAAAAGGGAATATTGTATGTTGAAAGTGAGAATTAGTTGGTGATAAACTGTTTTGAGTAACATTTTGTAAGTATTGAACAGTTAAATATTTCTGCTAGGGAGCAGCAATGGCAGGCCGGCCTGCAAGGGAGAGGGAAGCCAGGAGCTGAGCATGATAGCCATGCTGCTAGAGGCAGTGGCCTCAGTGATGAGGTGTACAGCCCCACAATATCCAAGCAAGGTGAAAAGGGCACGTTCCATGAGAGAAACCACAGTCAAGAGTATAGATTGTTGTACAGGTCTGTGGTGATGAGGCACATCTGAACTCAAGCCAAGAAGTCAAAACATTAAGTCAGGATCAGGTCTTGAGGCAGCAACCAACATTAGACACAATCTGGTGATTGGAAGGAAAGTTCAAGGCAGTGAGGTGGGTCCAAAGCCAGGAGGTTGTGTCTACCTATCGTGGCCAAGTCAGCGAGGTATGTGGCCAAGTGTAGGCATAGCTGCAACCTGACTGCAATGTAGCTCACAGGACCAAGCATGAGAGCCAAGGTAAAGGGGGAAGGCAGCCACCATGGAGGCTTCTTCAAGCTCTTTCTTCATCACAGCTCTTAACAGTGAGCTGGACTTGAACGCGGGTGGTTAAACTCCTAGGAAGGAGGGTGAACTCAGGGCATTTCAGTCTAAACAGGGTTTTGAATATTTTTTCATAGAAATACAGGGCTGTGCTGTCTTGGTTGATAAAAGGTTATGTTTGAGTCAAGTAAGTATCCAATCTCTGCTTCAATTTGAGTGGGATGGATTGTTGTTTCTTTTTTTTTCGCTTCTGCTTTCTCTCACAAAGCATTCTATTATAAAAAATAAAATTAGTGGTTTAGGTTCCTAAGACCAGCTAAGTTCCAAACAGCCCAGAATTCAAAGGGAGCAGTAGAGTGTGATGGTTTGTATGTTCCAGTTCTGATTGATTTAGTATCTAAAGCAATCAAGAACAGCCTTAGGGTATTTTTGTGGTCTTCTGCCAAGCAGTAACAGCCTTTTAGGACTGATCCAGTAACTGAAGGTCTTCAGGATTCAGCAGGGTGCTTCAAATACCTCACTTTTTGGATTTATAACCCTATGTGCCAAAAGGCAATTTTTTCCATTTTTTTGGGTGACCGTATCAGGTTTTCTTTAACTGGGACTTCTTCATTCCATAACACTCCCAAGATGACAAGTAACTAGAAGTAGTTACGTTTTCCGTAGAGCAAAGGGACTCAATGTTGCAGTTCCCCAAAGTGAAAATTAGTAAGACAGCTGGGTGGTAAGTGATATTTTCTGTTTGTCCAGAGGAAGCAAAGGAAGATGTTAATCTGAGAGGGAATGAGAGTGCCCTTCCTTGTGTAAGTTATTCACCCTCACAGAGAAAAGTTAGGAGAATATAGAGATGGACTTTGAGTTGGGCTATGTAAGAAACAGTCCTGTAGATACTGATTGGGTGGCCTGAAGCTATCTAACACCACTCTAGAGAGAAGCAAACTCCTATTATTTGGTAGGGCAGGGAGGTACTTAACTCTTTCATCCTCAGAGTTGGAAATAAATAAAGATATGGCTGTTCTTTAAATGCTTCCTATGGGCAATCTGTTTCATCTTACATATTGGCCTTATTTTTGACTTTTGACTCGTGTGCTTAGGTATTTGTAGCATTTTCTGCCACGTAATTATTTTCATTGGGGTTATTAAATGGGAGTCATAGGTCATAGGCTAATAGAACTTTAAGAGATTTTTTTTCTTAAAAATAAAAAAATGTTGGCACCATAGTGGGGAAAAAAAAAACATTTAGAATGCATTTGATTTACAGCAAAATTAAATATACCAAGGTTTTCGTGGCCTATCAGTTTACCTGTTTTCTAAATTTTTTAAAAATTGTTGATTAGTATTTATTTTAGGTTAAAATCAGTCTAATGTTCTAATTAAATATGTAGTTCTGAATCTGCAACAGGAATAATGGTTTTGGTTGGGGTTTTTTTCCTGTGCTTGTGGTGGGATTTATGAAGTCCTTAACTATTCATTTTCCTGACTCTAGTAGGCTTAGCTTTTGTGACTGATAAAATAGGTAACTGCATCGTTGGCACTTAACAACCTTGTGTACTTTATGGAACTTCTAGAAACTACCTAAGATATTTATAAGCTGCTTGTTTTGATTTAGTTCCGTAAATGAACATTTCTAAACAAATGGGGTGATTATGTCCCCAAAACATGGAGTTAGTATGCAGGGTTGCTGTGGTCTGTAACAACAGCGCTTCTGAAGTTTTCCCTCTTCGTGCCCCTCTCGATACATACACATTCCTCAGGCAACTGAGCTAGACACACCATCCTGCTTGGAGAAGCTACTTCCACCTCCTGAGCTGGTACTGCTGTAGGTTATGTTGTGAGTTGCACAGTTACTGCTTGAGTTGAGAGAATTTCCTTATGAAGTCTCTGAATTTGACTTTGAATGGAAATATGTGCTGTGGTAATTGAAGAGTTTGATATTTGGAGCTGTGGAATAATGAAGCTCTGAGGGTCAGGTGGCCTCTAATGGAGAGACACTGCTGACAGGCAACCAGAGTTCAACAGTGGACATGTGGTAAAAAGAAACATCTGAAAGATTCTGGGTGAGAAACACTAAACAAGAGGGGTTCCTCAGTACCTTTTGTCAGATCTGTTGCCTTTCCATTTCATAATGCAAATATTTGCTACCTCCATTCTTAATTTGGACCAGAACTTTGACCTTGTCATGCTAAGAGGTGGATAGTTTTCTTTTACCCTTTGGATTGCTACTGAGGAGGAAGACAACTAGCAAGTCAGAAACCACAGAAGCTGTCTTTGACTCCACCTACGTTACCTGTCATGAGAACACTACACAGTTAGTGTGTTCAGGTGCAAACCTGTGTCTCAGTAGTGGGAGGACCCTATATCTACCAATGTATTTCTGTCCCTCAGGCAGTCAGTTTCCATAGAAGGGAAGCTAGGTGATAAGCTAGGCAAGATCCACAAAATACTCAAGTAAGTCCCTAACCTGGATTCAGAAAACTTGTCACATTTCATCTGTGTCTGTTAGGAAATTAATGGTTATCAGCAAGTAAATATTATAATTAGAATGATTATTTTTTTTTAAGCAAAATGGTAGCATCACTAGCAAAGACTTTTGTGCTTTTCCAACTTGTGATTGCTTTATCTGACTCCATCCAGTAAGTCAAGCTCTGTAGAAGCCACAGCTGCTGCGGTTAACTCGCATTCTAGGCATTCTTGATGTATGTACACTAGATTGCAAGACCATTTTAATGTAAGGTTTCAGAAACTTATTGAAGAGAAGAGAATATACTTGTAGAGGGGTAACCTCAAGAAAAGAGACTTACTTAAGAATCCTTTTTCTGAACTCTGTATAGCCAGCCATTCAGTATATATTTATTTGTTAAGATTTATAATTTAGATTTTCATGCCATGTGTGAAATAGTTTTTTTTTTTTTAATTTGTATATTCTAAAAGCTTCAGATATTTAATGGTAAAGTCTGGCTCTGTTCTGGATGCTCTAGGTCTAAGGTCTAGGTGCTCTGATTCATTGTGAATGACGAGAGTCAACTTAATGCCTTGCTTTCAAGTTTGTTCAGTTGCCTTTTAGGCATCTATTTGACTCTTGAGCCTTATTGACTATTTCTGCTATGGTATTTGCACTGATCAATTTAAAAGAAAAAAAAAAAGTGCAGTTGTGTATAGGCCAGGTATAAGGATCCAAAATGACTGTGCTGCAAAATGCTAATTCAAATGGTAAGTGAAGCCAAGCATAAACGAAATAATAAACAGATGTGAGTCACCAAATATAGAACACTTAAGTCCTAGCTGCAAAGGGACACAAATGAGATGATAGGGTATTAGTAGAAAGATGCAATTTACAGGTCAGAATGTAATAGTAACCTTTCACTGTGAAAATTGAAAATTAACCTTGGGAGTACTGGATCATTTACAGCTTATATGGTAGTTTTATTGAAGAAGAAAAATCTCTAAAAAGACTTCCTGTGATTTTTGAGATTTTAAAACGGTGCTTTTCAAAGTGTGTTCTTTCTCTTCTGTAACTGCATCTCACTGTCCTTGTATTTGGTGATGCCTACACAGATGGCACTACTAGGATTTCTTAGGGGTTCACACAATTATTTTTTTTCCAGTTTTAAATTTTCATAGAAGCTATGGTGATTTACTTGCTTTGGGTGAAATTCTTAGTGAGCATTAGTCATCATGTCTGTTGAACTTATCTAGGGATTTTACTACTTGTGTATCTATTATCAGACTGCTTGATTTTTATTTTTTTCATCTTACCTGAGATTCATAGCAGAGGCAGGTTCCATAAAAATCATGTGAACTTCACTATAATTATCTTTCTAGTCATTTAGAAATCTAGTTTCCAATAAGGACTAGCATTTCGAAAAATAAAAATAGAATTGAGGAAGAGAAGTTTTTATTTTTAATCAGAAACTTCCTGTCCAATATGGAATATGACTTGTATATAAACTAACAGTAAAGCAGTTAATTGTTTTTTTTAAGGAATAAACCACATGGTGATGGTGATAGAAAGCGTAACATAGAAGAAAGCAGAAGCTAGGTGTCATGCAATTTAAAGCAGCAGAATTAAAAAAAAAAAAGCAAATCTCTAATGCATGCATTTAAGATGCATTTAAGATTAGTGGTAGCTAATAGTGATAACTGTGTAATGCAGCATTTCTGGGTTTGTAAGAGGGACTTTCACAAGTGTGTGTGTGTATGGGATGCAGTATTGTAAGCTTAGTTTCCATCTCATTTGATGTGGTAAGAACTCAATTATATTATTTTTGAAACAAAGTAACAAAATGATGCAAGAGAACATCATAAGCTAAAAATAAGATCCTTTGCTTGTCTATTTACTACGCATTACAGTGTCTCAACTTGCATGTAATTGTTTTGTCTAATAAAATGTTTTATATGAAAATACTCCCAAAATCTTTTACTTACATAGCAGTGTCGTTGGTACAGAAATTGTATTCTGGTTTTGCATAATTTCTACTGGATGTCCTTTAAGTGTTGTTGAATGTATCTCTGGGGTTTTTATTAGAACTGTTATTTCTGAGTAATATATTCTAAATACCTCATTTGCAGGAATAAGTTCAAAGAAGTTATTATATTCTTCTTGAGAATTTTTCTAAGCTTTCTGAAATAAAGCACTCATTTGGTGTATTAAGATTTTGTACTTGGTCTACTGCTATTCACATGTTTTTCTTAGGTTCTTGGAAGAGTTTAGATTTTTACCCTAGCAACAGTTGTTTTGACTTTAGCCTAATTTATATAACAGTATAATAGCCCTTTCACACTTAAATGTGTCTCTTTTTTTCCTTTTTTTTCTTTCTTTAGGTAGCTCTGGTGCAGTGGACAGAAAGTGTTGGTCTCACTCTGGTTAACAGGGATTTGACCTCAATGCAGCTGAAGACCCCTGGTGGACACATTCTGACATACTATATTCTGCAGATCTTTCCCTTCACTTCTGAGAGCAAGCGCATGGGCATCATAGTTAGGGTAATTTTGGGGGTGTTCCGGGTGTTGGTTTTTATTTCTCAAAAAAATGTTTTTACTGAATGTTTATTTTTATAAGATTTTGTAGAAACTTGATCCTTCATGGAATGCATTTCACAAGATTTTCAAATGGAAAATACATCTTTGACACAGGTACACATGAAATACTAGGTGAGCATTTATAGAAAAATCAGGCTAACCTGATGTTGCAGAGAGCTTTGTAAAGGACAAACTCTTCTCTTACATGAGACCATATTAATTTTCCTAGTTCAAGCTTACTCTCTGATGCTGCAAGCTGCCTTTAAGCATTTATTTTTAATTTTCAATTGGTTTCTTTCATACAATATATGTTGCCTCTTCAAGGGATAAGTTAATGGCTGAAATTTCTTACAATAGTTAGCATCTTTCTATACTATTAGTGCTGCTGCTTCTCTAGATGCAGTATTGATATCTGAACTGGCATGCATATACAGCACAACCCACGAGATCTAAGATTTACAAGATATGTGCTTAATTGTCTCCTAGATGCCCAGTTGGAAGCATAGTAATGATCATTAAAACCTCACATGAAAGGAAGCCACAACACCACGCTAAAAGGAAGGTTCAAACCTCAGCCAACGTTAAACCATCCACACTACATACTTCTACCTTCTCCGTTTCTAAAATCAGACACTGTAGCAGAACAGTTTCAGACAACGTTGTTAGATGGTTAGATCAGTGCCACGTCCCAGTTAAATAGGTGTCAAACTCATGCCATTTTTTATTTGCTCACGATGACAAGACAGGCATGCCATCAGCCTTAGGCAAGGATACTTCAGGCAGAATATGTGCATGCTCATGTCTGGAGAGACCTTGGCGAGTCTGTCTTTCATTAGGTGAGGGTGGCCCTGAGAAGTCTGTTTAACAGTGACGTGTTCAGAGATATTATAAGAAGCTTGCAGATCAGACTAATCTCTTCCTTCTGTGACAGACCATAACTCAGAAACTCCTGATTTGGATTATATTTGTCTGCGTGTGAATTCTCTGAATATGCAATGAAAGTTTCATCATTAAAACATCTGTAACAACTATTTACACTGTTATTTGTAAATTTCTAATTACTTAGTTATTTCAAAGGTACAGAGCAAATTTTCTTTTGTGGGTTAGGTAGTATATACTACCAAAGAAACAAAATAGGAGTTAGAGGGGAGCATAACAGTGATTTTTTTTAAAATTTATAGCGATGATGAGAATGTGTTACTCACGTTGACTCCAATTCGAACTGATCCTCTTACATGAAAAAGTAGGGAATATGCATCTCAATGGAATCAGAGATGTCGATGGAAGTAGTAACATCAAGGAATAAAACTTATCTACCTCTCGGCAAAGTACTTCATCTCTTATAAATGATAATCCATTGACTATTTCAAAAGACAGTTAGGTTATTGGTAGGTAATTGTTTTGACTGTATAAACAGATTTTCTTCTTTTTCCCCTCTATTCCTCTTGTAAAATTTCAGGATGAATCTTCAGGAGAAATTACATTTTACATGAAGGGTGCAGATGTTGCGATGTCCACTATTGTACAGTACAATGATTGGTTAGAAGAAGAGGTAAGAAATAAAATCAAAATTTATAAAAAATAACATTTTTTAAAAGCTAAACATTTAAAATCAAAATATCAGGTATTATTGGAATAGATTCAAAGGAGAACCTATTATTGGAATAGATTCAAAGGAGCCGATGCAGCAATGGGTTTTGAAGTTCACTTTACATATATCCTGAATGGGGTTTAAGGGATTAGAACTATTTCCAATTCCCGAATAACCCACAGGAAAAGCAAAGCTGGTAGTCATAGCAGAACACATTCCTACTTTAAACAAGGAAATTTGTTTTTCATTGGCTGACCTTTCACATAAAACCTAATTACTTCTGAGAAGTATTCTGCTATAAACCTGCTTATCCTGAAATGCCCTTGTTTTATCAAATTCTACAGCGAGGTATGATTATGAATTACAAAGTTTAGTAAGGGTTGCAGCCAAATTGAAATAGGTTTTTGCACGTTTATTAAACTTAATGTAAAATAGCTAGTGACTGAATTTCAAAACTGATTAATATTTTTCACTATGTGGCTCTAGTAGGTACCAGCAATCGTCTTATTTTGACCCTACATACAGACAATATGTTAATACAATGATTACACCATGTATGTTCATAATGGTATTGGCAATATGAATCAATATCTGCTGCAGGGCAGTTTGATTTATTCGGGGACATGAATAAATTAAATTCCCTCAAGACCTAGCAAAATGTCATAAAAATTACTTTTGGCGATAATGATGCACAATTAATTGTAAAATACTTGTTTAATTTATTTAGCTTTATGAGGTCAAATCAATAAGTGTTTTGCACTGGACAGCCTTGTTTTTCATTAAGACATGCTATTCCATGGCTTTTTTAATGTGTAGAGATTTTTCTGATAAGAGGTATGTTCAGTGGAAAAAGGAAATGTAGCTCTGTTACTCACCTCAAAAATGCTTTTAATTTATTTTAGAGCTTCAACCTAAAAGAGGTTTCTTTAAGCTAGGAGAGGAAATGTAATTGGCTTACCAACAGCATACCACTTCATTTGGGGGACCTGAAGTATAATTGCTTTTTATTCTGCTTGTGGCTTCTCCAAAATAATCTAAGAGTCTAAAGAAATTCCAATATCCCCTGTTAGCATATAGTATAAAACGGGTACATACGGTTGAATATTTGCATAACTGTTCTGTGGTTTGATCCATTTAGTGTGGTAATATGGCACGAGAAGGACTGCGTACACTGGTTGTTGCCAAAAAATCACTGACTGAAGAACAGTATCAAGATTTTGAGGTATGAAGGGACACAGGGATCTTGTGCTTCACCATGTTTAATTACTTCAAGGGGAACATTTCTCTTTTTTATTCTATTAAGGTGGCAAAAAAGATGATTAATATTTAAAATATCAATAGTTGCGGTATGGCACACAATCACACAAGAGGTTTTGTCATTCATTAGTGATTGTTCTGCAGTCATACATAAGATACTGTTTTGCTTTATTATGTGACTGGGTAGCGTTTTCCCAGAAGCTAGTGCAATGTTAATTCTGTAGCTTCAGCATGACCTAAAAAAAATCTACTTGCGCTCAAAGATAAGGGCAGTTCCTGCTTAGATGCTGTGATGCCTAATTCTTAGTAGTTCTTCAGAAGGCATTCTCTTGAGGTGATTTGTCAGAAAAAAAACATGTATAAGGTTGGGTGTAAAGTAAAATTCACTCTTCTAATCTTGTTCTTCATTAAAGATATTTAAAGACAAACATTTAGCCTAGTGAATCCATATTATAACTGATTAGCAGACTGCAGGTGTACTTTATAAGTCATAGCAAACTCTTAAGTGTTTTTGTGTTTTTGCAAACAGAGTCGATACAACCAAGCAAAGTTAAGCATACATGACAGAAACCTGAAGGTTGCTGCTGTTGTAGAGAGTTTGGAGCGGGAAATGGAATTGCTGTGTCTTACTGGAGTAGAAGATCAGCTGCAAGCAGATGTTAGACCAACTCTAGAGATGCTAAGAAATGCTGGAATAAAGGTACTAAACACATACTGCTGACATAACAGGTTATCATTTATTAACTTTTTTTAACAAGACATGAATTATATTTTTCTCTATTCAGGTTTATTCAAAGTAAGAAGTATGGCAAGTCCTAAGCACATTCTGGGTACAAGCTAGCAGAAACAAAAAAGACATTGTGTGTGAAGTTCTTTTGTGCAGCAGTTGGTCAGGGATGTGAAAGCTGGTTGAGGGAGTGGCCTTGGCCACACATAGTAGTTTTGAGAGGGTAAAGTTCAGGAGGATCTTATTAATGTCTGTGAATACCTGAAGGAAGGTTGCAAAGAGGACAGAGCCAGGCTCTTGTCAGCAGTGCACAGTGAAAGCACAAGAGACAATGGATGAAAACTGAAATAAAGGAAGTTCCACTTGAATACAAGAAGAAAATGTTTTACTGTGAGTGTGTTCAAACACTGGAGCAGGTCTCCCAGAGAGCTTGTGGAGTCTCCATCCTTGGAGGTGTTCAAAACTGTCTTGATGTGGTCCTGAGCAGCCTGCTGTAGTTGACCCTGCTTTGAGCGGGGGAGCTGGGCCTGATAATCTCCAAAGGCCCCTTCCCATCTCTGCTATTTTGTTATTCTGTTTTAAATTAATCCCTGTTCCCCAAAGTCTTTCAGGTGAATTAGCTGGTAATGCAGTGGTGTGCGTAATTAGAAAAATATATGTATGGATTAAACCCTTATGATTACATCAAATTTCTTTTTCATATGGTGTGACTAGTGCGAAGTTCTTAAATATTAGTACTTCATGTATACTGTCTTCTCATTTGCTCTTCATATTTTTTCTATAGGTGGTCACTTCTGACTTAGGTATATCCCGCTACAAATAGGTATAGAACAGTGACAGTTCGTAGGTTGTGGGTATTTTTGGTTTTTGTTTAGTGGTTAGTTCTAGGATTTCAGAGCATTAAAACTGTTCTGGTTTTAATTACAACCCATATTATAGTAGGCAGGAAACACAATAGTAGCTGTAGATAGGTCATAAAATTACAGATTACACAGCTACTGATGAGAAAATATGAGTTTCTTCTCATTGTTCATTGACCCACATGGCCACTAATGAAAAGGATCTTACCTGAGTTGTACAGGAAAAGAGGGAGACAGAGGCGTACAGGTTAATAAAATTGCAACTGTTAACTTAGTAACTATCCAGTAACAACTCCTGCAGCTTAAGTCATTCTTCCTGTGTGGTCTGTTCTGTTTGGTCTAGGGCTAATGGTATTTCATCCAGATGTCCTTCAGCTTTCGTGATGTTAAGGGGCTGAGGGAGAGAGCGCTGTCTCACTTCAAGAACAGATGGATCCTCAACCTTATTCCTTAAACTTTAATGCCTTCATCCCGGTTCTGTGTGGTCCGTGGGCAGGACCTCTGAGTGTTGGGACTGTAGCTCTTTCTCCACGATATGCTGTCTCATTGCTTGGCTGCTGCTTTCTGATAGATTCTCACTAGGGTCAGAGACTGTTGTGTCACATCATTCGCTGACAAATGTTCTCTCTCTTGTAGTTGTCTGCATCTTCACTCTTTTGCTCAAGGTAGTATCAGGGCCGTAAGAAAAGGCTTTTATGCTTTCCCTGCTGTTGAGCTGTGCCAGTGGGTTTCCCCAGAGTTTCATCTTGTCTTCATGTAACTTGAGACACTGGCCCTTGTGAGAAGGGAAGGGGAACGGAGATGCCTGAAGTAAAGACAGTTCTTTTCTGCGTCATGTGTTATTGCAGTAAAACCTGCCTGTTAATTTTAGTTTTAAATGCACACATCGGTGTATTTTCTCTGGTAATCTAATCCCAAAAGGTACCAGAAAAGAGTTGGAGAGAGATGTCATTTAGATTTGGAGAACAAACACATTAAAACTTTTACATTATTTTGCAGATATGGATGTTAACAGGAGATAAACTGGAGACAGCAACGTGCATTGCAAAAAGTTCTCACTTAGTGTCTAGGACTCAAGATATTCACATCTTCAGACCTGTAAGTATAGTTCCAACTTTTTTGTTGGTTCATTAAAGGACAGCTAATAATAATGTTGCTTTATTTCATTACTAGTTGGCTGCTTGTTGAAAATTGATGGGTTACTGTACTGAGTGTCATAATAATGGTCAAGAGAGTAGTACTTAGGTTGTTATTGAAGGATGTAGAATTACAAAGCGTTCCTTCTGGTTAAGCATCCTTGTTTCTAGATTTGCTGATATGCTACAGAAATGTTTGTAGCCATGTTTGGGTGACCCAGGTTCAAATGCATTTTACACTCTTCACTTATGCATAAGACATAGTAAGGTACCTCTGAATAATGATGAAGAGGGGTCTATGTGAGGTGTTGAGCGAATAGGAGAGCGTGTCCAGGAATTTAGGCTGTCTGAATGTGGTTCTTACTTGTTCTAGCATTTTCATTAATAGAATTCTTCACACTCAAGCAGAATTAATCCTGAATTAAATTGTGATGCCAATGTCCAAAATTAGATATTTTTTTTATATTGTGATATATATTTGCATTTTATTAACAGACTGTTTAAGATAATTGTTAGAAAGGTAAACTGAATATCTTTTTCTATACATTTTGGTTGTATTTGCATAGCATCAACTCTACTGAAGCCAAACAAAAGTAGATTTTTCCAGAAGTTGATAGATGCTGTGTGATCAGACATAATATGTCTGTGTTTGTTCTAAATGAACCACTCGCACCTACAGAAATAATTATATGAATATAATTTACATGTAAATGTAGTTTCTTCTGAAGCATCAGAATGGCAAATTAGGCCCTGCAGACTACTATTTGCAATTAAATTATTAATGCTTCTGATAAAACTTCAGATCAATTTTTGTTGACCTTTCCATGTTGTAACACCACAAATTAAGTCTTCCTGAACAAAATCTATTTAGTTGAGTCAGATTTTTATTTTCATTACCTCGACTGGTAATAAGAGATCAGCATAAAACCGTGTTAACTCAGAGTATGCAAAGTTTTAAATTAGTTAGAAAATGGGTTTACACAGAATTATTTCCGTGGCTGTATTTGTTGCAAAGAAATAACTACTGGATTAATGTAAGAAAATATTAAGCATTCCTAACACTTCTATTTTAGTTATAGATTAGTAAATGAAAAGCTATTTACTACTTTGGCTTCCCAAAATGATTTATTTTGTTTTTAATGCTCTTCCTTTTTATTCTTAGAAGTCTCCGCTTCTCATTTTGTAATAGTGTTCATATATTGTTCTAGAGATAGTTGCAAATGAAAAAAAAAAAAAATCCTTCCATGCATCAGTGTATGCCAAGTGCTGACATCTCTTAATCTCTGTCATTCAGAAAGATTATAATGGATTTATGTAATCCAGGGTTCCTACAATTGGCAGACAAGGAGCTTTCTCTTTACATGTTTAATTGTGGAAAAGGAGGAAAAAAATCCCCATTGGTGATGTGTATGGGTTTTTCTGTTTGCAGGTGCTTTTTCATGTAACTAAACTTTTATGTGTAGTAGACCCCACCTGGAGGGAGAAAGGTCTTTGGACTGCATCTGATTCTGGGTAGTAGTGAGACAAAGGCAAAACTTCACATTCAGTGTAATTAAGACTCATTTTAAAACTTATTTAATCAAAGTGCTGACAGAGCCAAAAATAGAAGTGTAATCAGCATTTGTGTTTTATTCTGTGCTTGGAACTGTGTCTTACATGAGAGCTCTAGAATAAATTGATCTTTGATGGGGGGGGAAAAAAACCCAAAACTGCCACTCTCCTGAAAATCTGGTTATAATTTAAATTTTTCATGTTCTGTGTTCTAGCTCATAACTTGCCAAAATATGTTTGGTAACCTTTGACCATTTTTTGCATTTCGCAACTGGGCTTTTCTGAAACAATAGTTACGTTAATAAAAACCTATGGTGTAGTTCTTTTGTATTACGCCATTTGATCCTGCTTGCATACTCATGCAAGATCATAGCATCATAGAATGGTTTAGATTGGAAGGGACATTGAAGATCATCTAGTTCTACCCCCCCTGCCATGGGCAGGGACACCACCCACTAGACCAGGGTGCTTAAAGCCCCATCCAGCCTGGCCTTGAACACCGCCAGGGATGGAGCTTCCACAACTTCTCTGGGCAACCTGTTCCAATGCCTTACCATCCTCAGAGTGAAAAATTTCTTCCTGATATCTAATCTAAATCCACCTTTTTCCAGTTTGAAGCCATTCCCCCTCATCCTATCACTACATGCCCTTGTAAAAAGTCCTTCTCCAGCTCTCCTGTAGGCCCCCTTTAGGTAGTGGAAGGCCACAATAAGGTCTCCCTGGAGCCTTCTCTTCTCCAGATCCAAAAGGATTAGTATTGGTGAGCATTTTTATGTGCCTTTTGAAATCTGTGTCTACTTACCCAAACTGAAGGAACTATTAATATTAACATTTTGCATTATTCTGAGAACATATTTCACTGGTTAATAAATAAAAGGTTTGGGATTTGCTTGGTCTTTTGTCTGTTTTTTTCTCTAGCCCTGCCAAGATGGAAAGACTCAGGTCAACTTGAACTTAAGACATTTTAATGTCATTGATTCATTATTTTTTTAGCCTTGGTCTACTTTGGTGAGAAACCAGTTAAGCTGACTATGTAGATTTTCCTTGTGTGAGGATTACATTTGCACTCGATAAGATTCGAGGCTTGTAGTCCTATCCCATGGGTACTGGGCTTGCACTGGGGTAAAACACTTGTTGAAGAACAAAGGTCTTTGGGGTATGAGTTCTCAAAACCTGATTTATTTAGGCAGGTTTTTTAAGAATATAACAAAATCTTTTAAGTGAACGTTTTTTATTGAAGGTTACCACTCGAGGAGAGGCTCATTTAGAACTAAATGCCTTTAGGAGGAAGCATGACTGTGCCTTGGTGATATCTGGGGACTCACTTGAGGTAAGAACTTGATTACTGTTAAATTACATTTATCTATATGCTTATGTTCAAAAAATAAAGTATCAGTGTCTTCATGCTTTTAAACTTTTTCCCCAATATTTGCCCATATTTCAAGTTGTCCTTAAAGAGACATTTGTTTTTCACTGAGTGCTAATTAGATGGGCAAATGTTATTGGTTCTCTAGTCTCCTATATGGTACAGAATGGAATTTGTATGCAGCATGCTTAGGTATTGTCTCTTCTCTTAACCCCCAAATTGTTGGCCCTCTAAATGAAAGAGAATGTCAGTTTAAAATAATAAAGCCACAGACAGGAGAATGTGGCTTTTTCCTTCCAGATAGATGATGTGCACGCAAAACTTCATAGAAGAATTCTTTATACTGTGTTTTTGCCGTAGACTACATGTAGTGGTATTTAATCGTAAGTAAATGCGAGTATATTTTTTTCCGTAGGTTTGTCTGAAGTATTATGAGCATGAATTTGTAGAGTTGGCTTGTCAGTGTCCTGCTGTAGTGTGCTGCCGATGTTCTCCCACCCAAAAAGCTCATATTGTGAAACTGTTACAGCACCACACTGGAAAACGCACATGTGCAATAGGTAACTGTTGGCACAATCTTCATTTGCAGTAGCTAAAATCCGTAATAAACTTAAGCAGTAGATGGCACCATTGAGAAATAGTTGAAACAAAACCAAAAAGTCTTCTTTATCAACAGCCAGGTATTATGTAGCTGTAGCAGAAAATGCCATTGTATGAGAAAGGTGCGGTTATCTTCTTTATTCCACAGGAAAAAGCCTTGATTGCTGAAGTAAGTAGTCATAATCCATAGATTAATTGTAAGAATGTAAAGGTATATAAGGGGCTTATAAAATACTGTAAGGCCAGGAGAGTGAAACCTCTGAAGAGCTGAATATTGCAGTGACATTTTTCAGGTGATGGAGGAAATGATGTCAGCATGATCCAAGCAGCAGACTGTGGAATTGGAATTGAAGGCAAGGTAATGTTAAGAATTTCATTGTCAAATATGTACGGCATAGTAGTTTAGTAACACGGGATTAGAAGCTTTATTCTTAGACAATTCTTAGTGAATTCATCATTTCTAATTAAAGTATGCTGTAAGATGAGAAAAACGCTTAGCTTTTGAACTAATATTTTCTTTTCTTCTATGTCCTCTGCTTTATCTTTTTAAATACAAAAAGCAAGAAAAGCAGAAAACAATATAGTTATTTCTGTGTAGCATTTACCTGAAGAAGCAGGATAGGCGATTAAACTTGTTCCAGCCACTGTGTCTTAGAATATGCACAAAAAATTGCTCTTTGTCTCATTGCAGGCTTGATTTCTGAAGCAGAAGCAAACTTGACTTTTAAAATGAATTACCACTTATAATTTTGAAATCTGAAACATCTTCTACAGTGGGTTTCATATTTGGAATATTTTTGTTTTGTTCTAGGAGGGAAAACAAGCTTCCCTAGCAGCTGACTTTTCTATCACACAGTTTAAACACATAGGTAGGCTGCTGATGGTACATGGTCGAAACAGTTACAAAAGATCAGCAGCACTTGGTCAATTCGTCATGCACCGAGGCCTTATTATTTCAACTATGCAGGTATTTAAAACTTCATTTTCTGAATAGTTAAAAATGCTATGTCTGTCTTTGAAATGTCACAAAATCTTAATCAACCAGGATTGGTTTTTTCTTTATTGTAATGTTTTGTATAGAGAATTATATTAAATACATATAATTATCTGCTTTTTGTAGGCTGTATTTTCATCAGTCTTCTATTTTGCATCTGTTCCCTTGTACCAAGGATTCCTAATGGTAGGGTAAGTCAAAACCAACAGTTACAATATCTGGTAATAAATGTAGCAAACTACCTTGTTAAATAACATCTTGTAGTTGGTTTCTGCCACTTTTTTCATATGTTTATCGTTGGTATGCTACCAAAACCTGGAATGAGCGCATAAAGAAAAGTTGAACGTGCACTATATTGGCTGGAATCCTCGTTACCAGTTCTCTGAAGAGAGGGATGTGCATAGCCTTAGAAGATACTGTGTAACCTTTTTCACATACAGGGTGAAAACAATAGAATAAATCTCGCAGGCCAGTTTCAGCTGTTACACAGATTGCTATGCAAGCCTCAGTGAGAATGACAGATTTTTCTGTTACAAATGGAGCTGAAGCTACTGACTATGAAATTTCCTCTGAGAGTGCTCTACCCAAGTCTGCCACATGAATTTCTGTTCAGGTGGATATGTGCAGGATTAGGACCACCCTGGTCTTGTTGCAGAAGCTGCTTTAGTAAAGTGGTTCCCCAAGTCATACAGCTCAGGGATATGCGTACATATTCGTGTTTGTCCCTGCTCTCTGCCACTTCTGTCCTAAGACGTTCTTTTTATACTCCTTGTAAATAATAACTTAAATCATAGTGAAATCAAGGTCTGATTACACCAGACTCTGCACAGGCAAGCAGTAGACCTCTCCAAAATGTTTGTAAATAGTTGTGCTAAGTTCCAGGAAAGTACATACTTTACTATCTGGCACTTGTGTACTAAAATTCAAAGCCACTTACAGAGCTGTTCAGAC
Source organism: Charadrius vociferus (assembly GCF_000708025.1). Classification (NCBI taxonomy): domain Eukaryota; kingdom Metazoa; phylum Chordata; class Aves; order Charadriiformes; family Charadriidae; genus Charadrius; species Charadrius vociferus. The sequence goes on from NW_009650184.1 coordinate 129,795, forward strand.
TTCCGTCTACCTACCTATACCAAGATGTCCAGAATACAGTGCTTGTTTTTGCTGCAGTTTTCATGCCATCGTCTGAGGATGGATTTAAATGTCAGGTTTTTGAACTGCTTGTCCAAAGCACAAGTGCACAGGGAGTATGTTAAGAGGCGATAAGCTTGGCTCATATATATATAGAAAAAAGAAATTTACTAGTTTTGAACATATAAAAGCGCTGTAAATTCACGACTGGCAGCTCTCAGAAGCACAAGAGCAAGTTGCATGTGTGAAGCTGTATTGGTATCTGCCTCAGTACTGGGTAGAATTAATTCCACTTAGATAAGAAGAATAATTGAACTCAGATCAGTTTAAAATCATATCATACAAAAGTGTCAATTTATGTGCTTTCCTTTCACCTAGGTATGCAACCATATATACTATGTTTCCAGTCTTCTCTCTAGTATTGGATCAGGATGTGAAGCCAGAAATGGCATTACTGTATCCAGAACTTTATAAGGATCTCACAAAGGTATGAATCTTCTCGGTGCTCAGATATGAGCAGATGCTGGAATGTCCAGTGTGCAAAACTGGGAATTCTTAAGATAATTTTCTTAAGGTATTCCGTTCAAGACAGAAGCACAACTAATGTATTGCAGACTTTTGTCCTATGAAAATAATCTATGGTACCAAATGTTCCATTCAGTTTTATTAATAAATTTGTTATGTCACCAATGGTTGAACTGAAATAATTCAACCATGAAGGTTTGTTGATGTAAAAGGTGCTTCCATTCTGGCCCTGGGATCTCTAGCGATCTCGATCTCTGATACGATGTTATTTATGCTTACTTTTTCACAGCTCCTTTTTCATTTATAACTAGTAGATTAAGTTACAGATTTATTTTTTTTTCCCTAAGCCCCAGAAATTACTACTAACCTCTCCAAAAGCTGACTTTCTTTAAATAACAGATATTGATAAATGATATCTCTTAATTGAATCATCTGTAGATACTGCTTTCTGTGTATTTGCGCATACCTGCAGACAATGAAAGTGTATAATTTCTTTACCTGCAAAAGTGAAAAAAAAGTCTAGATTCTGTTTTCATAAGTTTTTTGGAAGGTACTTCTGCTCCATCTTAAACTGTCAGCTAGAAAAGCTATGATCCAAGGCAGAAGGAGATCGTATTTTTAGGGACAGTAGATTCTTTGAAGATGTGTCTAAAAGTTCAAAAGCAGACTGTAGTCGAAGAGGGTCCAAACTTTTCAGAGTCTTTGTCTTTTTAATTGTACTAAATTAGTTATTAGCTATGTTAGGCTGGGAGAATTTTTTCTCATCTTTTGGAGATCTTGATTCTCTCTTTTCTCCTCTTCAGAATCTTTAAAGTCTCTTTGTGAGATTTCAGCCTGTGATTAATGTCAAAAGAGCATAGCCTTACACCTGCTAAAGGCAGTTGTAAGCTTGCCTGTGGAAACCTGGCAATGGAACTTGGAAGCATCTCTTTTCCGATGACAGAAGTTAACCTGTACTCAGAAACTGCTCAGGATGGGTAGATGAATACAGGCTGAGGTTTTTTTTGTATAGGCTTAAATGGCAGTTCTTGGAGATGTTGAATCTCTGGCTTTCCCAGCTTATGTTGCACCTCTATTAATATTAAATAAGTAGAACACAAATAATTCTCTTCAGAAGGAAAAAAAGAGAATGTGGAGAAACTGGAGAGTGCATTGTGTGGAGTAGATGATGATCAGTGAATGACTATGGATGAGTAGTACAAAGTTATTTGTGTGCTATGACTTCACTATTACAAGGTAATCTTATTGTGAGTGTTTATTACAACAACTTATGATCATGCTGCCATATTCATGACACTGTGAAGCCTATGTATTTCTGCACATCATTTTTCAAATTAGGGACTCTAAATGCAAATCTCTACCAACACTGTTCATCTCGTGCTATTCAAACATGTGGACTGTAATTGTCTTCCTAGGAATTGGTTCCTTTTCTGGGAAATGATCGTGTTGAAGATGCTTTTTAGATTTTTAAAAGAATAAGATATATTGGCACAGGTGAATAAGGTATATTGACAGACTCTTGTTCAGTGCGAGAAGAAGAGAAAATTAGCAAGCTTCGTGAAGAGAGAGACAGGTGTGGCCGTATACCCTAAAGGACCCACTGATTCAATATTACTGTTACTGTGGCTCCTATGGAGTTATAGCTAGAAGAGCTGATGAAAATTTGAAAGGAAGTACAAGCAAGAGGGCCCCCTGCTTTCATCTGAAGATGATGCACAGCCTGTTGTGCAGCATTCACTAGAGGCTCAGGAGTGACTTACTTCTAGTTCCATAAAGGTGAACCAAAACTCAAGCTCATTCTTATTTCACAAATCTCGCTAATTGGGAGCTATGGTCAAAGGTGGAAGCAGTGTCCAGTACTTGCAGGGAAAATTAGTAGGCACTTATAGGAGAAAAAAAAAAATCTAATGGTTCTTTGTGCTTGTATGAATTTTTTCCCATATATTCAGTCTGTCACCGACGTTCTAGACTATATACAGAATTATGAAAGTGTCTTTAGCACCTTGCCGTGAACTATACCTATCCAAGAAAATGTTTTAGCCTGTACTGAAGTAATAGAAAGAGTTAATTCATCACTTCCTACAGCAGTGAAGCACATTTCTTTGTAAAGAGCTGATTCTTTCCCATTCCTGAGTGATCACTTCTTTTGTGCCAAAATGGCTGCTTTGTTTGCTGTTTTATCCTTTTAAATGCATGTCCTTTCAGCTCTGCAATTATAACATATTTCATCAGTATCCTCACAGAATGCAAGTGATATGCACATGCACAGCACTTATTCTTCGATTTATGCTCATGTTTCAATCTATAACATTCACAACCACAAGACTTAAAATGTATTTGGTAATAGTTACTTGCCGAAAACTTATAGTAGTCGTGTTTATTCTATGAGTGCAAATAGACAGTTTATATAACATTTAGAAGTGACTAGTAAATACAGTTTTGCTTCAGGTTTAGGCCCATAGGTATACAATGCCATTTTTCTTGAAGACTATGTTTTACAAAACAGACATAAACACATTTTAAATAAAAAATAAACTAATGTTACTGTAATTATCTGTCTAAAAACCAGCCAGAGCATTGCAAGATAAAGCATCTTTGCTGTTTAAGGCCTTAACTGCCCTACCCCCAAATTTAGACTTTGTGCGATTTCTATAAATGAAGAATCATAAAAACAAGTAGAAGCTTTTTAGCCTATATTACTTCAAAGACTGCCTATTTTATTCGTGAAATATCTCTGTAGTGATTAACTATTAAAAATATATGGACTGGGTAGACTTTTTTTTTAAAGGTTTGTTTAACTGTCCTCTCACTTGTTTCCCTTAGGGAAGATCTTTGTCATTTAAGACCTTCCTCATCTGGGTTTTAATCAGTATTTACCAAGGTAGGAGAGAGTCCTAATTTTACTGAACTGAGTATTTTTTGTCTGCTATTAGCAATATTGTTTTTCAGTTGCAGGTTGAATTCCCAGTTATATATATTGCTTTCTGTTTATCTCGTAAATCGATATTCCTGTAGTGTGCCGGGCCTATTCAAAACATGGTGTGGATCGGTATTTTTATTGATGCGTGTCGCTTAAAAAGGACATGTTTTTAATTAAATGCTAATCCAGAAAAATTTTAATGTGTGCTTATCACATTGCATATATTTACACAGTAGTTTTCTTTCATGGAATAACAGAAGTACTGCCAAAGAAATCTGAATTATGTAATCAGTTAAAAGTAATTACACTTTCAACAATATCTCATTTATTTGTAGCACTTGACGAAATGAGGTTAATTAACAGTTCATCAGATACTGCACTAAAAGGTGTTTAATTTTCTAATAGTTTTATTTCTTCACAGCTTTACTTTGGTTGTTTTATTTCACATGCGCAAAGTACAGTAAATATCACTTCTGTTCATTTAGAAAGATCAATGTTGTTACCATATAAAAAACTTACTGGGCAAGTTTTCATAATAAGCAATCACATGTTCAGTGTGCAGTTGTAAAAACTGGTACAGTGAAATTTCATTGCTCAGTGTATTGTTAACTTTGTGTGCCTTTCTTAGGTGGTATTCTGATGTATGGAGCCCTGCTGCTTTTTGAATCTGAATTTGTACATGTCGTTGCCATTTCCTTCACTGCCCTAATCTTGACTGAGCTCTTGATGGTTGCACTGACCATACGAACATGGCACTGGTTAATGGTGGTGGCTGAATTCCTCAGTCTTGGCTGCTATGTGGCCTCTCTTGCATTTCTAAATGAATACTTTGGTGAGTAATAGCAAAAGTATTTCAGCGAAGAACTGTGCTTTATATTTTTAATATTTTTCTCCTTTTTTTTAAATAAGAATACATGACGTTATGCTTTGTGAAATACAGCTTTCTCCACAAGAAATATGACTGAGTTGAAATTAGGCTTAATTAATGTTGGGTTAAAATATTCCCTTCTCCTTTCTTCCTAGAGTTTGACAATCTTTATTACTGTTAGTATGATTTATCTAGATTATAAACTTTACCCAAACCATGCATGCTTTTCCCATCCCTGATCTGATCTTGACAGTCCAAACTGCATGCCTTAAATTTGCTTTGAGATTTGTGCTATTGAAATGGATATGGTTTTAAAAAATTAGGATCTTTCACTGAGTTGGTGAATTATTTTGTATGCCAGACCAAGTGGACCTCATTAGATCTAATCCACAAGCTTAAGAGAGCTGAAGTATTGCTAGAGTGTGAGGCAGAAGGCTATGAGGATAGATACTTTATGTAAGAATCATTATTTCATAATTGTATTAAGCTTGCTTTGCTTTAAATTGCAGTATCCCATGCTCTGTCTTAAGATTCTGATTGTTCATAGTTCACAAGATGAAAGAACACATTTTAACTGCAAGTCTTAGCAGTCAAGGATCTGACTATCAAAATAATACATATTATATCAAATTATCCTTCAGTAAAAACAACTATCTCAGTGTGATTTTACAAATGTAACTTTTACAGAAATATATATAAGAATTTTGATTATACCTCACAAGGAGTAGAATCCAGCTCCTTCTCTCTCTGTTTTCCTGGAGCTGATGAGTAAGGAGTTCCCTTTTTCAGTTGTCACTTCTCATAACAGAATTAAGTGTTACATAGGAGTTTCTAGGAGACTCATTGCTCTGCCTTCACTCTCATATCCCAAGTGTTCAAGACTAGGGTAGTGTATTTACATTATATAATTATTTTTTTTTAATCAGTAAATGCTTCACTGCCTGTCCCAGAAGTTCTGTTACTTCCCAGATTTCTCAGGAGTCAAATTTTAATGAAGAAACAACCTTGCTGGGCTTGATACTTGTATTATACGTTATTTCAGATTTGTCAGAGTACCTTTTTCTTTTCTCTGACACTGATGCACAGACTCTTTAATAGAGATTATTGGGTTGACTCCTGAATCTCCACAGCCAGATTACAAATGAAAGGAACAATCAAGAACAGATACAGGTACTGGCTCTTAAGTCTAAACTTCCAGGAACTTCATAAAGCAGAACTTGCTGCTTCATCTTTGTAAGTTTTTAGTATTGGCGACAGCCAGTCCTTCCATCCTTTGTAGGTGTTGTTCAGTGAGAAACACCTTGTTGTTCAGTGAGAAAAACTGCAAGGACATTGTTTCTTGCAGCCTTTCTGTAAAGGGTCCCTTCTGACAAGTCCAAGCAACTGAGTAAGTAAATGGTTGCATGGCTTCTTGCAGCCTGGGAACTTAACTTCTGTATTTTTCATCATTAAGGGTACTGAAAAGGCTGCATTTTCATGGGCTTTTGTAAAGATGTATTTTACTGTGTGTTATGAATCAGTTAATCTGTGAAAATGCATTTCAGTTAGTCTCACTTCTGCTTAATGCTTTACTCTTATCTAATCTCTCACATTACAACTGGGGGGAGGGAGTCTTTTTTTGTGCATGTAATGTAGTATAAACCTAAGTTATGGTTTACAGTTCAAGGTATAGAACAACTTCTGTGTATTGGGGAAAACAATCCAGTCCGATAGTGCTTGACTTCATTGGCAAATAAATTGTTTCTTTCAATGATGTTACTTATAAGCATCATCTCCTCCCAAAGAAATGGCATCATAAGTATGACAGGGAACTCAAATTAGAAAGACAAAACTATTTGATAGTGCTTTACTATCCAGTAAATCCAGTTTTTAGGTTTCTAACGAAATTGTACACAACAGCCTTGTTATGCATGGCTCTGATATGTTACATAGACTTTTAGTATGTCTAAGCAGGCTTAGGCTAAAACTGTGTAACAAGTTTTTACACTGAAATCTAATATACAAAGTATTTTTAATGAGTAAAGTTGGAGCAGTAAAGCATTTCTTTACTGCATTTCCTGAAGTGAATTTTCATTCACATTAAACCAGCTCTGAGCATGTTGTTTATATAGTAAATTATACCTTGAAGTCAAATGTAAGAAAACTGCCTACCTACTTACAACCTTAAAATACGACCAAATGTAAAATCTCTGTTTTTTCAAAATGTTTTGGTTCAATTAATGTTTAAAATATTCTTATTATCATGTGAAAGGTAATAATATTCCAGTTAATGTTACTAACATCTTTTTCATTTCCTTTTTGTGTTGCTAACCTGTCTGGTTTTTTTTTTTCCCATAACTTTTGTATTTTCTATAAATCTATCCTTTTATTTTCATTCTCCCTCTTTGTGAAACAGGTATAGGCAGAGTGTCTTTTGGAGCTTTCTTAGGTACGTGAAGTTTAACTTTTCTTGAAGTTTTTTTTAACTCTTTAAAAATTCATTAAAGACTAGTAAATTATTTAATATACATGTTTGTAAATAATGGAAAAAAGAAAACAAACAATTCTTCAGGTTACCTCGTTTCTGGGATCTTTCCATGATAATTTAGTGCGACCTGACAATTGCAAATATGGTCAAAAAATTTCAGTAGCAAGTGTAGGGTGTCACAGTTCTTGTTAATGCGTGTCACAAAAAATAGCTTTTCACTGTGGCTTGTGGCAATATCACTACATTGTTTTCCCTTTAAATTTTTGGGCTCTAATTTAGTCTCCAAGGTGTTAAGAATGATTAAGTCTAGGTGTTGGGACTTTCAGAGAAAATTAATCTGAATATGGAATAAAAGATGCGAAATAGTAACAGAATTTCTGGTTTGGAACTTATAGTGGGTAAAAGTCATTCTTACTAGTAGAAAAATAAGCTGGCTTAACTTTTTATTATGAGGAAGTTTTACTTTTAAACTGAGATTCTGTTTCCCCTAAAATTATTTTGCACTGCAAAACAGTGTAAGGACCATAAAGGAACTCTGAAGGTCCTGCCTTTTCGAAACAAAAGAGTTGGCAAAAACAAAATGTCGAGGCTAACTTTCTCTTTCTGTTGTTTTGTTGCCTTTTTAATTTTTGTAATCTTGAATGGTCTTGAATAGCGTAAGCAAACAAGTAAGAGATTTTTATTGACTTTGCACTATGGAAGTTCCAGTTTCCATGTTATCAGCTCCCATTACTTATTTTCCCTTTTTGTTTCTGCAGATGTTGCCTTTATCACAACTGTGACCTTCCTGTGGAAAGTGTCAGCAATCACTGTTGTTAGCTGTCTTCCACTTTACATTCTCAAGTACTTGAAGCGCAAATTTTCTCCTCCAAGTTACTCCAAGCTTACCTCGTAAAAGTTATTATATTCCTATGGTTTTTCACTCACACCAGTCTGCAAATTGCACATTCACTGTGCTTAAGTGTCTATGGATTTATGTTGGACTAAACAAATTTAAAAAGAATTGAAAAATCAAAAGTCATAGAGTGAATAGAGCACAAAAAGAGGAGGAAACATCTGACACGTACAATAACACAGAATCACACTAACAAGACTATCAGAGATAAACTAAATTTTCTTCATGTTGATTTTTTTTTTTTTTACTTTCAGTTGCTATGATTGTAAAATAAAACTGAATTTCCTTTGATTTGACAATGCTTCGGTTTCATTGCTACTGTAAAGGATTTTTTGCTACTGTAAAGGATTTTTTCCTACTGTACTAATCTTCTGCAAGTTGAATTGAAAGTTTCGCTATTTATTACATAACTTCCCTTCTTTAATTATTACATAAATTCTTAATTCAAATCCTTTCCTTTAATGTTTTTATATGGAAAAGTTCATTTGTCCGTACTGACTATAACAAACCTAATACCTGTAAATGCCCACATCTGTATTAGCAGCTAACTATTATTCCTCATCAGACATTGAGTAAAATGCACTATTTGAATTATGTACTGATGTCTGCATAGCACACTATTATTTTAGGAGCTGTTGTCCTATTCTGTACTTTCCATTTCTGGCACCAGTAAATATTACGGATCTGTGATGTTGACAGCAGTTCTTTAAATGCACATTAGAGCCAGGTTGCACAAAAGCTGATTAAATTTAAATTACAGATTCTATACGTAATTCCACTGCACCTATTGATATGTACAGATATCAGACATGGCTGCTCAGTAAATATGTTTTAAAATTCTTACTCATTTTGTATTTGTAAAACTGCAAATAGTGTCAAAGTACATTTCTATATATGAGAAGTCCAGTAAACATTGTATTAGCTAATATGTTTAAATTGCCTTGTAATCTGTTTACTTAGGTTACTCAGGTAAAAGAAAATAAGACAAACACATGAACATTATGCTAGGAAAATCTATCATCTTCCAAGTTGTAAATGTTACATTTTTATAACTTCGTTTGGGTGCAAACCTATTTAAAAAAAAAAAATCTCACAACATTTTTGCTTGTTGTTAACTGTCAGAGTTGAGTATCTTGGCTGAGTTACACTTTACAGCGGTTGAAGATTAGTTCCAGAAACTCATAGACTCTGATACAATCTGAAGGGTCCAGTTCTTGCGTACTGTACTGGAAAGTAGGATATATTATTTTAGTTTTCCATTGTGATATAACTTTGCTTTCTCAAGAAGTACATATAATGAATTTGAGATAGTCTATTAATCAGTGGAAAGGAACAGCATAATTATCCATGCTTTATTTATTAAATATTTATGTGTGTGTTTTTAAAAAACACTTAATGTGGATGTCATTTTTATGTTTGACTGTATGCCTTTGCAACATAATTCCTTGTTTAGTCTGTTATAACTTTGCCCTTATGCCATTATTATATTGGATGAGTAATATTTAAGTGATAAATATAACTACTTCCTGGGAGAGCGGAGGAAACTGCTGCAGAGCTATATGGACTCCATTCCATTCCATTAATTTTTGTTTTGAAAGTTTTCCTTACTAGCTACTTATCTGCTTTTTTTCTTTAATTTTCATTCCTCATTATAAAAGCAATAAAGCCTAATTTCTACCAAATATTGTTAATGGTATACGTATTAAATGAACTACTGAAGTAGTGTTTCTTTTAATTACACGTTGCAGACAAGTTTGCTCTGTCCCTCGGTAAACGCCCTTCTGTAAAACCCCCACAAGATGTCACTGTTCTTGCATACCAGCAGAAGCCTTTCTTCATTTTATGTGGTTTTGGCAAGATACTCTTGGTTTATATTTTTAGTTTAGTCCTGTGATATTTTTGTTGCTGCTTTACTTTAATTTTCTGGTTTTCCCCAATAAGTGTTAATTACTTTGAGTCAATTAAGAAAAGCCATCAGTGTGCGATTATTCTGAAATATCGATGATGTTTTCTTCAGACCTTTTTTTCATATACCTTGTGAGCTCGCAACCATATGCATAAGATTCAGTGGATACACAAAAAAGCTTAGAGTTGGTCATCCTTCATCTACACAACACATCTCTGACATTAGGGAGAAAATGAGAAAAAATCAGAAATTAAACTAGCAGTATGAAAGTGATAGTGTTACAGTAATACACCTGTATGAGATGCAATTTTATCCACGTGTACAGAATTTATGGTGTACATAGATTAATCCTCAGCATTAAGACTGTGAGGTTAGTGTGACAGCAAATGTATAGATCCTACACGCAGATATAAGCCTTTCAAAAGTGGAGTCAATTCTCTAGAGTGCCTGCCTTCGTAGAGTGTTTTTAATAGACAGCAAAGGTCTAGTTTCAGCGAGCACTTTATTTTGAAGACTGCAGAAGTCCGATTCAGGTGACTTACATTGCTTTTGAGGTTCAGCCACTGCAAAACTATGTATACCAGGCAAGTCTGCTTTCTATTTGTGCATTCGTTCCGCCACAGCCCTGTAAAGGGGTAGTAATGCTACCAAATCACAGTGGTTTACAGGTAACGATATCAATACAGAATTTAAGTATTGTTATACAACATCTTTCGGTAGAAAGCTTTAATGTATTGTGGATTTCAGTACAAAGTAAGCTAAGTGCCATCAATCCCTGGCTCTTAAAACAGACTAGAATGGTAACGTCTGGTGTGCAGGTAAATAAATTATTTTGTAAGAATCTCATTCTGTTGTCATTTCACGTCAGTATACGTCAGGAATAAGTCTGGAGCACCAGATCAGCTCACATAAACACAGATTTAGGCCTTGGATCTTCAAGTTACATCCAGAAGGAGCTTAGTTTTATTTCGTGTTAAATAAATGTTTACTTTTGTGGGCTGCTGTGTCAGATATATATTTCTGAAATGACAATTGTGTCTCTGAAAACATATTTGGAAAACAATTTCAGAACTGGGATAGGATGGAGGAGTAAGATAGGAGCAGGAAATACGTCTTCACCAAGGTAACATACTGACCTATTTGGACCATGGTTAATAAGCATGTGAGCTAAATATTTTCTAGATTTCCAATGTTGTTTGATGGAAGAACACGGGGGAAAGGAGAGATCCTTCAAAAGAGGAGTACTGGTGGTTATTACACTGGTTTCTGCTGCTGCTATTCTAAACTTATGTGTTCATGTAATTGCTGGAAAACATTTCACTACACAAAGTATTAGTTTGCAAATGGAAGCCAAAATTAAATCCTTGCATACTTAACATTAAATCTGTAGCACTCTTCCATGAATGCGAGTGTTTACAATAGTGGTTTTTTATGTTCAAACTGAGCTTGCTGACACATACTATCAGAATTCAGCTGTGTAGTATCTCCTGTTTTTCTCCTAAAATTTCTGAGTAGTTGTCCAAAAACATGCCATTGCTTTTGTACCTACATTATGTGTATTATCTTGATGAGCAGCATCCACTTGAGCCAACCTGCATTAGGAATGTCGTCCTACCCTGTCTCCACAAGACAGGGTGTGCCTAAATGTTTTTCAGTCTCCTTTTAAAACATGTCTGCAAGAGGGAGCTCTGCAGTCAGGAACCTTTTCAGACTGGACACCACTTCTGCAGGTATTTTGGCAAGAATTTTAATATTGATATGTGTAATTAAACAGCTGTTAGGCATGGGGGTCAACTTCTGTAGACAAAGAGGAGATGGCTCTTACTTATGCTCATTTGTGCATGTTGAAGAGTAGGGCTGGGCAGTATAGTCTCCATGCTCCTCTGCAACCTTATTCCTGTCTCGAGGCATTCAGATTATTTTGAGGAAGAACTGACCTCAGATCTTCTGCAGGTGAGCTTGGCAGTGTGTTCCTGGGATCATCCTCCATCCCTACACTGATGTGCTCCTCTGCCTTGGTCATATAGGGTACCCTGGAAGGATCCTTCATCACTGGAGGTCGGGGCTGTTCGTGTGTGAATCATCTTTGTTTGCGTATTTACCACATGAATGATGGTGTGTCAGGCCTGGGGAAGGGCTTACTGTCTAAATGACAGTACAGATTTCCTTAGAGGCTTTGGAGAAGCGCTGTTAACAAAGATACTCCGACGTGACCTCTTTTCCCACTTTTGCACAGCTCTGTATCCCTGGGTTTTATATTGGCAAGATAACTTGAAAGGGGCTTGCGTGTGTTTCACACTTGCATCCCTTCACATGTCCCAAAGTATAATGTGGTTCCAACAGCCCCTGCATGGCAAAGGAATTTAGTGTGGAGTATGTGCAAAGGGTTGTAAAGTCTGGGCGGACAGTGCTTCTTAAAAAGTGGTAGCCACAGGAGAGAGGTACCTGTTCCGCTCTCACTACTGGTGCAGAAGCTGTTGTAGGTCCTGCTTACTGTGACATCCATTTGAATTCCATGGAGTTCCTCCTTTCTTTTGCTGCCTAGAAAGGAAAGAACTGGGCCCAGCAGTCTCTTACAACACTTCGTTTAATAACGTTTCTGTATCTAGGCTGTTATTATAACTCAATTGAAACTTGAAGGCAATCAAAAAAAAGTCCTTCGATATGTTAGCCCCCTGTAGAGAGGAAAATCAGTACGAGTGAGCAAAGACAACGTGCATTGAACATTATATGTAAACAAACAGGAGGCGCAATATCTTTAACGCTGTGTTACAAAGTGTAGGAATTCCTTTTGTAAACAAAAAACGCACTTAAAGCGAGATACTTCCCAACAAGTATTAACTACCCAACAGATGCCCTCAGCAGGGTTCACAGCTGTTATTGTGAGTGGGAATTTGCTCAGCCAATTGCTAACAAAATCCTCCTCAAATAGGGAATTGCGCCGAAAGACCTATTCACTACTTCATCGACCAAAAACACAGTTTCGATCAAAATGTTTTACAACAGAGGTGGTGAAAACTGGATGCCTTGAGCAGAATAAAGGGAGAGCACTCCACAGTTGAGTTGACAAATTCTACTTTATTCTCCCATTCCTGACCAGGTTTTAGCAAAACTGCAGCTGAGATTTCTCCTTATTGTGGTCTCCTCCTGTCCTCCAGCGTGCTTTCAACTTGAGATCGTAATCAGCAATAGTAAACCTCTAAATTGCTCAGAAAAAAAGCAGGTTTGAGGAATACTTTGCCTTTTTGCGTTACTGAGCTATAAGAAAGATCATCATTGGCTCTGAGAATTGATACTATTTTCTATAACTATGATGCATTGTAAGTATTTATGGCCCTGCATTTATTCCTCTAGCAGTAAACTATGTTTATTTCCTCTTGTCTTGACAAAAGTAATAAGAATAAAAAGGGCTTTGGTTATAATGTTCATGTAGCTTTAAGCAAGCAGTACACAAAATAGACTATTGTAATTCTTATTTGTAGAACTACTTTCCATTGTTTCTCTGTAATGTACACATCTAGTTTTTTCCATGGGCCCTCTGTGTTTTTCTGTGTTTTGCTCCGGGTTCTAAGCATGAATTTGATTTTGCAAAGTAAACACACGTTGTGTGGAAGCGAATTATAGATAAATACTTCAAAAGCCTGTTGAAAATGAATTCCTGGCCATTTGGGCTGGAAGACTGGGGGATGTTAATGGATGAGCAGACCTGTAAAGGATGAGTGCACGTACATATGTTTTGTATTTATTTCAATCATCTATTGCCTATTTGAAGGACAAATCTGGAATTCTCAGTCAAGATGCTCCCATGGGGAAACTCTCTATGCTGCATGTGCTCAGAGGAAGACGAGCTGTTGTCTCCCCTGCGTGTAACCGCTGGTTGCTGCCTTCTATTCCAAACTCATCTGCAGGAACACAGCTACATATACGCTTCCTCCCACAGTTTCTGGTTCCCAGAGTACCTTCTCCCTTCATCAGGATACTGATTATTCCATGACAGTCCTTTGAATATAAGTCTGTTGCTTATCTTGATCCCAGCTGAACTGAGTTTATCCTAGCTGTGGGAGAGAGTTTTTCCATCTGAGTGTCATGAGCAAGATAGAGGACACAGACATGGTCTCTAGTACATATTTATCCCTATCCAAATGCAACTAAAGTAATTGTAGTAACTATTGTAGTAATTGTAGTAACTATTTAAAAAGCAAACAAAAAGACAAACATGTACAATTCTATCAAATTCTAGGAAATAGCTGAAGGAAAACAAGGTTTATTGGCTTGGAGACTTCAACCCTGTGGCTGTAGTTGTTTTGCCTTGCTTACAGGTGCCTTTCAATTTTTGGCATAAACTTGTTCACTCTTATGAAAATAGTAAAATATTTCGAGTTATTAAAAAAATAATAATAATCTGAATTTTAAAAATATCCTAGCTGGAGCTCTTCACATTACCTTCCTACCTGTGCTTGGCTAGTTGTAATACCCTAAAGTCCTTTCACGTTACTTTTGGTATTAGAATAGACAGAGGTTGAGAGTTGAAAGCAACATAGGAGTTCATCTGTGCATTTGTTAGGGATTGGATGTTATAGTGAAGCATGCCAAAATTTAAGAAATAACTATTTAGAAGTGTATTAAGCTTATGTATATTGTATGAGCTTAGAAATAAAGAGGTGGGGGGGAGAAATCTGCTGCTCACAGTAACTTAGGTTTATGATGCCCTTAATGTGTGCAGACTTCAGAGGAAAAAAAAAAAAAGAGCCCACATGGTAATCTTACTGGGGGAAAAAAAAAAAGGGTAACACTTTCAGAAAAGAAGCCTTTTAAGACAGCGCACACCTGAGTGCCTGGAACTGCTTGAGGGAAATCACGTTTTTAACAACCCGTCTCAGGAACACAAGTCTGAAAGAAATCATTTCAGATAGTCCAAAGGCGGTGCGTTTCTGCCTAGCTCTGCTATTCAGTCTGGCCCTGCTTGCATTAGGAGAGACTTCTGCTGACCGGGATGCGCTCCGCCAGTGCCATCAAGCAGGATCCCTGCATGTTTGCTTCTTGGCGCATTTTGCATGCATTGCTGCATTATGCTGAGAACAGTGATCGTACAAAGGTGCATCTGTGCTTTGGTCCAGCTGTGCCCACTTGCATGTCGAGAGAGAGACGGGTGTTAGTAGTGCTCAGCCAGAGAAGTTCTTCAGTTTGTTGAAGCATCAGCTGCTGCGTGAACTGGTTTGTAGTGCTGGAAGGGAAGCAGGGCAGAGAAAAATAAGCTGTATCTGTGTAACCTGAAGCAGATTTCTTTTGGGGGGAGTGGGAAGAAAGCCAAGCTGCTAGTCACATAACCACACTACTAGCTTGCCATCTGTCCAAAAGCAATTACTTGGAAATGGCAGGTGAGGTGGGAGAACGAGGTTATAGCTCAGCTGTAACACAGAGCCAGCCCCAGTCACTGATCTAGTACTCAGCAGCGTGAGAGTCTCTCTTCTTGACACGCAGGTAACTCACTCTGCCAGTTCAGACGTACCGGCACGGTGAGTGATGGAGTTTGCTGCTGGAGAATCAGGGAAAGGCTTCTTAAAATCAAAGCCTGCCCTAGAGTCAGCTGCCTCGGGGCACGGGAGCAGAGATGCCTGAAACTGCAGAACTTTGCACGTTCTGGTCAGCACCAGGAAATGCCTTCAGAGGCAGAAGGCTGGGGGAAAAAAGGAAAGCCTGTGGGGAAACTTAATTTTGCCTGAGACCCAAGAAAAACAACCCCTCTACCCTCACACACACCCATCCCTCCACCCCCCACCCCCCCATCCTGTACTGCGTTGCCCACTGTGGTGGAAAACCCAGGCTGTGCCATGCTGGGGGGTCAGCACAGCTCTCCCCAGCTCCCACCTCTGGTTCACCAGCATGGTTTACTGTTTGAAAGCGTTGAATTTCTGCTCTTTTTGTTTTGCCGTGTACCTGGCCCTATTGCTGCCTGCAGTGGTTAGGAGCGAATGACTCCCAGTCCATCAGGGGAGAAAATCAGATGGCTGCTTGCAGATACCTTGAAGGAGCCCTAAACCTAAACCAAGTCTGTGGGGCTTGTCTGTCTGGTCCTGTGCTACCCAACGCTCAGTGTGGAGGTACATCCCCTAAGCACAATGTGCTGCTTTGATGCAGGTTGAAGCCAGACCCTACACTCACAGCAAGTCACTTGGAGCCACACTGGGGACATCAGAAGGTCTCCCTCACGAGCTGGTCTTCCTGCAAGCCATCTCTTAGGCCCTAGCCATTCCTCAGCGCCTTCCTAACATTCCTGTTTGGGTTCTCCTCTGCGTAACCTGGGTGTCCAGGGCCTCTTTGAAATTGCAGCCTGCTGATTTTGTAGCTGTTGACTCAAGCATATTCACGTCTGCGTGTGGGTCAGGCTTGGTGACTACAGTCAAGACTGCATTTATTCGTGTTGTATTTATTTTTAAAGATGGGACACAAATTCCATGAGAGAGAGACTCATCTGGTGATCATGTGAAGAGGGTGACTGAGCGGTTGCTCGTGGCTGAGCGGCTTCTGGGCGAGCTGAGTTGGGCACATGCGCTGCCGGTTCAGCTAAGGGAGAAATTTTGGAGGGAAGACACCAGATAAAGAGCTCTCCGGCCACTCAAGGAAAACGTGAAAAACAAAAGCCTCTCTATAGTCTTTCTGGTTACCCGCCAGTCCTGTTTGAGTCCCAGACATCTCCCACCTCTTCTACTTTGCATCTCTTCTTTTCTGGTTTGATACTTTTCCAAGGCATAAAAAATGTGGGAGCTTTATCTCAAGAGAAAGAAAAAAACGTGAGCTGCTTGCAAGTCTGGAATACAGCAGAGTTAATCAGCTTCATGTTATGCAAATTTCAATGAGAATATCAAAACTCAAGGCAGGAACTAAGAACTTTGAGATGTGAGGCCGGTGAAGGGGGAGGACTAATAATTTCCATGGTTTTGCCAGTACAACAATTTCGATTCCCAGTTGGAGGGGGTCTCTGCCAGAAGCAACGGGTGATTTTAAATGCTACTATTTTTAAGACGTTTGCTTTGTGAGTAGGAGCCTGGTTTCCAAAAAACGCTATGTACTCACTGTGCAAGCTTTCAGTCTCTTGATAGTTCTCAAGCCGGGCAACCAAAATGATCAGTCAGAAGGGAATAAAAGTAAATGTATAGGAGTAATAAATAGATAATCGTTATTGGTATCACATTATGGGCCCTGAGCAGGATGCTGGAAAAGACAATACAAGTTATTCAGAGAGAGGGCAAGAGCCCCTTTACCTATTAATTACGAGATTGACAAGGGAGAAGTTTTGCCATCACTGAGAATGGATGGAAGTGAGGAAAAATGACAAGAATAGTGAGATGGGGCTAGAGCCAGTGTGTAAGGAGGAAAGTACTAGGACCTTGCCTAAGTGACTTGGGAGGAAAGAAATGGTACTTTTTTCTTACAAGGAGGCAGAACTTTCCTCAAGGCGATAAACATGCTAACTTAAACTCTTGGGTATGTGGGGGTGTGATGGTGTCATTTAGACAAAGCGTGGAGGAAGGACTTCACTTTTGACCTGAGACTTGGTCATCCCGCTTTTTGCTTGAGTGGCACTTCACCTTAGGGATTGCTTCACTTATGTTCTCATTTTTTGTGAGGAAAATACAGCATGATTTTTTTGCTATTATTCAGGAGTGGTCACTCTAGAAGTTAGATGGTTAACTTCAGTGTAATTCCATACCTGCCACTCAATTTTCTTCTCATCCTCCTGATTACTACAGTTTTAGGCAAATATGTGCACTTCTGAGTACAGAAAATACATCTACAGGGTGCTTCTGTCCTCCCCAAAGCTCTGGCTTGGTACTCTGGCCTGGAACTGGTTTGAATGGGTCCCACCTCCTGCTCTGCCCCCTTACGTTGCCCTGTGAGTTGCCCTGCCAGAGCCTGGCTATCAGTTCTTTTCTTTGCCTGTCTTCCAGCGTTTGAACTGCTTGAAGGCTTGTTGTTAATCCCGTCGATGGAAAGCGTCTTCACACTGTCAGAGGTGATTAGCGTGGAACGTAATCGATAGAAGTGAAGTTTCTTAGCACAGCATTATGATTTAAATAGCTGTAAACTAGTGCTAGGGAATGAAAGGCGGAGAGAGAGAACGACTTTACAACTCTCCATGCCAGCACGGTTTCACCCGCCACCCGCCCTTTTAACCCAGCCAGAAGCAGCACCTGCATCCCTTCCCTTCTAATTCAGCATCCACGCTTTCCAAAAATGGTCTCGGGTTCTGTTTGAATGACTGATGCGTTTAAGTCAGTCAGAGTCAACATCAATAAATATGGGTGTTTTGCCTTACTATTTTATTTCTAAGGAACCGCAGGAATTTTATTGTGAAAGCCAGTATTTTTAGAAAAGCCAGAAGGGGGCGGTGGAAGCTAACAAATAAGTAAAATCCTGCATCCGCTGTCACAATAACGAAACAAAAAATCCCCTCTTTCAAGGTATGCAGTGCCTGTTTTCTAAAATTGTGTTTCAGTAGTATGGGAAAGAAAAGTTTCCTTAATGGCTTAGTCTTAAATCTTCCAGACGAGACAGAAATCACTATCATGGAAAAGATTTATTTCCAGTGCTATCATTGTCAAACACCATCATCCCAACAACTGCTGCTGGGGATGCAGGCTCCACGTGACAGGCTGATTTGTCAGTGCAGGTGTTGGAAGGTGGAGGGGTTTCTGACAGCGATCCATCTAGGCTGGCTTCAAATGAAAGTCTTGGGCATTCGGAGCCTTCACCCTCTGAAGCAAGTTTGTGGTTTCTGTTGAACTTTTAACTGGGTGAAGGGAGGAGAAAACCCTTAAGAGAAAAGTACCCCTGGTAGCATTTACCGTGATAACCTATGGATGACATTTCAGTATGTGGAGACAGCTGGGTCAGGACAGACTTCACATCAAGGCCCTTGTTAACCACTTTTTGCCAGATTTGCTGGCCAGTAGTGCTGACCATCAGAAGCAACACATTCCCGTGCCCCTAGCAGGGCAGGATGTTTCATCTCAGCAAGATGTTCCCCTCCTCGCCACTTCTGAACCATCAAAGTCCATGGGACTGCAGTGGCAGCCCCAGCATTGTGGTTGGGTATGTGAACCAACATCCTGGCAGTCCCTCCCCTGCCTGTTCCTGCCCCACTCCAGATCTTCACATCAATGCTCCTGAAAGACCCTCATCACTGAACTGTGAGCTCGTGCTTTGACCCCTCCATACTTATCCCAAGCTGATCTCTTACTACCCTGCCTTTACCCTCGGATCTACCACTTACCTACCACTGATACCAGCCTTAAACCCTAACTTGGCTGTTCATCCAAGCCAATCCCGGGATACAAGAGCTGTCTTTTACTAGGCTTTGTACCTAGGCAGCAGTCACCCTGAGCCACCTTCAGATCCCTCCTCAAGACAAATTTTTACCCTGAGGTCACCAAATCTAGCCAGCCATGAACTCCAAATGGAGCAGATAATTATGTGTGTGTATGTGCCCGTGTGTGCACAATTTCTGGGGCCTTCTTCTGTCTAATCCGTTGTGTCACTCTTTACCTGTTGGCATTCAGAGAGCAGTGACAGGAGGCAGGAGCCTCCAGATGGGGTGCTCCACAGCCCCTGGAGCTCTGCAGCCCAGCGACAAACGGAGGAGCTTTCCAGGGGTGAGAGCAGAAGCTGTGCACAGGTAAGAATGGCCTTTCTTTGTCCTGCTAGAAGCTGCTGGCCACCTCTGTAAAATCGGTCTGCATCCACTTATTGGAGTGCAGCCAGCAAAACTTAGAGCCAAATCCCAGAGTTCCAGACTTGACAGCTTTGACTCATGTAACCTGAGAAACACCGAGAAAAGTATTTCATTGTGGCACAGCTCTTATGCACTGCTCAGTGCATCAGTGCTGGGCAGCAAGCAGGCAGCAGCCCTTCGGCAGTAAGTGTAAGTGGCTTTAATCTCAAAGACTCACCTCTAGCGATGGATTCTTCAGCATGAGTCCTAAAGTGTCCCATGAACCAATTTTCACCCCTAGTCTTTAGTCTACCTTTTCATACCTGCCTTCCCAAAAATAAGCTTGGTGGATAGATCCAGCCTGCATCGGTAGGTCAGGGAGGTTTTTCTGCCGTTGCTCTACCTCTTAGCTTAACAAAGGCATTACTGTCCGCATGTATCTGTCTACACAGTTTGTTTTCCCTTGCACCACACACTCGCCTGTGGGGAGCCTCCTCACACACCACAGTTGAGAGGCTTCTTTAATTTCGTAATTTACTTAGTGTGCTTAAAAAGCAACCTGAAAATAAATTTAATTGGACTCTTGGGAGGAAGGGAGTAGGGAGAGGGAAGTGGTGGAAGCAAAGAAGAGGAAGAGATCATCTTCATGGTCGTCTTTAACTGTTCCAGGCTTGCATTTGATGTATCTGCATTAACTTGAGGTGGAACAGTCTGTTGATGAGACCTGCACCACAGAGCAGACCCAGTGCCTGGTGTCAGGAGGTTGTGTGGTTTCGTAACGCTTGTGGTGTCACTGTTGTGCTAGAACATGGTTTAGAGCAGAATTGTGAGGTGCTTTCTGACATTTTTCTTAACAATTCCATGTCTTTGCAGAGCTGAGAGTCTCATGTTTGGACTGCTAGGGCCGAGGAGTCTATCCTGAAACTTTTACAGAGTCTTTGAAAAGTCCTGCTCTACAATGCGTTCCAAGCAACTGCAATGACAATACATTTGGTTTTCAGAGACTTGACTGAGGGATCCTAGATAGAAGTTTGACCCTACTAATATTTGCAAATGTGTTGTCTTGTCGTTGCTACTGAATTTTAACTCTCACATACAGCAACAGATGCAAGAGAAGAGATGGGGTTCTTCCTGAGACTTTCTGGTTCTGCATACTCATTTGGAAATCAATTTAATGCATTTTAATTGCCTATTTTTCTCCTTGGTTTTCTCTTTACAGCTACACACCAGCAAAAAATAATAAGGTAGAGTCTAGCCAGGCAGGCTGCTAATGAGGAAGCTTGACTCAAGAAGATTTTAATTTTCAGCATTTGTTCTTCAAGATAGCTATTTCAGCATGCAGGGATGTCACAAAACAGGAACGCTGCCATTAGCTAATGGAACAAAGGCACTGGGCTCGTACGTCGTTTTGTTACATGAAGAACCAAACGCTTACATCCTTGACCAAACTATAGCAGTCTGACAATCCGTTTCAGGATGCTGGTGCCCTCAGCCAAATCATCCCTATAAAGAAGCATATTTCATTGTGCATGAAATATGGTGTGAAAAGAATGAGGCAGATACAATTCAAGCTGTGAAGAATGAAAGGTATATGTTAAAAGCCCAATCTCTTGCCAGCCTTTCATGATGCCCCTGCAAAAGAGAAGCTTCTGGCTCTGCCAACCTGATCAAGAGACTTCTCAGAAACTCCGCATCCATGGGGCACTTCTGTGAGAAACAGGATTTAGCCGAGGTCCGTGGTATACCTGGACAGCCAGAGCAGGCAGGGTTGCACAAAGTTGGACTGGGAATTAGGATTAAAGCCAGCCCGTCACTGAGGTGCCCCCGACTCCGCAGCTGGTGCAATTCAGCCGTGACCTAGGTACCGCTGAATACCCTATCTGAAACTTGCCATCGCTATTGAAGTAGTACACTGCAGGCAGTTGGAGACATCTGTGTTCAGCATCTCCATTATAACCCTTCATTTCCAACAGCGCAGGGTTTCCTATCATTTTATCTTTTAGGCTGAAAACTCAAAGTTTCACCCCTGTCCAAGGCCACTGTCTTTGGAAAGACTGAGCAGCTCAATGTTTGGTGAAAATAAGAGGGGAGGAGAGTATATCTCTTTACACCATTGGGCTGTAGTTCATCATTACCTACTTTACATGTTCCTCAGTAGTGCATAGCCACCTTGGTACCTCATTTCATCACCTGGAAAGTATTTCCTTTGTCCCTCAATACCTCTCATCCCCTGGGTTGTTCTATCATGCTGAAAGTACTGGGGAAAGGCGGTGGGGGCGGGGGGCACGGACTGGTGTTTGCAAGCGTCTGGCACAAGGGGCCATAGTCAAAACTGCCGCTAGAGTAGTCCAAATCCTATTCATAAAGTTTGGGAAGGTGAGCCCAGAAAAGTTTAAAGCAATGATTTTGTGTTTGCCGGAGTTTAACAAGGTTACTGACTGCATCAGAAAATGAGGTCAGTAAAACATATACAAGTACTGGAGTATCGATGTTAGAAGGATAAACTTGGGTTAGAGAAAAGTGCAATAAATAGGACTGTGCACATGAAGAGAGGTAACAGGCCAGACCTCCCGGGGCTCGGTGCCGGGACTTGTTCTGTTTAAGAGTTTTGTACAAATGAGCCCAGGGTTGGCACGATATGCTGGGTGTCCAGATGCGGATGACATCATAATAGGAGGGGAGGCTGCTGATAAATTTCAGGAATGCATCAGACTACAGGAGGATTTGGGGACGCTGGGGAAACAGGCTAGTAGGAATAATAAAGGAATTCAGTATTACACAATGTAAGGTTATTTGTTTAGGGAGAACCAATAGAACATTTAAACGCAAGTTTAATGAACTAGAGCAGGAGGAAGCTAATGAAGGAGAAGGCGCGGGCTGGTGCTGAGGAGCA
Source organism: Charadrius vociferus (assembly GCF_000708025.1). Lineage (NCBI taxonomy): Eukaryota > Metazoa > Chordata > Aves > Charadriiformes > Charadriidae > Charadrius > Charadrius vociferus. The sequence continues at coordinate 151,999 of NW_009650184.1, forward strand.
GTAGGGATAGCAGCAGCCCAACAAGTAAATAATAGTGCAGCTAAGATTTTGGAAAAGGGGACTCATACCGCAGCCGGGGAGTCCAGGGCTTCACATCAGGTCACTTGTTTGATGTGGCAACCAGGGTGCTCTTGGCATTGAACTCAGAGTCCAAAACAGGCTGGTCCCTTATTACAGAGAGGGAGGCTACAAAGGGTGCTTCACCACTGCCGGACCTGTTCTGTGCATCAGGACATGGAGCCTCGGATGCAAGAGGAGATGCACACATCTTGGCAGACAGCTCCGGACATGTTTGGGCCCCCAGGGCACGTGGTTGTGACCACAGCTCAACAACACACGCCTCCTTTAGTTTAAATCAGATCAGTCTAGGTCTCCTCTGGCTGCAGGGGAAGATGCATTCGTGGACCAACTACCGCAGAGGGGAGAGGAGGAGAAGCAGGCTTTCCATGGGATGCAGAGCTTACAGGCTTACAAGGGGGAAACGAACCCCTTTTACAATGGAAGAGCTAAACACAGCCTTTCCTAACTCCTGACCACCACAGGCTCAACCGCTGGCCCCGGGGCTGCCGGGTGAAGCAGCGCTGCTGCACACGCAGCCAGCCCGGACCTCGCATCCATCCTCCTGGGTCACTGCTTCCACAAAGCCCCCTGCAGCAACCCCGCTACAGATGAAACGTAGACATCTGGAAAAATCTGCTTTGCGCTGCCTGAAAATGAAGGTGCGATCCTGGACCTTGGAGGATGGATGAGGTGAAAGCCGCCATCCCCGCAGTGTGTAGGAACCAAGAGCTACCACGGGTCCCAGTCTCCCACAGACACCGTAAATCTGACGTTTCCCTTCCCCCGGAGAAGGGTCTGCTCTACTGCCAGCTCGAGTCCCTGTGTACCCAACTAGTCTTTCCTTCATTAAGTAATTTTGAGTGAGGCAAAAGACTTGTTACCAACCTCTGCACCAGTAACTGGGGAAGTCTGAAACATGTGAAATATTTCCAGAGCTAAAATACATTGTCTGCTAGAAAACTTTGCCGCTGCTCCTTTGCAAGTTTGTCTATACTGCACAAGTATAAAAATTTGCCAATTCTTTAGTACTATTTTACAAAGAGAACATTATACATTTTTTAACCACCCACTGTGTTGCACATTTCATTGGTAGTGTCCAGGAAGAAATGCAGAGTATCGGTATTTTCTCTTCTGATGGTTGTTTTGCCATGGGAAGGGAGTACCTGAATCGCCATGGTGGGTCCCCCGGGGTCACACAACAGAGCTGGGATTCAGCCCACTGCTGGCACCCGCTTCAGTCCAGACCAGCCGTGGAGAGGAGATGCTGCACATCATTGACCTCAGCCAGCAGCAAGGGGTCCACCCAGAGCACAAGGCGCATACGTGCCCACAATTTGGGTTTGTAGAAGGGGCAAACCCAAAAGGAAACAAAGCAGCACCAACACAGCATGCATCATTATGAAATTATTTCTCCAAATTAACGTCTCGGTTTAATTCAGTCACAGCTTTCTGTATATGGGTCTGGTGTGGCTGTCTGATGTCTGTCTTGATTTTTAAAAGTCAGTGTCTGAACAAGTGACTGTAGCTCCAAAAAGGTTTAAGGTCCTTTGCCTGCAGCCCCTGGCTGCATTCCCAAATAGTCGTTAAAAAAGAGTCCACTAAATCAAAAGCCAGGTAAATCAACAGAGCGCTCAATGTCGTAATGAGACCGGTTAGAAGGTAAATTACAACATTATTCAAGCACACAAAATTCCTCCTCTGGCATTTGTCCTGCTAAGTGCGATGCACCTTAAAAGTGGTGAAATGATTTCTGGCAGCCTGTGAAAGAAGCTGCGTCTGGGGGATGGGAGGCTGAGCCCAGCCCCTGCCTTTGCATCAACTTTTAACTTTGGGGGGCTTCGGGCAGCAGCTGCCCACCGCTCAGGTGTGCTCTGTGCCTTGTTTGAAAGGTTCACGGATGTGCTTTCAAAATGGTGCAGTACCGGCCACAAACACTGGCCATGTGCTCTCTCACTTTCCAGCAAATCTTGTTACAATTTTCAAAGCAGGGGATTAGAAAGACTTTAATTAGGGACTTGGTTAGGAGGCTTGAGACTTATAAATCTTGTGTTACAATGAATGAAATTCTGAACAGATGTTGATGCTTTTGAAGCTGCCAAAACCCAAAAGATGGGTGTGCAGACCCTAAGGAGATGGCTATTATTATATATGTTAGATATAAAGGGATATAAGGCTATAAAGGCAAGAAGCCCGAAACAGAACAAAATTTCTGTGCAGATCATGGGTGGCTTTTTCTGATCCGTATCTTGGATTATGGGATTCGGTGCATTTATTGTAAGAAAATATTTGATATTGGTAAACATTGGAGAAAGAGGTCCTCCCCGCCCTGCTTTCAAAACACAGTCGAAGTGCAGTCAAAGCTGAAAGATTCTCATTTTACAGGACACCGTGCAGAGAAACATTTTGTCCCAAGTCTTGCAAGCAGGTCAGGGTGCCAGGCAGGAACAGCGGCCCTGCCTGTCTGTTGGGCTGTGCTACTAACCTATATCCTCTGGTGAGGCGATAACTAACGCGTTTTTGTTGAATTAGAGGTTGCCCGAGAAATACTGTAGCTACTGTGTACAAAGCTCCTTGCAAACCATCTCTTCCAGTCTGCTCAGGCCCAAAGAAAAGGAGAGAAAAGCAAAATGCAGGAGGGAATACACACACTCTCACATGACTTAATATAACGTGAAACTAAGCTAGTGAGCATGCATCAGACCCTTCACTGATTAAAACAGCCTGTGTAAACACTCCACAGGTTTTGGGGTGTTTTTTTAAAGGATAGTGCTACATTTACATGCAAGAGCTGAGGACAGAGGGCAAATTTACAGCTTTGCTTGCAAAGATGATCAGAAGGGGTGAAAAGTCATCAAAAAGGGACCGTTCAAGCCTGCAGTATTTGGCTCCTTCCTGCAGCAAAGGAGCGGTGTGTGCAGTTCGGAGGAAGCGTGTGTCGGAGAGCCAAGCTGGGCAGGGGGAGCCAAGACGGGCTCCAGGGGCTGCAGGCAGCTCCAGCGTTGGAGGGGTGCAGCCCGGCAATCACCGGCGATGCCGGGCGGTGAGAAGTACTGAGGTGCTGTGGCAGCGCTCCTCACCCGCCCCGCGGCTGGGTGGGAAGAGGGAGCGAAAGCTCCTTTCCTCCTCCTGTCCTCCTTCTCTGATAAACAGATTTTTTTCTTCTTTTGGTTTCTCCAGTACAAGTTGATCACCGTCAGGGCAGTGGAAAATCAGTGGGAACCCAAAAAGACTATGCCCTAAGACAGAGGCTCTGTGGCTTGCTCTGTTCCCCGCTGCGCTACATCCTCTTCTTCCCAAACACTCGCCCCGGTCCAGCTCCACATCTCCCTCCACGAGGGACAGCTGTGCCACATCGCCTCCCACAAGCATCGCCTCGGCGTGCAGCCCCATGGACAAATTTCTTAGCCTGACCCGGGCCACGCAAGCCACCACACACTCAGTTTCAGCCAAGGCAGAAAGGTAGCGCAAGGCAGCTGTACTCTCACTGGCAATTAACCTAATTACTGGCCAAAAGCAGCAAGCACTTTGTTTTCAAGCACAGCTGCCTCTGCTGCAGCAAGAGCGAAGGGGAGCACCGGCTCGCCCCCTCCTCCTTGCTGTGGGACATGTGAATGGAGAGGGACTGTCCAGGGAGCCCGTGCAACTCTGTGGCGGAGATGGACTGTGATAAAAGCGCTCACACGGAAAGCTGGAGAAGGCTGACTGCACGGCAGCGAAGGGGGGTGAGACATGGCCTGGCAAAGCACCGGTGACAAGGGAGGGTTTCTTGCTGGGGCGCGCATCTGCTCAGCCCTGTGTATCCAGCGGGGCAGAGCCTGCTTGAGGTCCCAACAGCTCTGCTGTGATTTACCCACAAGGGATTAGGGCGAGGGACCAGCCTTGGACACGGGGAGCTCCATGTCTGGTGTTTGTGCCCGAGCTGCCATGCGGCGATTCCCACCTGGGGAGAAGAAGGGTGACGGGGAGCGCAGCAGCGGGAGCAGCCCCATCTCCCCGTTGCCTGCTGCCAGCCTCTGCCTGCACATGGGCTGTAGTGGGCAGTGCTGTCACCCTGCGGCCCAGGGACTGCTTGAGATGAAGTTTAAATGCAGAGACCTGCCTCTTTCATCTTGTGCCTGGGAGGTGAAGAAGTCCTACAAAAGAGGACTCGGAAGGCAAGGGCCATCCCACTTCAGGTCCCTGCTGGCCCAGTGCTGGAGGTCACCGTAAATTGCTCCAAATACTGCAAGACTGTCTTTTTTCTTTTTTTTTTTCTTTTCTCCTTTTTTCTTCTGTGGAAAGAGTTGTAGGCTTGTGTGTTGGAAAGTCCAAATTGATTAAGACCAATTGTAGCCCTAGCAATTACGGGTAGGGTTTAGCCAGTAGATGTAGGAAAGCGAAGCGAACAATGCCGGGGCCGTCCAGGCGTGCGCGCCTCGGCGGCAGCGCAGAGGAAAGGGCTGGGCATCTGGGAAGTGGCTTTTAAAAACGGCCAGGGTGCATTTGCTACAATAATCCACTGAAACAACAGCCGTCTAAAAATAAGGTTGTTTTCTGTACTAAGCTCCTTTTAACTTCGTTAGTCATCACCAGCTCCCAAAATAAGCTCCGTGTAACAGTCTCTCCTAGTAGCGGCTGTAAACAAACTCGGGGAGGCGGGAGGGAGGCGCAGGGGAAAGGGAAGAGGAGCAGCGGGCGGAGGCGGGGC
>NW_009650184.1:157770-158193 GCF_000708025.1 Charadrius vociferus
CCCCTCTCGGCGGCCCGCACGGGGGCGTCTCCTGCCTGTGCCGAGGTGTCACGGCGGCGTCGGGGGCCGGGACGGGGCATCCCGGAGGTGGGAGGTGGGAGGAGGAGTCGCCGTGGGTTGGAAACCTCTCCTTCCCCCCGCTACGAAGTGATGAGATACAACTGTGTTGCTGAGATATTTACAGAATAATAATAAATAAAATAATAATAATAAATCTGGAGCGACTGAAACCGAGTCCACGGGGTCTGTTAGTAATTTAGCAGAATGGGATTTTCCTTTCTCTCGTCTGCCAGTTGATGCTCTTTTCCAAATTTCCACAGCGGGGGAAGCCTGCGATTTTTTATATAATGATTTCAGCATGCGGGGCTGCCTCGCTTTTTTTTTTTTTCCCCTCCTTGCCTGCCTCCCTCTCTCCCCCGTCTC
>NW_009650184.1:159744-161678 GCF_000708025.1 Charadrius vociferus
TTTCTCTCTCTTCCTTCCCCATTTTTTTTAAAGAGGTGTCAGGGAAATCAGCACTTTAAAAAAAAAAAAAAAAAAAAAAAAAAAGAAAAACAGATGAACCGCAGCAGAACTGTGCCAGAACTGTTATTTTTAGCAGTGTCTCCCGTGGCTCAGAGCCACAGGAGGTCCTGGGAGGTGACCCACCGAATCCCAGGGGTGGGCACAGGCCGCTAGAGATTCAGCAGGTATAATGACCACCAGTCAGACAACAGCGTTTTCCTTTGCCTGAGATAAAAAACCCCATCATACCTCCACAGCCTTCTCAGCCAGGGAGATGCCAGCACTTCGATTAAGCCACGCTGGGTGGTGCCCGCATTATTATCTGTTTTACAGGCAGAGAAACCGAGATGCGGGGCTGAGGCGAGGCAGGGCAGGGCACAGCGCGCCCGCGCATCCTGGAAAGAGAAAGTTGTGAAGAAGTGGAAGAGGGGGGGATGTCGCGTCCACGTCCGCGGTATTTATTCCGCAGCGTGCGACAACGGGGCTGCCTTCCCCGCGTCTGTCCCCAGAAAGCTGGACGAGCGCTCCAGACCCATCTTTTATTTTTCTTTTCTTTTCTTTCTTTCTTTTTTCTTTTTCTTTCTTTCTTTTTTTTTTTTTTTTTTTACACAGACGTTTTCAATCCAGGGGTTCATTTCAGTTGACAGGATCCTGCCAATGCAAAAGCTACAAGCGCGGCTGTGGCTGCGGCTCCGCTTTTGAAGCACGTGAACGCCTTTTTGGATGAAAATTAATTACGTTTTATTTAATAACATCTGCTTGCGTGCCTTTCGCACACTCGGACCTCCGATAGCTGCACGCACGGCGTTTCCAGCGTTCTGGGTTTCAAGGCCACTGAGTGCACTAACTTGTAAAAATTACACCCAGAGGCAGCTGACACAAAAAAGCGTACTAGAGCCCCTTGTAAAAAAAAAATAAATAATCCCCCCTCTTTATTTCTGTGGCATTTCTGATGCCTGTGTTAAAATGTCGCCAGCCCTCGTCGATAGCTCTCCTCCCTGTTGATGGATTTTGTAAGGGACTAAGAAAATGAGGCCAGCCAGAAAGTGTGACCCAATCCAGGAAACACGTCGGGGAGCCCTGCAAGTCAGGATTGCTGCCTGCAAATTAAGGTGCCCCTTGATTGCCAAACGACGACAATCAAAGAAAATACTCTATTTCTTGCTTAGCCTGGGAAGAAACTCTTCGCAAAAGTGTCCCGGTGGGAGGACCCCGCTTTTTCTTTTGGGTCGTAAAGAGGTGCGGAGTCCTTCGCCTCAGAGAATAGCAGTGGGTAAACGCCAAGTTAAATTCTCCTTCAGGCTGCGGAGCTGCAGCTGGAGCAGCCCGTCTGCGGGGTCCCTTGTGGGACCTGCGTTGTGACCAGGGGAGCTGGGACAGTTCAGGTTAACTTCAGGCAGAGGCTTGGTCTGCAGCGGTCGGGCTGGTGGGGCGGTCCGTCGGTGGGTAGCGCAAAGGCGCCCAGCGGCACGGGGATGGCCTCGCCGGGGCACATCGCCCTCCCCCTCTCGTTTCGCTCTCCCCAGTTTAATTGGCACTGTTTTGAACTGGATTATTAGCCGGCGCGACGCTGTTATTCCGTCCCCTCATGTGGCATCACTTCGGTTTTACCTCGCCGTAGTACATCTTTCCTCTTTCTCCGAGAGAAGGGTGCCAATCGAAATAATTAATTGACAGCGCTAACATTTATGGCATTGGCAAATCAAGCCGTCCGTAAATCGTTTGGGACAATTCGCCCATCTCGCAGGTACCAGACGTGGGAGAGGCAAAGGAGCGAGAGCAGCGGGGGCTTGGGAGCTCCTCCTCGCCTCTCCCCCGGGGCGCCCCGGCAAAGAGATGGGGAGCGCACAACAGCCCGGCGCGGAGGGGCGGCAGGGGATGAGCCCGGTGAAACC
>NW_009650184.1:162075-162787 GCF_000708025.1 Charadrius vociferus
GAGACGAGACTGCAGCGCGGCTCGTCCCGGCGAGGAGGGGAAAAAGCACAGCGGGCTCTGATGGAAAAAAATGTGTTTTCCTGGCACTTTGTAACGGAGATTTCAGCCGTAAGCCTGGAAAATGGTATTCCCTGAGTTTATAAGGGAATACCATTTCCATAACCGCTTTAAAAAACTATTCCTTTTGAAATCCGGCCTGAAGCTCAGGGAGCTCAAGAGTGGAGGCGAGCCGAGCTGCTGGGGCGGGGAGCTCCGTTGCCTGGCGGAGACTTTCAAAGGGGACGGTATCATCTGGCAGAAGCGCGTTTCTAAAGAGGAGAAGAGTCTAATTTATTTTTCCCGAGTTGATTTTTACCCCGTACAAGCGGGAAAGGCGGCGGGCCGGGGGGGAGCGCCGTGCCTGCCGTGCCTGCCCTGCCGCCCCGCCACCGGGGCCCTTTGCAGGCGTCCCCGGTGCGCGGCCTCGGCCCGGGGACCTTTCCCTCGCCGGCGCACGGAGGCAGCCGGTAACGTTACGAGTCCCGCTTCAGTGCGCTTTTTATAGCAGTTGGCACTAGTGGGTGCTGCAACTAAGTAAAATAAATAATAAATAAATGAAAGTGAAGCCTCCTGGCTCGCAGACGCGGCGTGGTGGGGACCCTCGGATAAAGCCTTAGCAGGTCCCGGCGAAGAGAGGGACACACCGGTGTCCCGGCCGGGCGGGCAGACCCGT
>NW_009650184.1:163803-178412 GCF_000708025.1 Charadrius vociferus
GCCCGGGCCGCCGGCAGCGTGTGAGCGGCCGGGCTGTCGGTGCGGGCTGCCCGGCGCTGGCGGGGGGCGACCCCCTATAGCGAAGCCCTCACCCCAACCCCCCCGGCAGCCCGCGGGGGGTGGGAGTGGGGATCTGAGTCTTGCCCGTTACAGAGATGGGGCGGTTCAAAAAACACTTCTGGCCCCCTTTCCCCTTCCCCCCAGGAGCTGGAGCTGGTTAGGCTCAGGGTTTAGCTTGAAGGTCATCCGTAAATAAAAATAACGGGCCTGAATTTATCACGGGTCACACCGTTCCCAACTCTGGTGTCTTGGCGTGGCTGTCTTTTTTTAATGACTTTTAACAATGCTTGAGGTGGAAATGAGGTGAACAAGTCGAATTGACGGAGAGAGAGAGAAAACTGTTGTTTTCTGGTATGAGGTTGACTGCTACGGGGTCGGTGATAGCTGGTCACCATAAAAAGCTCTCATACAAGTAGAGATTTAACGCAGCCTCAGAGTAAGGCTGTCTCTGCGTCTGTGCTTCATCTTTTGTCTTTATATTGAAGCAGGTTCCCAAATCCTTGCCTGCGTATTGCAACCTGCCAGGGTGCAGGTGAAGGCATAGTGCTCCCTTCCTAATGCTCTCCAATCGCCCAGCTCTCTGGCACGTTGTCAGTGTCCAAATAGTTGTCAGGAGCTTCTCAGCTTTTAGAAGAATGTGGTTTTAACAGTTTCGCGCCAGGCTTTTCAGATAATTAGTAATTAGTAGTAATCCTAGTAATTAGACACCTGGAAAGTGAAGGGACCTAAGCAAATTCAGTTTTCTAGTGAGAAAAGTACTTAACTTCATTAGGCAATTTTGAAAGCATGAATATAAACACAGACCTAGACGTGGCTTCATCTTTAGAAATGGAAGATAGCCCTCACCTTCCCTGAAGCCCTTCTGAGCTACAGGTATTCAGCATTCCTATTTGAAGAGTGTAAATAAAAACTGATGGTGCCCAGTGCTTTGCAGAATCAGCCTATTAATGATAGAAGGGAATAAAACCTTTGGTCTGTGAAATTAACTAGAAAAAAAAACAATGTGAATTTTTTATGTTGTCACAAAGTGAAATGTAATATGTGAAGATGTGCTCACAAATCAAGGGGTCCGATTTCTTGTCCTAGTTATACTTAATGGAAGTGTGGATTTTTTGCAACCGAGCTGTTGCAGAACTGCATTGGTCTATCTGATACTGGGGTTTGGCTTAAGATATTAAAATACACTATTGAAAGTGTCTTGGTAGTAAGTGTACTGGTCCTGGGGGCCTCTATGGATCACGGTCGTGACAGTGACTGCATGTTAAAGCGCTGCATTTCTTTCATTCCTATCAGCACTGCAAAAATACTTTACACAGGTGTATTGTGTGATGCAGTTTCATGCCTTTGTAGCCACCTCCATCTCCCATCCTTGAAGACTGACATTTTATTTCTACATGTCTAATTTACCCTGGTGAGGAAAACGTCAGTGTGTTATGGAAGCTGACTATGTACGTGCATTTGATGAGTTTTATAAATACGGAAGTTGTGGAAAAGAATGTGCTTTTTCAGAATTTCAGCTGGTGGTTTTTAGCTTACAAACCAAGAATTCGGTCCTGGTCCTGGTTCTGGCTTTGGGGCTTTTATATTTGGTGAGCATACTTTCTGCACGTTGCCTGAAAACTTAAGATACCTAAATGTATTTGGAAGGCTTTGGATCTTGCTTCTTTCAATTCTGAGTACTATTGTTTGAGAAGTTGAATGACACGTTATTTTTCTTGGCCCTTTAAAAGTTGACATTAAAAATACGCACAGCAGTTCTAAAAGAGGCTGTTCCTTGCCATGTGCATTAGGGGAACTTGTTGCTTGGAGCACTGGAGTCTGTCTTTTTAATTTATTTTTTTAACAACTGGATTCCAAAGGCTGGTCTGAGCCTTTATATTGCCTGTTCAGCCTGAGCTGCCCATCTCCAGCAGACTTCAGTGTTTGTATTTCACCCTAGTCCTGCATTAGATTGTAAGAGGACTGCTGGCTTCACGGTCCTGTTCATGCAGGTAATAATTATCCCCGCTATTTTGTTTGTTTACCTGTTCATTTTTAATAAAAGATCTCAAGGCACTGATTCTGCAGTGAGCAGATGCTGCTGTCGCACTCCGTCTGCAAAGCCCACCTAGTGGGCCCAGAGCTGGGACAGCTTACGGAGCCCGTGGTCCCCTGCCCGGGGCGTCCGGCTGCGCGGTGGGGACCGGCTGAGGCAGTGCCCAGCCTGTGCTGTGTCACCAGCACCATCCGCCTGCACGCCACGCCAGGAGGCGGTGGAAGGGCCCGTGGGGCATACGTGGAAGAAGAGCCTAGCCAGTGTCCCGGCAGCAGTGCGGTGCCAGGGACATCACCTTCCTCTGGAGCTGGGGGAAGCAGTGAAGGGGTTGAAGCTGCCTTGAAGGCGCTGCTTAGACCCTTTCTCTAAGCTAATTTCTGAAACAGAGAAGGTCTTACCACTTTGGGTATTATTTTTTTTTTTCCATGAAGAGTGGGAGGGAAGTGGTGGTGGTGGTTGTGGTAACACTGAGAGGTGCAGCTATGTGGCACGAGAGCAACAAAAGGGGACTAATTTTGGAAGGAGGGGACTCTGAGCCCCCAGGGAGATCTGCGCCTTGCTATGACGGCTGCAGTTGGATTATCCGTGTCAAAGTAGTGCCTCTTTCTCCATAGTTCCTGCCTGCCTTGTTGTTTGAATAGAGTGTGAAGCTGCAGCGTGTTTTGAATAATCCAGTTGTATTTGTGGCACGCTCAAGTGTAATTTAATGACCCTTCCTCAGTAAATGGCCGGTCTCTGAAGGCAGACTAGAGAGTGAGTTCAAAAGGTGGTGTTGCTCATCATTCCTGACTGTTACCTGGCATGACATACATCAGCTGGAACATCGCAGAGTTGCTGTGAAGCTGCGACAGCGCATTAATTTTTCCTAAGTACCGTTTGCCTTGGAGTTGTTGCCAGCAAGAAAGGCGAGCACGGGATCGCTGGAGGATGACACCAGAGAGGGCTGAGCTGATAAGCAAAAGAAAGAGAATAGCAGCTGCGCTGGAGTTACCAGCTTGGAGGCTCGTTTGCATCTGCAGTGCTCCCAGGGAGCAGGTCCTGTTGGGAATAACAGCTGCAGTAATTAGCAAAGCTTTTCCGTATCTCCCTAGGGAAGATGGGCAAGGGTGATCACCCAGGGAGCTTGCCTCCTGGGAGGGAAGGGGACAAGGTCCCCACACGGACTGGCTGGGGCCTGGGGGGGATGCAGTTTCCCTCTGTCCTGCAGGAAAGTGCCTCTGCTGTAACAAACCTCAGGGAAGGCTGACATGCTGCAGGCACAATTTGGGTCTGGAGCTGGAGCTCTGGGTGCTCTTCCAGCCTGCTGAGAGGAACCTGTAGAACAGGAGCACCCAAGCTCAAAGTTCAGTGGCTGTTGTCCCTGATAGAAAGGGTTTGCTGTCTTTTTCCAGTACGGCAAGAGATACTGGCGTTAGGGGCTCTGGCCCTGTGTGCTGGTGACAGAGAACCTCCGTACTTCAGAAAGCACCGGGGTGATGACTGTTGATCCCATTGCCCTCAGTTGAGGGCTGTCCGTGTCCTTTGCACAGCCCCCCAGCATCTCTGGATGGCAAAGAGGGACCCACACATGGCCCTGGGACAGGGGAGCAGAGCTGAAGGGGTCCCTTCAGCAGGCCGACCGTGGGCTGAGGCAGGGATGGTCTCCTGTGAACTGGCTTTGGGGTGCTGGTTCCCTGTAGCACAGCAGGGATGGAGGTGCGCAAAGGGGGCTTGTTTCCCTGCGCTGGGTCAGGGAGCCCATCGGTGCAAGTCTGTGATGTCATCTGTCACCTCCCAGGTTTTTCACACTGGCCGTTTAGCTCTGCTTTTGCTTTTATACACCCGGAGCTCTTAAATGTTTAGATCCTTGGCCAAGAGTGCGCTGCTGGCAGCGCTCGATGTGGCGCGCGCAATAACCAGCAATTTCAGTGGAATTTCAGCTGTCGCGGAGTAGTGAGACATCCATGTTTATCCTTCACCTGGCCTCTGCCAGTTGGGCTGGAGGATAAGTGGTCCCAGAAACCAGAGCAGGTCAATAGATCCGTCTTGTTCCAAAATCCTAGTTAACTGGAACCAGTTGGAAACTTGCTGTAATGGAAATTTCGGTTGTGTATAATTTTTTTAACAGAACGCAGTTGATCACGTTCTTCACTTTAGTCTGCCTCCACTTTTGTTTTTTTGTCTCGTGTTTTTTTTTTGTGTATTCCAACTTTTCAAGGGGGGAATCAGGCTCACTTACGTAAAAACACATGCAGTCTCTGAATGCTGAAGCCCCGTTGTTTGAAGACTCAATCTTTTGCTCTGAAGGCTTGCGTAATAAGAGTGTCCTCAAAACAAACTCAGTCCATATACGTCCCTCTCCCAAGAGAACTTGTCTTGTGCTGCTCAGTTAGTAACATTTTCGAGGATGCTAGCCTGCAGCTTCTCCCCTAGTGTGACACACCTCTGGGCTCGGTTACTAAGGAGAGCTGTGCTTTTGTGTGTTGTGCCATGTCCCTTCACTTCAGCTCGGTATGTTACTGAGTATATTTGTGCAGCACTTCATATCATTCTTTTTTGTTTGTTTGTTTGTTTTCCAGAACACTATAATTATACATCTTCAACCGTAAATGCTGGCTTGCCTCTAAATGTGGCACATTCCTCATTGTCAACTCCATGTCATGGCCTTCAGACATCAAATCCCGTCATTTCAGTTGTCCCATCAACAAACCATCCTTCTGGATATGGAGGACATATCGACAGCGGTGCATCCGAGTATTACTTGCCACCAAACATTAGACCTAATGGAGCTCCAGCACTGGAGAGCCCTAGAATTGAGATCACTTCTTACATGGGACTTCATCATAACAACAACCAATTTTTCCACGATGAGGTTGAGGAGGCCATACCAAACACCAAGCGGTCACCTTCCACTGCCACTTTGAACTTACCAAACATTGAGGCGTACAGAGACCCATCCTGTCTGAGTCCAGCGAGTAGCTTGTCTTCCAGAAGCTGCAACTCCGAAGCGTCTTCCTATGAGTCCAACTACTCGTATCCGTACACTTCACCCCAGACCTCTCCGTGGCAGTCCCCATGTGTCTCTCCGAAGACCACTGACACAGAGGAAAGCTACCAACGCAGCATGGTGGCCTGCACTTTGCTCAACTCTCCAAGGCACTCTCCATCGACATCTCCCAGGACAAGCATCACAGAGGAAAACTGGCTGGGGGCTCGCAACTCCAGGCCCCCATCTCCCTGCAACAAGAGAAAGTACAGCCTCAATGGCCGGCAGACCTCTTACTCCCCACACCACTCCCCCACACCTTCTCCGCAAAACTCGCCACGGGTGAGTGTCACGGATGAGACATGGCTGGGGAACACCAACCAGTACACCAGCTCTGCCATTGTCGCTGCCATCAACGCCCTCACCACCGACAGCACCATAGATATGAATGATGGGATTCCCATCAAGTCGAGGAAGACCGCCATTGACCACACCCCATCCATGACTCTCAAAACTGAACCGGCTGGTGAGGATCACGGGACCATATCGCCAACTGCCGATTTGTCACCAGAAGACTTCTCCAGCTTTCAGCACATCAGGAAAGGAAACTTCTGCGAGCAGTATCTGTCCGTGCCACAGCATCCCTATCAGTGGGCCAAACCAAAGTCTCTGTCTCCGACATCCTACATGAGGTAAGGGACCCCGACTTAGGGGGCAGTCCTGTTAATATCTTTATTGCATGCTTTGTTTTCCTCCTTCACCTTCCCGTCTCGGCTTCCCACCAAATCTGCCCATCCGCTCATTCCACTTAGCCGTTTCTTGTGACACTGCCTCCATTGTTGGTGTAGTGTGACCATGAGTAAAACCTTGAAGCGTTAACGTGTCTATCCTAGGAGTTGTCCACTTGTGGGTTGTAACTGGTTATCTGCTTCCCAAGGGATGAGCTTCAGCCTGGGCAGTCTGGAAATGGGGGTATTCAGAAGCTTGTCAGGCAGCGGGACAATTTGGTACCATCAAACTTGTAGCTTTACTTAAATTGTTCATCATGTGTTAATATGTTTTTGTTGCAGGACTAAGAGATGTTCCCGTTATTGTGGCTGTTACAGGGACCTTTACTTTTACACTTGATAGGTAGTGAATAGAAAGAGAATAGGAATACGGTTCTTTTGTGCATTATTTTAACTTTTACTTTGCTTCATCTGAAAGCTTCTTACCAATCTTCTTTTCCTATCTGCGTTGGACAGTGGTTTTTCCCCTCTTCCCCAACTTTTTTATGTTTGAAGAAGAAAACCTTATTTGTCTGATGATATTATACTGGTCACATTTATTTATCACAAGAGGACTCCAGGTAGGAAGCACCACAGAATAGCCAGGATTTGACTTACATCTATTGCTTTCTCTTTTGGTCTCAGTTATTGGTCTTTATTTTGAAGTCTTCTAAGGGTTGTGTATGTGGTGGTATGTGGTGCAGGAAAAGTTTGGCTTTCCAAAAGCCTGCAGGCTGATCCCAGTCCCTGGTTGTGAAGGCCACCCCCGTCCTCTTCCCCCTCAGCACTTCTGGCTTCTTGCTTTTGACAGCAAAGATGTCTTTCTCAAAATGAAAGAAGCGGGCACGTAGCTGAAGTATTTTAATTAGTGACACATTCGCTGGCTCTCAACCTTGCCAATCTCACTTTTTGCCAGCCAGCACCTCTCTGCCACATGCTGTCTCACAAAACTGAGATTGAGCGGTCCATGGCCCTTCGTGTTACAGCGTGTCGTGCTGTGGTCCCCTTCCTCATCGTTCTCCTCCTCCTCTCTATGTTGCCTAGGCTTCTTGGAGGACGCTGGCTCAGTTCAGTGCTGCGAAATGCAGCAACCCCTTTTGCTGAGCCATCCAGAGGTGGGCACTTGCTGCCTTTTGGAACTGGGATAGACGCTTTTAACACCAGGCAAATCCTTCAGAGCCTTCCTGTATACTTAAAAAAAGCCTTTTATGTTCTCCCGCTGAAGTGCCAAGTAGCCCGCGTTCATCAGAGAGGCCGGCCGGGGGCTTTTGCGTTGGGGGGCTGCTTTTTGCCAAAGACTTTGAGGGCAATGATAGGAGAGTTTGACCAAACAGGCTTTTATCTTTCCGTTGCAGTGAGCGGCCCGTAGGCGCTTTGCTGCAGTCCATCAGGAGGCACCCGACATGCCTGTGCGCTAACACAAACAAGAAAGGTGACGCGTACAAAACGGAGCCCCACTACGTTGTGTATTTAACATTTTTTTTCCACTGTTTTGGTCTTGTATAAAATATGTTTCCTGGTTCACAATATGTTTCCATGTGATCTCATTAACTCGTGCTCTAGGGCAGTTGGAAGTTACTGTTGAAATGTGATTTTAAGTTACTTTACCAATCAGATACACTGACCGTGCTTCCTTCCACCAAAAATACCTCTCGTTTTATGTATATGAAAGTGCTGGGCAACTGAGCACGGACGTCAACAGGATCACAGCCTACGCAACAGAAACTATGTTATTTTAAATCTTTCCAAAAAAATTGGTTAAGAATTTGTCACAACAGAGCTGGATTTTTTTCCTGTTATTTTACACATCTGTTCTATTTCAAACGCGAGGGCTGCAGGGGTGGGTTCCAACAAACAACTCGGGCTCCAAAATCTACCCGGTCATAATGATTTTGAGATAACCAGATTTGATTACCTCCTCTGTCTCTTCCTGAATACGCGGTACGATTTTCATCAAAAGCCAGCGTGCCTTGGAAAATCACTGACGCCTTTCCCTCCCTCCCCTGCACTCCCATCTCGTTGAGGGTAGGAGGGAGCAGGTTCAGGCAGACCGTCTGCCGGTGCTGTCTCCTTTTCCGAGGTTTCATAGGTGGCATCAGTCTAAAAGGGAAACTGCTTTTTTGTTGGTATTGTTTCTAAAATTGATGATGTTTTTCATTTGTCGTAATTACAGCTTGATCCGCTTTAGGCTTTTCAAGTCCCAGAGCAAGAGAATAATAAGAGTATATAATAAGAGTGTAATAATGCCTGCCTTAGCAGAGGCACAGTCTTTCTGTGCCTCATGCTTCTTTTGGTTGCTTACGAGGACTGTGAGCTCGGAGGCTCAGCCCAGTCCCCAGGCTCTGGGCTCTTCGGGGCAGCTTTGGGCTCACACATCCCCCTCAAGGGCTATGGACCGGTGACTCTATTCGTGCGTGGGATTCGGCATGCAGGTGCTGAATGTTGCAGGACGGGGTGGGAGGGCAGAGCCCGATCCCGCAGCTGAGGCTGAAGCTGCACAGGTTAACCCAGGTCTGCTGGGGGATTTGTCTGTGGTGCTTTGGTTGCAGCCCACGGCCTCACACCAAATCTTTGGAGGTAGAAAATATTTAGAGACCAGGCAGAGATTTTCAGGGGAAGCTTTGGAACAAACCCTGAGGTAGTGATGGGAATCGTACCTTTTCCAGACCAAACTGGGTTACCTAAATGTACCAGTCTGCCTCAAAAACTGCTGGAGGTAAATCATTACGTGGAGAGTTGAGAGATGGTCTTTGTGAAATTCTACTTCAGCTTTTAGCTCCAGGGTCTTTTTTTGTTTCAGTATTTATGCATTGTGCTGTCTCACTCAAATGCAAGAAGTTTCTGTCTGTAGTCCCTCTTTTATAGTTAATGTAGCAAATAGTTCACAAAGAAGCACTCTACCAGGCAGTTATTGTACGAGCAGGTGATGCTCTGTGTTTCTCAAGCCCTTGCTGCCTCAGTTGTGTTCCTTTCTGTGACATTTCTCCATCACTCCTCAGTGCTGTGCAACGCAGAATCTCTCACTGGCAAAATGTCAAAGGCAAAATAGAAGTACAGGACTGGACTTCTGCCCTTGGTATGGAGGCAGTGCTAGTGACTATTTCCAAAACTAAAATCCCAGTTTTATTTTTTACCCGCTCATTAGCATATCCCAAATCATCCTATATTACGACAAAAAGTACAGGCACTCATGAAAGTGCCAGATTTCTGAGTATCTTACACATTTTTTATGACTTCCTCTTTAGCTGCTGTATTTGACTAAACACAACCTGAAATTTCCTAGAGACAGTTTCTTACTCGTTGAAAAGTAATGCACTCTAGTTATTTCAAGTGTCATCAGTTGAATCTGAGAAGTGTGTTGGCCTGTAACACTTGACTTTTCATTAAATGTAGTGTTTTTTGGGGGGAGGGGGAAGAGAAATGGTTGGGTTTGTTGGTTGGGTGTATGGCATGTATGAGGTCTACCACACCAAAAGGAGGTTCCAGGAATAGACACCCAGTTCCAGGTGGCTTATAAAAGCTCCCTACTGTATTTTCTTGTACAGTTTATTTTTTTTTTTAACTGTTGAAAGCCACATTTTCTTTAGCTGCAGTCTTCTTTTTCAGCCTGGAAAATAGACATACATGTTCTTGACCTCACAGGCATGGGGTCATGTAGTTTTACATATGGAGGCTGTAGTTTGCACCCAGGGAATGTATGGCTGAATACCTGTCTACCAGTTCCAAAAGCACATTTGGCTTTTATCTGCATCAACGGACTTGTTTATTTCTTGTGGATTCTTTGGATTCCACTTTTGTAACTGTGACAGTATTAAACTCAAGCATGCAAAGATTGTTCATTGTGGCCCCAAACCATATGATTTTCTTAAAAACCATGATTTTAAAATGTTGGGTATTTTTTCCTTCTTTCTTTTGATTTTTGGACCTTTCAGATACTCACTTGATAAGTGGTTTTTTTGTTTGTTTGTTTGGGGTTTTTTGTTTGTTTTTTTTTTTTGAAATAGGTGGTTTGGTCCAGATCATGAGATAGAGGACAACCTTAACTTGGGAGAAGTTGAGTTTCTCAAGAAACTGGGGTTTTCCAAAAGTGGAAAAGGGCACAAGCTGTCTTAAGATGAGATAGTCACTGGTGCAGCAACACCGGATTTGCTGACCTGTGCATTGATGGCAAACTTGTGTGTTTAGGGCAAGCGAGAGGAAGTTCCTTAGACAAAGCAAAGGCAGGGCTGTCTGGGCAAGACCCAGTGAAAGGGGGACTTGTGGCTGAGCATCGGTGACCATCTCCTGGGACTCGTTAGAGTTAATTGAGAGGCGGGAGGAATGGACAGGGAAGAGCCTGCAATGCCTCTAACCTTTTTCTCTTTCCTGCTGTATTCATGCCGGATGGGGATATTTGGATGCTTCAACAAGTTCAGTTTGCCACTACGTAGCAGCGGCTTCTGATTATGTTAGGTTGCTGTACCATAGGGCTGAAGGCTGCTTGGAAGCCTGTCTCAATGAACGGATTTTTTTTGTTTATTTGTTTGATTTAATCCTCCCTACACATTCTCCTGACTGTTTTCCAGTTCATTCAAACGCCCCTGTGAGCATCTTACTAATGGCCTTCCTTCACTAGCTCGTTTTAGCACCATGTGATTCTAAATTCAGAATGAGCAGAGATGCGATGCCAGCCACTTGTTATCTCCATTCCCGTGGCAACAGTTTCTTATTCTTCATCTAAGCCAACAAATGCAAAATCTCCCATGCAAATCGATCTCTGAATGTGAAATTTCGGGACGGTAGTGTTAAGTATTATCTGGGAGTATGACGACGACTCACATTTTCAGACTTCAGCGTGAGGAATTCCAGTGCGCCGCATGCACTCCACGGAGGAGCTACTTGCTCGGCATGCCAGCAAAATACAGCCAAGTCTGGGGTGGGACACAGCATCTATTTTAACAGCTCGCAGCCAGATTGCTCAGTTGTCAGACAGGAAATTAAAAAAAAAAAAAAGAAAAAGAAAAATCTACTCATGTTAACTCATAGATGAAATATAAAGCAGGTATATTTTTCTGACCACAGTCAAGTTGGTGGACATGTAGGCATCATCATCGTTTTCTTACTCTTCCAAGAAACACTCAAGGATCTTTAGCATGCATCTGCTTCGATGTGAGATACAGGCAATAAATAATAAATCGTAACCATATTTGCATTTGGTGCACAGTTGGAGCAGGGGCAAGCGAGCAGCCTGGTAAAAGTTTCAGCAGCCCTGTGGTTTCTCTAGTTTATGTTTTTTGCTTCTAAAGGAACACTCCCTGTTAGAAAAAAGAGGTTTAGTGCGGGGCACCCAAGTCTGCCACACTCCTAAGTCACTTACGTTACTTTGGGCGCTGAAACACACTTACCACCCTGCTCATCCAGGCAGTGGTTATGCCGCTGTGAGGCAGCTTTCTGGGGCAGATGACTCCGTGCTGGGGTACGTGGCCAGTGAGCAGAGTTGTTAGTCCCTGCGCGAGACTGGCAGTTGTTCTGACGTCTTTTGCACAGCAGCCGAGTTAAGGACAAAACTGTCTGCAAACCTCTTTTTCAAGTGGCCTTGGGCTTCTAGTAGCGTAGAAAGTTGTAATGGTAATTTAATTCCCAAATGCATAGCAGTCATGTGAAAATGGGGCTTAAACACCTTTGGAAAATTTAGTAGAAGTTTTTGGCTTTGTTTCCTCCCTGTCTATATTCCAGTGTGCTGCTTAGTATCCTTCTTTCTTTCTTTCTTTCTTTCTTTCTTTCTTTCTTTCTTTCTTTCTTTCTTTCTTTCTTTCTTTCTTTCTTTCTTTCTTTCTTTCTTTCTTTCTTTCTTTCTTTCTTTCTTTCTTTCTTTCTTTCTTTCTTTCTTTCTTTCTTTCTTTCTTTCTTTCTTTCTTTCTTTCTTTTTTTTTTTTTTTTTAGTTTGATAAATCTTTCTGCTAAAGGCAGAAGTCAGCCAGACTGGATAATCTGTTTTTGATTTAATCATATTGTGTATCTGGTGTATGCAAAATAAATCACTATTCATCTGTTTTGTAATCTGATTTATGTAGGACGGAGTTACATTGAGCGAGTTTTCTACAGCCTAACACCAGGTTTTGTGAACCAGCCTTGAAACAACCATCCCTCATTACAGCATTTAGGAGGGCTACAGTTAGATTTATTGTGGCGTAGAAAGGAATGGGACATGTTTTCAGTTGGTGGAAAATTCGATCTGAGGGAAATACACTGATGTACATTTGATAGGAAGACTGCGTAAAGACCTTTTATTTCTCTTCTTGACCCCTGTGGAGGGGCGCTTCTCCCCTGCACGTGATGCTGGCTAGATGAGGTAGTTTGGGCCTTTTCAAATTGATAACGTTTATTTGCAGCAACCAGATTCGATTTTACCACTGCACCATTTGCTTGGTGACTTTTTCCTTTAACCATGTTTAGCTGCAGGAAATTAAGTGCATGATGAAGATAACCTAACATAGGAAATAGCTCTGACAGCCCCAGCCCATGACACTGTTAAATGCATCACTCTGCTTCCTTTATCAGGAAAACTGCCATTAATTGTCAATTTATAATTGGGCAGGTGGTATTTTGGAATAGATTTGGTGATAGATTGCAGGCTAACAGCAAACTGTATTTTTATTTTCAGGCTTTATTTGAGAACATTCATTTTACAACTTAATTATACTGACATTTTCAGGTGCTGATTTGAAAGGGGGTTTTGTTGGTTTTTTGTTTGTTTTTTAAATAGATGTAATTAGTTGTGGAACTGTTACTCACTTCCATGTATCTTTAAAAAAATCCCTCTTCACTTGAGGGCTACATGATTCCAGTCAGAGTTGTCCTTTTTAATTAAGTGTTCAAAGTTTTTAATCTGATAGATATTGTGTCCTCAGAAAAAAAAAAAAAAAATCCATCAAGTGAGAATTTACTGAAAACCAGAAACATCTGTTTAAAAATGTGTGCTGATCATCACCAGGAGAGACACAGCTGTTTTGCTCTGCTCTTTGTCATTTATCATTAGTCAAATATGGTTTATCTAGAAATTTTTTTTGAGATTTTTTCAGACTAAAGTATGTGTACCTAACGTGCTAGGCAAAGTATAGCAGCTATATACAATGGCCAATTGCCTGTAATTTTTTGTCGACTCTTCACTCTTTGTGTGATGAGTGTCTAGTAGCAGAAGAGCTCTTCTTTGCCCCCGAGGTGGGTCCTGGCCGTTCTTGGGGAAAGGCTTGCACAGGAGCTTAGAAGATGTGGCAGTGTGCCGCTAGTGAAGGCTGTGGCTCCCATGCATTGGGGATGGTAGCCAAATTCAGGATTTGTCTCTGACAAGGTCTTGCCTCTGCAGAGAGGGCCTCTCTGGCTCCTGCTGGATCCAGATGTTCGTGGGAGCTGGGAGCCCTCACAGAGGCAACGTCTTTCTTTTGGATGAGCTCCCATTTAGGCTGAGCTGGGAGCTGTATGGCTACTTTCTTCTGTACCCCGCTGTTATTTTTGAGGATGCTCCATGTCCTGAGGGCTGGAGAGCAGAGTAGCTGGAAGTTTGGCACTTGTGACTCACCAGTGAGCCGTGCAGGGGGAGCAGGGGGTGCCTGAGGGAGCGAGGGTGGTCCTGGTTCTCACCCGGGGCTGGGACTTAGGGGTTCTAGTTGACCCCTGTAATGCATCTCGTGGGTGTCTATAGGCATTCAAATCACATGGCTCAAACTGGCAAATTTATAAGCCGTGAGGAAAGATAATGTAGAGAAACTTAGCACCACCTGAAGTCCCGTTGGTGTATATGCACATGTACACCAGCGGATAGGAGTTAAGTATGCTGGTGATAAAGGGCTGGATAAGCACTCAAAAAAAAAAAAAAAAAAGAAAAGGCAAACCAAACAAACAAAAAAAGCCAGTGCGAGTGGTTATAGCCTCTGGGAGTAGGAGACAGCAGAGATGCTTTGGGGGATGCGAAAGCTGTAATATCGGTGGAGCTGAAAGTGGGCTGGGATACTGTGTAGATCACAGGGATGGTAAAATGAAGTCTCCAGCTGAATACGTGCTCGTAATATATGCATCCAGTGCAAAAGCTCTTTTGCATCCTTTCCTTCCCAGCTAGTCCATGACAGCCATGATTCATGCTGCTCAGACTGTCCTTGCACCAGGGCTATACCAGGGAGGCGGAGAACCAGTAAAACCCCAGTAGCCAGCCTCCTCGCAGACTGGGGCAAGAGCTAATTAGCCCTTCAGCTTGCTTGTCTGCACCGTGCAACGGGATGAGCCCTCTCACCGTGGCAGGTAGCTCCAGTCCGTAGAGACAACAAAGGTTCAAGGACTGTGATTTGCTGCTTGCTGGTGGTCTTCTCCAGGCTGATGTGAGAGGGAATAAATTTTGATGTAAGAGGACAGCGTGGTAGGTTGCGGTTGTGCCGTTTAACTACTTGTAAAGGCTTTTGAAGGACACCTGATGATGAGAATTCACCAAAGGAAAGAATGTACGCTAGACATAAAATTAGGGTTTTCATCATGAATCTTTTTGCTTCGATTTTAAGATCAATAAATTCGTCTCAGGCCTAACACTGTTTCTACAGTGCTTGTTTGTTTCTTTTTCTGTTTTTTCAACCCAAAACGTCAACTTGGCATTTCTTACAGCCAGGCCTTCCTGACTATTTTCAAGTGTGGTTTTACACTGGAATTTGGTTTTTAAGAAAGACACTTCCCCACCATCGCCTGTTGTCGGGCCTGCTTGCTTGTGTGATGGTAATGAGTCCATAATATTTTAGTTAATTGCAGAGTCAATACAAGG
>NW_009650184.1:178422-214348 GCF_000708025.1 Charadrius vociferus
CTGGATTTTCTTCTGGCTTGTGCGTCATCATTAGTAGGATTTGTAAGCAAGTTCTGACTTCAGAGTTTGCTCCCTTGCAGTACATGAACCAGAAAGAGATTGACTTCGCTTTGAGACTCTGGTGTGTGTTGTGTTGGGAAGGAAGCTGGGAAAGGGCTTTTTTTCTTCTTTCTACCCCCTGTAAACGGACCAGATTTGTTGAAATCCATTAGATTCATAAAATGCAGAACTCCTCCAGAGCTGGTTTGGCATTCGCTTTCACAGCAGAAATCCTCTTCCTTAAACTCCTCTGCGTCTTTCGGCCTACCTTTCTCCTTTTGGTTCAAGAATCAATATATTAAGATATTTGTTAGCTGTGTCTTAACATTTTTCCATTTTGTCTACAAATCAGATAACATCTGAGCCATCAGACATGCTCGACCCATAAATCTTCATAAAATAACCATTACCTTCTAAATTACTTATGTCATGGCATTATCCATATTGATGAAATTTTAAATGTAAGATGGTGAAGGATGAACTGCGAAACACGGTCTCTAAAGTAATAGTGCTGGATGCTTGTGGTCTGTGATAGTGTACTTGATGTTAATTTTTAATACATTTTCCTTTCCATTATAGCCCATCCCTGCCTGCCCTTGATTGGCAGCTGCCATCTCACTCAGGACCTTATGAACTGCGTATTGAAGTGCAGCCGAAATCCCACCACCGAGCTCATTACGAGACGGAAGGCAGTCGAGGGGCTGTGAAGGCGTCTGCGGGGGGCCACCCTATTGTGCAGGTACCAAAACGTGTAATGAGAAGCACAGGTTGTTTATCTCGGCTCTCTGTGGTCAGCACCCTTTCTTCTCCAAAACTGAAAAGCGACAAGAGATTTTTCCTGTCCTCAAAGATTACTGCCCGTGAGCGCACCTTAGAGTGTATTTTAAACTGGATGGACCTTTGCCTGTATTAAAAACAAGGCAAGAACGTCCACTTGCTCTTAGCAACGTGAATACGGCACAAGCGGATTGCTGCTCTGTCCATGTACAACTTAGCAAGTGTTCAGCTGGCAAGCGGTGACCGTGGACCTATCTGTGCAGTCAGATTCCAGACATGCAGTTTATACTGAAATCAGCTGGGGACGTGCCTCAGTACACTTAGTCCTTAACTTGTGGTTGGATTAATCAGAGCTGTAAATACATGTCGGAGGGCAGAGCTGTAGCAGTAACGTGGAAGTATGTCACTGGTTTGGATGTTGCAGTGAATGCCGGGCAAAGCAAGGCTTTTTGAGTTTCTTCTGTTTAGTTCCTTAAACCCTTCCAGCCGCTCTGGAAAGCATCTGAGGTCTGAATTTAGTTTCATGAATTCTACCAAACTCTTCAGTTACTGTATATAAAGCATTTAATTTAATAACACTGTAAACTGACCCTTAATTCATTTATATGACTAGTCTCATTCATTTTTAAAGGACTTTTCTCAGGAGTGGGAAGAACAAGATTCAGTTGTTTAAAACAAAAAAAAGAAAAAGTAGCGGGAGAGTGCCAACTCTGCCTGCCCCTCCTCAGCTGCTTCTTTCTCACCTAGAAGTTAAACTTTCCGTGCTTTCTGTTGGGGTTGCGACCCCCTGCGCAGTGGAGCCCAGGTTTTATCACTGCCCTGATGCAGCGGGACCCACGGGTGTCAGGGCACTGTGTGGGAGGGAGGGAGGGAGGCGCTGACGCTGCTTGGGTTTATGCCACAACTCTTCCTGTAGGAGCAGCGGCTCGTTGAAAGACCGGATGGCTCAAGATGATGTACAGACCACACGTGCAGGGCTCATGCGCGCTTGTTTGTTTGCTGCAAAACCCTGTTAGCAAACACGTCGTTCGAAGGAACGATGCGAGTTTGAGATGACATTGGGCAGGGAATGCCACTACAGAACTTGTGTGCTGCTGCGGCAGCTGTAAAAGGAAAGTGAGGGGAGCTGTCAGCAGCAAACACGGTTTGCTCTTTAGCTCTGCCAAAACTCATCAGTGGCATGGGATTATGGAAGTGATCTGCTGAAAGACGAAAGGTTTTAGCAGAACATTTGTGAATGATATTAAAGAGGGATTTGTGGCAGACATGCTTGATGACAATTAATACCTACTCTGTTTGTGGCTTGATGCAAGGAAATGTAAACGGGGAGGCATCAATTCACAGCGGCCAGCCTGGCATTTAAAGTTTCCTACGTGCTTTTTGGAAAGACTGAATGTGATGCCAACATTTAATTGGACTAAATGTGTCCAGACGTTTCCCCTCTCATCCCCTGTCCCGGTCTGTCGGGAGTGAGCATGCTGCTTCCAAACACAAACAAGTGTCAGAAAATAGGAGAGGAGAGAAAACTGCGGAAGGGCATGAAGGGAGAGGGGAGGAAGCAGCCAGTCCTAGCCCTGTCAATAGGCTCTACCGGTTTAATAAAGATTAATGTATTTTTCAGTCCTTCTATTACAAGCCGAACATCCTTTTCTCCAAAAAGAACAGAAACATAAAGAGGGCCAGAAAAAGCTTCTCCATGCTGACACTGCCATCCTGGCCAGGGTTATCTGTTTGAGGAAATACTTAAAAGCTTCTGACTGAGACCAGAGTTGGAAGGATGGATGAGAAGTACTTCCAAAAAAGAAAGAAAGTACTTATAAATACTTTTTATAAGAGAAATAGTAAGTACTTACAAATAAGTACTTTAAAACAAAAGTACTTATAAATAAATGAAAGGAGGAGGAGGAGGAGGAAATCTAGGGAGTAATTCCTGATACACTGATGACTGACAAAAACTGTAAAATGCATCTCTGAGTCTACATATTTCCAGATGCTGCGGGTGTTGTAGGTTTGATTCAGTCCACTATGTTATACAGAAAGGAGCCCAAGCTTCAAAGTTCACACCCAGGTGTAAGCTCAGACAGTATCTGAATGTCTTCAGGTGTGAGATTTTGGATCAAGCTTTTACCTCTAATTTTTCCCAGTGTTCTCAATTGTGTTGACTCAGTGAAACCCACCATAAAATGGCTCTGACCTCTTCTGTCGTTGTAGAGACGGACACGACACTGAATATCCAGTTGCAGCAATTGTATATTTTATTTTACAAGCAGTGCTCTTTTATATCCTTTTACCTGGATTCTTCCATTCTACTTTTGCCCAATCCGCTCTCACATCACACGCCATCCAGCCAATACAGTTGTTGATAATGCGCTGCTCATGCTCTGGCCAAAGACAGGATGTTTACCAACCCTTATCTTGTTTGCTCAGATCTTCTCAGGATTCTCCAGTCTCTTCAAGGGTACATGGGTATCTGCTCAGGGTCAATGTTAAACTTGTATTCTGATCCCTCGGACCAGCCGAGGTCTCCCACACTCTTCCACTACCCTTCTATGTTATTTTTTTGTCCCATACGGGCAGTCAGGTCTTTCTTGTGTTGCTGCTTTGGGGGAGCTTGCTTAAATTCTTCTTTTGTTGAAGCTCTTCCCCTTTGCCTTCAACAAGAGGAGAACGCAGAGGAGGTCTCTTGCTCCATTCTCCATTTCAAACCCTGTCTCACTAGCATCCTGCTTCCCAAACCAGGAGATTTTCTCACACTAATACCTCCTCATATCTGTAGGGCATGCTGAGGCAGAGGAGAAGTAAATCCAGAAAGCATCCACTGCTCATGGCACAGTTCCCCAGCATAATTGCCAGGATGTTGCTTTCTCTGCAGCCGGAGCATGTTTATTTTTTTCTCCAGGCAATGCCAGCTCCCTTGCTGCTGCTCCATCTCTTCTTGTAGAAGGTGGAAGGGTCCAGGAATCAAAGGTTTCTGAGCAAGTGCACTGGATGAGGAGACCAGTGGTATAGGAGGGCAGGAGTCTCTTATGGGTGTGATGTGAAATCCAGGATTGGAGACCAATTTCTTCCTTGGCTTTAGTAGCTCCTCCAGGGTGGTAACTTTTCTCTGGAGCTGGAGAGGGCTGCATGTAAAGCTGAAGAGCTTTGCACTGGGACCCAGCAGCATGCTCAATGCCCGCCAGCGTATGAGATCACTGTCCTCTCCCAAACCTGAGGGTTTATGCTGACCCACCGGAGGGGCATGCCTGGCGGGCGCTGGCAGCTGCCTGCGGAGGCAGAGTCTTACCCCAGTGTGGTGCTGGAAGGTGCCCCTTGCTTCTTAACATCTCTCCATCATCTGCCTGGGACTGTCTCCGTCATCCTGGAGGCTGTCTCCCAGCCGTACTTCATGCCAGCAGGACTTCCTATGGATTTCCTTCTGTGGGATGGCTGCAGCCTCCCTTCTGCACTTAGGATTGATACGGTTTTGAGCCCTTCAAGTTGCCTGTGAGGGCTAATGAGCCTGGTAATGCAATATTCCTCTCTCCCGTATTTCGTCTTTGCCTGTTTGGGTGTTTGGCTGCTGTGGCAGCCCCAAGCTATCGCTGTTCTCGATTGCTAAACGTTTTGAGAGTGGGATGAGCTGGTGCACCTAGCGAGCTAAAAATGCTGCAGAAGATTGGCAAGTGAGCGGTGCCAGCGAGTGGTGCTGCTGAGCTCATGGCTGGCACCAGCTTTTACCCCTTGGCTTGTATTTTACCTCTTGCCTTGTATTTTGCATGTTGTTATTGCCTTTGGTGATTTCAGACCAGGGTACTCCCCACTCTGAGCCAGAATGGGGCTGGTGCCCCAGCTGGCATTGGGTGTTACGAATCTGCATGCCGTGCCAGGTGTGGGTGAAAACTAAGACCACTTTAGGGAGTGAAATCGTGCTTGTTAGCATCATGCTGGCACCTCCACGTTTACAGGAGTTCACGACTAGAGTGAGCATTTCCCTGAATGGAGCAAGATGGAGTAAATGGGGACTTTAGGAAAGTCCTCGTATTTTAAGTAAGGTGAATTAATTTCAAAGGGTTTACATCCACGTCTTAAAACATCCTCCATTTGGACCTATCTCCCATTCTTCATTTTAAAAGTGGTGGTGAGGAGTTGCACAAGATGGGGGTTACATTCCAGGCAGCGATGGCCCTGTTTCAGCTACAGGTAAGTAATCTGGCAGATAAAAGTTTGGGATCCCCGAGGAGGGATGGCACCAGATTACAAATATGTGGTCTATAGATATTCTAATTAATAACTCATCTTTGGAATAAGTCAGGCACTTTGGCTGCCTGAGATGGAATTTTTACAAGCAGGGTGCGGTGTATCTGTGAGATAAAATCCAAATACTCAAGAATGTTTAATTAAAGGGTATGATTTACTCCCATAGAAGACTGGACTAAAGGGTAAAAGCAAATGTTCAAGTGTACAAAGTAGTCTAGTAAGCACTTTCAAAAGTCATGATTATTAGTCATTTTTTTGACACAAAATATGACAGGAATTTTCTTCAAGATCATTCCTGACATGAGGTAGATAAATCTGTTAGAAAAACGTTTAAAAAAAGAGTTGTAGGGGTTTTCCTTTTTTATCTGGGTAACCAGTACTAGTCAGAATTTGTTCTCCTCTTGGAAAAATAAGTTAATATTGAAGATGCAGTGAATGCTGCCTTGCCTTTCACTGTATCACTTTGCAGTGAGATGGTAAAGGTTGTGTATGGCTTGCGCGCTCCAATACAGAATTTGATCTGAGCCTGTGAACAGATGAATAGTCTGAACACCCTCATTTTACAGGCAAAACACAATGATTTGTCTGCTGATTTACATAGTCAAAATGTTGTCTGTGCCAGGAGACTTGCTCACAAGAGTTGGCTTGTGTTGTTTCTCAACAAGATCTCAAGTAGGCACTTTGGGTCTGATTTTCAAAGGCCTTTGAGGCATATGTTGGGATTTTTAAATCCTCTTATGACTAACAAGTGTCAAACTCTTCTCTAAAGCAATCACTGTCTCAGTATTTTTGTACATCTACACATCACCATGATTAGGCACCAACATGCCTCTGAGCTATTTGCGCACCCTGGTAACACGTGGAGCGTGATATCGTTTGCTTCCCATGGATCAGTTGGTTTTGTTGGTTTCGGATAACGAGCTCAAGTTGTCCAGGTCCAGGTGCTGGACACCACAGGTATCTATCAGAGTCCTTTCATCTTCTGGACCCAAGAGCTATGAATACCTTTTGCAAACCCCTCAGGGGATAGAAAGCCTTGTCAATCAAACCGTTTTTATTTCAGGGGACAGCAGTCAGTCCAGGGAGCTGCGAATGCATTCAGATTGGGGCTTTTATGTTTTAACATCAGAGTCCCATGTAACACTTCTCATGCACCTGGCTTTGCAAGTAGTTGACGGCGTGAGGTAATAGGGTTTTGCAGTTACACAGAAGGCAAGAAGGGAAGAAGAGCGAAATGAAATGCTAAAGGAAAAGACTGGAAAGAGGTATTTACTGTTGATGACAGGAAGGAGATTAAGGGATAAGGAAGCCAAGAGGAAGGCTCTTCCAGACAGAGTGGGGCAAGTCCTTTGCAGCAGTGCTCTGATGCTGCACAGCAAGAGTGAGCTCATGGTTGATTTTTAAGTACGTTGTATGGGACTTCTACACCTGCAGTGCATGTGTAAGTGCTTTTCTTGGTAGGGGTCACCCAGTACTGCCAGTTTGTTTTAAACAACAGGGCTGCCACCATTGGTGGGTGAGTCCAGGGAAGGAAAACAGTCCCTGGTGGGTCCATCTCATGGCCATCTGACACCTGACCAAGAAGAGCGGACGTGGAAAAAAACATGTTACCCTCTTTCCCCTTCTGGCTCTGGGTCTATCAGAGCAGAGAAGGGCATATTCTTGTTAGTAAGCGGTGATTCAGTTTGTCATACCACAGTGGACTTCCTCTCTGTGCTGCTCTTAACTTCTTTTTAGAAGACAGTGTCACCCTTTTATCCAGATGGAAATATAATCCTTTCTTATGGTGACGATATAAAGACATTGGCAAGCACCTGCTAGCCAGGTTGCAATTAATAGCACAAAGCTATGCAATCATACAACAAACCAGACAGGCAGCCTACGTTTTATAGCCTGGTTTTAGACAGCCGGTACTTCTTAAGAATAAATCTAAGCTGAATGGCTTTCTCACTTCTTGCATCTGTATAGTTAAAGCTAACCTCAAACTAGCAGACAGATAATCAAAACTGAAAAGTAGAATGATTTGGCAGATGTTTTAAGGTTGCTATTGCTTCTATAAATCCAACAAATGGAAGAAAGCCCATTGAAAGCTTTTTATCATGTTTCTTTCATTGTTGGAAGATCGTATTTTGGGAAGGGAGGAGTTTATCTTTTTTGGTATTTCACATGAAGTTGGTCCCACAGGGTAGCTCCATAAGCACAGCCGCATAGATTGCTTATGACCTCCCTGAGGAGGGCCAAGTCCAGAAGGGGGCCGTTCTGGAAAGTGTGCTCCTGTCATCCAGTGAAGATTTCGTGACCCTGAAAATGCAGCTTCATCTCTAATTTATGGGCAGTCTTGGGGACAGACCTCTGCTGTTTAGCATAACAGCCCTTTCCAAATGAAAAACAAAATTTCCACTAGCGCTTGGGGGATGCACTCTGCTCAGCTTTAAAAATGATACCTTCCCCACACTCGGCCTGATGGATGCCACAGTACATATCCCAGTTGTTAGGACACTGAGATATTCAATCTGGCTTTCCAGCCCGAAGGATTTAGCCCAGCGTCCTAGGTTTACCTTCAGTTTGGACTTGCTGGCTGCCGGCAAAGCAGAAGTTGGTGGTGGCCTTGAGGGAGGAGGGGATGGAAAGTGTTCCCACTCTGCCATCGCTGTCTTTGTCCCCTTGGGAAAGGGGATGATGATATCAGCTCCCAGCTTTCCTCTTCTTTGGCCTCTCCCAGTTTCCTTTCTGTCTCGTTCTCTGCGACAAGGGAGTCGATGGCATTGTGGGGGGTATCTTGTAGCTGTCCTCTGGCAGTGGTTGATAAGGCAAAGATCATGCTGTCATCGTCGTTTCACAGTACCTCTTATACACAGCTGAGTGGATATTTTCCATCACGGTTAGACCTAGGAAGGAAAGCAGAGGAGTCATCTTTATCTCCACTACTGCTCACAGAGCCATCCTTTCTGCTTCCTTTGTCAGGTTGGTTTTGATGACCAGCAGCACACGCACCTTGAGAGTCTAGAAACAAGACGATGGAATTCTTTGTAAGACCAAGACAGACAGAGTATAAATGTAGTAGTCTTTCTTCTCTTATTCCTCATTTACTTCATCCTCAGGTCTCATGCTGCATCCTTTCACTGGGTGAAGTGTTTGCGGGAGTTTTTCCTGCACATTGTCTGAAAGGGCAATTCATCATTATTTTGGAAGCATACCTCAAAAACTTGTATCACTGCTCTCCTGGGAGGAATCAGCCCTCATCCTTGACTTTTTGAGTGTTACGCTGTTCCTGTCCTTTCCATCCCTTTTGCCCCCCGCTTAATATTGCATCACTCCTGCTAAAAGTTGCAGACGCCATGTGTCTTTTTCTGTCTCTGAATTTTCTTTCTAGAAGTTGCCATTCTCCTTTCCTGCAAGTGGTCAGGTCCCAAGGAAGACAAGAAAAATCCCCCTTGCCTTATTTTTTCTACATAACTAAATAAAGTGCAAGTGTGTCTGTGGGCTTGGGGAGTATCTCTCAGCGGGTGATGTTCAATGAAGATGGAAACAAAAAAAATTAATATAATCAGCAGTTGAAATAGGCAATTTCTTTGCAGTGGTGTGCTAAGAAAATAACCTGCACAAGCCGCAGCAGCCCGACAGAGGTGTTTGTGGTACTGCTAATGAGGCTGCAGCAAATGTGCTTACGGAGCTAAATGTTCCCAGTTCCTTCCTTTGTACTCTCTGTCAAGAGCTCAGGAGCCTGTAGTCTGATCTGTTCTCTCTCGTATTTCTTTTTTAAAAAAGTATTGGAAAGAAACGGTTGTGCTGAAATGTTACAAGATGAGTAAAACAACAGCCGGTGAGATTCCTGAGGGTTCTGGCACATTTGAAAGCTTCAGAAATGGTCATAATGTAAAACCAAAAATTAGCAATTGCGTAGTTCATGCGCTAATAGATCTTTGTCTTTTGGGAGCGTTATCTGAACACCTGAGCTATTCATGTTAAAAAGTGGCCCCTGCATCTGTGTAATGATTGCTTTCTCACAAGGACCAAGTGAATTTGTGGTAGAAGCACCCTTCCACTGAAAACATGTGCATCAGGGGGAACACCTAGAAGTGATGAGAGTCACAAAATCAGAAGGTCGCAGTTCTGCTGAAGAGCTTCAGCAGCTCTTCTTCTGCCCTCCCAGAGTCCGAGAAGGAGCTGCGGATGCTTCTGGTTAGCCAAAAGAGGCTACCAGTAGTACTACAAATGGGCACCCACTTCTCTAAGGAAAAACACAGCATAGGTAGACCTTTTGCTTGCCTCAAGTTACCAGACCAAAAAAAACCAACGCCAAACCAAGCCACATTCAAAGCAATATTGTGCACTCCTGAAGTCAGTCAGCTTAGCCTGCTTAATTCAAGCACATGCTTAGGAGTTTGCTGACTCTTAGTCAGTTTATCTGTTTTTAAGAAAATAATAGTGTATGGGTAGGAGCTGGAGGACTGTGTTTAAAATGGCTTTACAGTGAGGTTCTGATGGTATGTGAAGCTGTGGTCTGGGCGTAAGCCATGGTTGTCACTTGACTTAGTTTTGGTTGCAGTTGAGAAGATCTACACCAAAGTTACCAATCAGCAAATCCGCTCCAGACTTGTCAGATGTTGTACGTTGACATGCACCCAGAAGCTGAAATGAGACACGGTTAAAATTAAAATGCAGCTTTACCAAAAGCCAGATGCTTCATTATGAGCTGTGCTAACCTACCTGCCAAATACTGCTAACCTGCATGAGGCAGGTGATTAATTTTTTACAAGTTTGCTTCAGCAACTAGACATCTGTCCTCGATTCCTAAAAGTAATATCTCAGGGCAAATGATTTTTTTTTTCTTCTTGGTACTCCAAATTACATAAAACATATATGTCATGAAAATTATATTGTGTGCATTCTGTATGAAGATACACTGGAAGCCAGTTTGTGTTTCAGATCCCTTTCACACCAATGTAACTCCATTGGAATAATTTCTGGTTTTATTCTTTCTAATTTTTGTATGTAAGAAGAGTAAGAAATCACATCTGTAACATACCTTGTAATCTGGAATATGTGGTTATAATGTAGATTTTCTATTTTAATCAGTCATTGTTCCAGCTAACAGGCTGAATCAGTGGAAAATATGGTTTCAAATTACTCAGTTGCAAGTACGTTGCAGCTTTCATTATGAGCAGGGGTTTATCATTTCTTTCCTTGTGAAGAATAGCTCGAGATCTTTGATATGTGCCTTGAAAGGGAGATGATCCATTACAGCATCTTCTATATACATACACATAGGTAAAATATGTTGTATGCTGTCAGTGCAGCGAAATCAAATAGACTTTCTCCTCTCTCCACATGTTTAAGAAATAATTTAGCAGGAGTTGAATATTTTCACTGAAACAGTTGAAACACGCTAGTGATCAATTTACGTGCACGTGGTAAAAATAATACAGGTTGCAGACAGATTTGTAATACTGTTTTTAAACACCTGTTTTTAATGTTTCGGTGCTCCATAAAGTGGAGGAACTCCTGCTTTTGATTTGCATGCAGACATTATGTACATTGGAATTTGAAAGTCTACTGCCTAGGTTTCAAATGCAGCCCTGTTCAAAGCAGTAAGCAACACCTGCAAGCACAGCATGGGTACGTTTTTGGGAGTTCCTCGGAACTTCAATTACAGACACTGAAGTCCCCCTCAATGAGTTTTGCCCTTTGGATCACTGATAACACAGTGTTACTGCCAAATGTGAATCCTGGTGAAAACCCATCGTCGTCACCAGAAAGGGAGCTCCTCCCTTGCCACTTGCAATCCTACTTGTGTGAAAACGTTGCTGGTCCAGTTCTGTGTAATGTAAGGGAAAAAATGTAAAAGAGACTGAGCAAAGTGATCTTTCTATTACAGTGCAACAGAGCACTTAAATACATCCTTAAATTTTCATAAAGTGGGATTAAATATTGAACATGTGCTTAAGGTTTCTACCGAGCAAGGATACATTGATCAACTGGCAATTAATTGTGTCACTTACTGTCACTCAGGTTACTCAGCTGCAAAATCTGGATTAAGACACCTTCACTGCCTTGCATGGCTGTTGTTACAAGAGATTGGGTGTCACACAGGAGCATGTGGGGCTGCCAACTGCCCAAAAATAGCATGAAAAAGGGAAGCCAGTTGCAGAATCTGTGCTCTGCTCTTGCAGACCTCTTTGCTGCTTTTTAGGAGATCCATTAAAGTTTTCCCTCTAAAAAATCTGATGGACTTTGGGCATCGGTTGCAGGTTCCCTGTCCGTGCGTTGCTGCTTCCTTCTGGTGGTTTTCAGGTGAATGCTATTAACTGGATCCTCCTCGGCCTCTGCCTCTGCCTCCTGTCCCTTTGATTTTGGGATCCCTTAGGATGATTGCACCTTCTTTGTGTTGCCACCACTATGCCTGCCCACATCTAACGGGCATGAAGTCCTTGTGTCTCTGAAGCTTTTACTGGATGTCTTGATAGCAAGTCAGGCGTAATGATGCTAGAGCCAAGCTTCCCGTCACCGTCCAAAATCTTCCCGTTACTTTCCTCCTACTTCGGGCAAGCTGTACCTTTCTTCATGTCATTTACTTCTGTAATTGAGATTGGTCACTGAAGGCTGCTATATTTAGCTGATTCCTGTCCCTGTGCCTGCATCAAAATAGCAGTATCAGCGTATCGTGCACGTTGTGCGCAGGACACGGATGCCCATATCCGCTGTACTTAGTAAGCCGCACGTTCCCGTCCCCTCGGCTCTCTGCCCGTGAAAGGGCAATGGCTAGCATTCGGCAAGCCCGCAGCATTCGGTGGCTGTACAAATAGATAAATAGCTAGAAGAGAGTGGGTTGGAAGAGAGATCACGTTTCGTTTCTGGAGAGCTGCTCAGAGCCGAGCCGTGCGTGACGCCCGGGCGCAGCTCCGGCGCAAAGGGTTACTCCCAAGTTTTCATCCCCCTCCCAACGTCTCCACCTGAGGCTGCCGCCCGCCTTAGCACCGAAAGGAGAGAGACCTGAGCCCGAGATGGTTGTGGCATGTCAGGATTAAGAAGCTCGAGCAGGGCTTGCACAACGTTGCCTGTGCTTGCGGGAGTACCAGCGCCGTGGCTCTCCCGCGTGCGCACTTTGCTTATGAGCGCGGGCCGGAGAAGGGATGCGAGTGACTATTGTGGATGCGGCTGGCCACTGCCAAAGCGAGCACCGCCGAGCGGAGCGGCACACACGCGGGGGGCCGAGCTCCCTGCAGATCCTGGCCTGGCATGTTGTTGTTATGATTGCTATGGAAATAATTTCAATATGTTTTGTAGTTCTGAGATGCTGTGTCTTGCATTGTTTGGCTGGAAAGCTGCTTGACTGGTTTTAGAGGGTGGCTGTACATGCACAAACACTAGCTGATTTTTTTTTTTCGTGGTGGAAAGTAGGAGATTCACAGCATGGTTTTAATTAGAATCGCTCATTTAGTCTTTCACTGCAGTGTGTTCTTTAGTTGAAAGATAATTTAATTTTCTTTGTTTTGGAAGATTTTCGTGCCTGTCTGTGTGAAATGTCTTTATTTACTGTGCCTCATTGTGCTTGCTGCATAGCTTTGATTGTGAGGAGAGTGAAAAACAAAAACTTCCCTGGGCCGTGTTATTTTCCACCTGCTGTGGCTTTTAATACAGTCTCACTCCTATATATGAACCAAGTGCCTGCATTTCTAGGAGAAAAACACCAGAGAAAATTGGCAAAGCATGCAGGGTTAGATTTAGCTGTAAAACTCTCATTGACTTGAAGAGCAATAGCACAGCTAAAAGTTGTGAAGTGCAGAAGAGGTGTAACTGGTACAGGTCGGTTTGGTTTTCTGCCTTGTCCTTTATTCACAGAAGGTAAGTTGTTGGAAAAAAGGCAAAAACCAGAAAAATCTTGGCACTTTTTGCAGAACTCTGTTAAGATCTTCTAACACCTCCTGTGCTAAGCAGAGTGTTTGGTGTAGTTGAAACACAATACAGCATGGAGCAGTCATGTTTGTATGTATAACAATATTTAGATAGTGCCTATGATCTCAAAATTAAAAAACCTACACAGAGTATATACATCTCTCCCCATGTATGCAGGAATTTATAAAATGGCTTGGAATGTGCAGCTTTTTTAAAAAAAAATTATAGGTGGCATTTATTCATCAATAATCCTTAATAATCCTGCAGTAATCCTCCAAATGGCTTTCAAATTAATTTTCAACTGCTTCTCTTGCAATGATATTCTTTTCATTATGTAGGCCTTATGTGTCTTAGCTCTTACTCTGCAATAATATAATATTCCTCAACATAAACTCAAATATTGTTACCGAATATAGATTATGGAATATTACGGACTACAAAATGGCATACAGTAATAGAATTTTACACAGACTCCACCCATAGCTGCAAACATGAACTGCCAGGGACAAACAAATTTAGACCACAACTTGCAGGCACATGTGCTAGCATCTAGGTACACAAGTAATCTCAAGCACATGGCCTGAACACATCAAAGCCTCATTTTCTAATCCCTCCCGGTTGTGAGGAAAACCTTAAAATATGTGAACTAACATAGCCCCACTGCTGGCTGCGAGAGCACTACTTGAAATGGAGGCAGGTTGGAGAGGTTTTGCAAAGAGCAAGGCAGTGCAGTGGCGATGCTGGCACTGGGCTGCGGCTCTCCAGTTTAGCTGGAGGAAATGAAGCCCCTAAAACTCTCAGCCTGAAGAGATTTTACTTGGGTAGTTGCTCTAATCACAGGGCAGCGTTAGGCTAGGAGCCTAGCTGTAATAGCAGATGTTCTTAGGAAAATCATCTAATAAGTAAAAGCATTCTTCTGTTCCTCCAGTCTTGAGTAAAAGAACATAAATAAAATAAAGAAAAATGTGATCAAATTTGGCCTCTAGCTTCTTGACTGTCCAGTTATTAGTGAATGCTCTTTTCCCTTTTTGTATTAGAAAGGGATGTAATATAAGTAAGTTTGAATTTAATATAAAAATGAACGTTAGCATTTTTGTTTAGCATTTTATAATAGAAACATGAATGTTAGTATGCCTTTTTATTATGATTTTAACATGCGTTCCAGTTTTGAAACAACAGCAACAGCAAGGCCTCTCAAAATCATAGAATCATAGAATGGTTAGAGTTGGAAGGGACCTTAAAGACCATCTAGTTCCAACCCCCCTGCCATGGGCAGGGACATCTCCCACTAGACCAGGTTGCTCAGAGCCCCATCCAACCTGGTCTTGAACACCCGCAGGGACAGGGCCTCCACAACTTCCCTGGGGAGCCTGTTCCAGTGTCTCATCACCCTCACAGTGACGAATTTCTTCATAATATCTAATCTAAATCTACCCTCTTTCAGTTTAAAACCTTTACCGCTCGTCCTATCATTATGGTCTCTGATAAAGAGTCCCTCCCCATCTCCTGTAGGCCCCCTTTAGGTACCGGAAGGCCACTGTAAGGTCTCTCCAGAGCCTTCTCTTCTCCAGGCTGAACAATCCCAGCTCTCTCAGCCTTGTCTTCATAGGAGAGGTGCTCCAGCCCTCTGAGCATCTTTATGGCCCTCCAGTGTACCTGACACCACTCCAGAATTTCCCATGTGCTCCAGAGCTGAGGTGGGGAGCGCTGCTGGGAGGGGGTTGCTGCAGTCTTTGCAGGTGAATGAGTTGCTCCTTGCTGTACATCTCCTCTGAGGGAGGGAAGGGCTTAGTCCCATCCTGGGCACCAGCAGGGAGGCTGCAGGTAGAGCCAGTTACGTGTCCATCTCCCCGCTGTGACCACCCGCTGCCCACCCTGTGTTGTGGCTGACTGCAGGTCCAGGCTACATGGGAGCCCCAAAATTAGGGTGGAGAAGGAAGCGCTGAAGTGAAGCTGTGGTGGAGCTGACTTTGGCCTTTCCCTCTGGGAGAGAACAGGGCTGCAAAGTGCCACTGTTGAAGTTGAAGGTCTCGTAGCCCTGCTGTGAAAAGCTGTGGGTGGCTGCCCGAAACACATGATGGTGAAGTGCAAAGCGTTGTGTGTCTGTAGCAGGCTCTGCCACTGCAGGGGGCTTCTCACAGAAAGCTCTACTTGGGCTGGGTGAGGTGTGCCTTTCTGCCCTGGGTTTGTGGGACACTCGTGCTTTGAACTGTGGCCTGGGTTGGTTACAGGGGCAGGTCTACGTTTTGGGTTTATTTGGCTAACTGTAGATGTCTGCGACTGATCTAATTGCCTTAGTTTCTCTCTGTAATCAGGGGTAGGCTTGTCAATAGAGAGGTGAGTGACCTATTAATTTTATTCTCATGTGAACATCTGAAGCAGCTCAGGTAAGTCACACCTTCAGAGTACATGTCTCATTTTGCCGGCTTTGAAGGCAGCCAGGGTGACTAGACCCTGTTATTGTCCAGCCTGTATGTGTTGAAGTTTGGTGGCGTGAATCACCTGGCTTTTCCCTGTTTCTTTTTGACTTGAAGTGTTGCGTATAATTATGTGTAACTGGGCCCAGCAGGCTTTAAGATCTTACCAGTTCGCCAGGACTGAGGTTTACTTCTTACATTAGATACCCAAGTAAGGCTGGAGTATGATGGAGAGGAGTGGTGCCTTTTAAGACTTTGGCATTCCTACCTCTGGCTTTGGACTTGACCTATGCCAGAGCCTCATGTTTGAAGTCAACAGGTTGATATAGATGCTGTCTTGGTTTGGTGTAAAAATGCAGGTCCTGGCCACCAGTACTCATTGTACCTCCCTTCAAAGGAGAAAGTGTTACCCTCAGCATCCTCAAATCCCAGTTGTGCACTGACATCCTGCTACATCGCCTGCAGCAAGGTGTCATCCACTTGCAGCAGCAGATACCTTAATCTGTAAAGCTTTCATTGTCAAGTTCTGCCATTAATATTTGCAACACTTTATTTGATTGTCTTACTAGCTTTAAATGGGGTTGTGGTATTAGCTCGTCAGTATTTGGATGAAACTCTAGTGCAACAGCTGTTGCTAAATAATGTTACTCAACATGACAATATTTAGCATGATCGATTGAAAATAGTACTTGCATGTTGAGAAAGTTTATCTAAGAGTCTTTCATGCCTATTTTATATTCTTGCTGTTGGAGATCACAGGCCTTTCAGTTCTTTTTAGCCCTTGTGGCCCGTTGGGCAGAGCTGCTCATGTTATGCTTGTTGGTCAGCATGACATAACCAGAGTCTGGTGTGTTGCATCAATTTTTTTCTTTTTTGGTAAAACAAGTCACATCAACCGATGGCATCACTGTTGCTCTCAGACAACTCAACCGTGTGGAATACAATCTCTCTGGATTTTTCCCAGTTTAATCAGACTGTCTTGGAGGTCAAAACCTTGAAGCTGAGCTATAAGATATACCTGACCTATTTTTATGGCTACATTAAGATGCTTTCCATGGAAGGCATGTTCTCAGATAAAACTGCAGTGTAATTGGAGCTGTAGGACCAGGTGGATCAAAGGTGGCTTGTGGAAGGAGAGTGGGACCAGAAGTGTGTAGTGACCTGGCAAAACATGCTGCCCTTTTCTGCTTTGAGACAGTAGTCACAAATAGCATGTTTATGAATCTTGTGCATGTGATCACAACACTTTTTGGGGGTTGGAACAATGGGAGCAAAACCTGTCTTGAGAATAGACACGTGCAGACAGTATTTTTTTGACTCTGAAGAGCAAAGGGGTTGCATTAATCTGTTTTATTCCCCAAGGAATGTGGGTGTAAATAGCACGAGGATTGGAACCAGAGGGCTGGCAAGTACCACGTGTTCGGTAGTGAAGAAAGGGTTACCCAGCCACATGGCATGGTTACTGGCTTTTATTTTATCAGAAGGCTGAAGCACAAATTGGTTAAACATAGAGCAGGCTGGAAATATGTAAAAACTTGTTATGAAATTTCTCTGCTCTAATCAAGTCATGTATCTGTGATGAAGCAAAAACTATCTGGCAGAGCTGGAGATGGGAACACAATCACCCCATGCCCAGCTTGCTACTCCTTCAGCTGCAAAGCCATCCTCACTCTGCGCTTTTATTAAATGTCTTGAAATGCTTTCCTTCTTTTAATTCATTTATACACAAAAAAAAAAAACCCACAAACCCCAAACCGGACAGAGGTACTGTGAAATTTGGAAGCTATCGGTATTCGTGTGACTTGCAGAAGAAGTGAGGAGGTTGATTTCAGACCTTCAGACAGCCTCCCTTCTCACTCCCTCCCTTCCCCAAACACAGAAGGCGGTCAGGGCTTGACTCATGGACTGTCTGATTATAATAAGTCCCACCTGGGACATACAGCTATATAGCGTGCTAGTGCACTACGTGCTTTGTCTGTCTCTATCATTGAGTTTTCAGTTCCTGCTCTGTGCTGTGGCCTTTGACTCTGATGGCTAATTAAATAGCAAGATGTCTTACGTAAGAGCTTTTTTTTTTTTTATCTTTCAAAGGAGGTCTTGGCAAATCAGAGAAATTAAGAATTGGAAGCGTATTTATAGTAATTTTCATAGCAACAGAACAGTAAGTCCAATATTCATATTATGAATATGGCTCAGTATTTATAGCTCTCCAAATATTTACAGAGATAAAGCCTTTAAACATAGCCCCAGCTTTCTGTCTTCAGTAGCAGTTTAAATAAATGTCATTGGGATAGGAGTTAAAGTTTAGGGGGAAAGCACCCATTTCTGGTCTAACACTGTCTCACTGGTGTCTAGGAACCCCAGAGCTATTTTGCCTTGAACTGTGTTGCCCCTGTCCCGTGTGAGCCACTGTTCGTCTTGATGTGCAGGAAAAGCAGCTCAAAAGCATTGACCCTTAAGCAGATAACCCCTGGGGGTAGCTGGACACCCCATTGCCCTCGAATTTGCAGGGGTGGGCATTAAAAGATAGGCAGTTACTGCAGCGCTAGCAAGCCACTGAGTGATAACGCGGCATTCGGGCTGTGTGGGGTGTCTCGGATTTGGAGAAGTCGCCAATGGATATGGGCGGTGGCGCTGTGCCATGTCTGGGGTGGGCATCGGTGAGGGCATCACGCCCGTCCTGCCTGCGCTGACGGCACCTGACACACGCCCCAGGATCCCGGGCCAACCTGTGCTCACCCACAAATGGGAGCTTGCTGGATGCGAGCGGTGCGTCAGCAGCATGACGAAAGGCAGGTTTACAAGTACAAGCTTGCCTGGGGTATCAGCTTAAGAATATGTAATAAATTCCTGTTGGAGTGCCTCTGTGATTTTTATTTATTTATTTTTTAACTCATACATGACCATGGGTATGACTGTCCAAGCTGAAAGCTGTTATGGATGCTGGGGTCAAACGTTTGAGTGGAAGCTGAGTAAACTCAGGGATTGGGTAGTTTCTGGGAGGGCACTGCTGCACTGGACTTCCTCCCAGAACCGGACATTTAATCCATGGTTTCCAGAGCCCCTCTTTCTGTTGTCAGTGCACATTTACCCAAATGCAATTTGAAAGGCTCCCGCGCTTCAACTTCGTATTGCTATGGATCCTGTCCAAATGCAAACGATGCAGGCTACTAGGGTGGAGAGCCCCAAGAGGTCACGCGTGGTGGCTGTGCCACAGGGCAAACTATGCAGAGGAAAGGTTGTCCTCCTGCGCAAGGGCCAGCGGCAGCCCCCCTCAGGGAAGCACGGGGCTGTTCATGAAGAGGAAAACTCCTTCATTGAAGTGGACTGCCTGGCATGGGTGTCATCTCTGTCGCTCCACTGGGGATCAACTCTCTCCAGCCCTGTCCTGCAAGGAGGTTTTGGAACCTCCCATGGCTGCACAGTTAGGTGATGCCCTCGTAGAGATGGGCCATGGTGCAGAGAGGACTGGCTGCCTCTGGTCACATGAAAGTGGAGAAACTAGTATTATGGGAAGGACACCTCTTCATTTTCATGGTAGAAAATGTCACAAAAGCAGTAATGATTTCCTGGTGTCCCAGTGAATAAGGTGGTCGAGACCTACAAATTCATTCTGTTAGTAACTTCTTTCCTGGTGGGCATCCCTCTTGTAAGTCTAACAATTTTAGGGGGAGTGTGAGTTGGGTTGGTTTCTAGGTACGTCTATCTTTGAGGAGGAAAATCCTTCCTAGAAATAGGGAGCAGTGTCTTGCGGCTGTTTAGACAAGGAGATTTCATGGCTGTGCTGAAAGCCAGCAGCCACGAAGGCTGTTTTTCCCTGGATAGAGACCGAAATGACTTGTGAGCCAGTGACTGAGTGTACAGCATCTCTATTAC
Source organism: Charadrius vociferus (assembly GCF_000708025.1). NCBI lineage: Eukaryota > Metazoa > Chordata > Aves > Charadriiformes > Charadriidae > Charadrius > Charadrius vociferus. Next base: position 197,667 of record NW_009650184.1, read on the forward strand.
ATTAAGATTAATAATTCCTCACAGCGTATTTGCAGCTGGAAGTTTTATATAGGTCTTTATTCATCATGATGTGAACAGCTGCTCTTTTGCTGCACTGTTGAATTGAAGTCCAAGTGGCAGCACTAGAAAGTGCCACATAAAACACACTCCTGCTGTTTTCCATTCACTCCTTCTCCCGTCCAGCTCTCGCCCTCTGCCCAGGCTTAGTCCTTTGCAGGAGCAAGCTGTCTTATTTTTATTTGTGGACCAGCTCTGACTACATTTGGATCTTAAAACAGAGTTTGAGTGAATCCAAGGAAAATTAGTTTTAGAAAGGAAAAATAAATTTTGAAAGCAGCACAAAAAACCTGTAGGAATTCCTGTTAAATTTTTATTTGAAGTAAGTGAAGGACTTAGGGGCAGTAGCATTTATGTTAAATTGCACAAGGCATAAATTACACAATTTTTTGGTTAACCGTGTCAGACAAAATTCAGCACTATCGATCACAGCCAGAGGGTCACCTCAGATCCTAAGGAGGTATTTTATTTTCTGGGTTTTGTTGTGGGGTTTTTTTTTGGTTTGGTTTGGTTTCGTTTGTTTTTTTTAATTCTGAAGTCTGTCTGCTCTACTGTCTTGCATAAGACGCTCCTCTTTTTTTGGCCTGTGCTCACGTCGGAGAACAGAGTGTACAGGAGCATCTGAGTGGCCCAAGTTTAGCACCTCCATTTTGAATCCACACTGACAAGTGGTATGGAACTGAGCTTTGCACCTCATCCAAAACCTGTCACCCCCTGTTGCTGCCTAGTTGCTGGCAAGGAGAAGAGGTACCTGGCCAGGATGGCGTGCCTCTCTCAGTCCTAGGTACGCTGTGGGCTGCAACAGCCTGTGTCCTTCTGAGCCAGAGACCTAAAAAGCACAAAGAGCAGGTGGGTGGTACGGCAGCGGCTGAAACAGGTACACCTGCAGAGCGTGATGCTGAAGGTGGAGACAAACAGCTGGAAAGAGACAGGGATGCTGTGAGAGCCCGTGGCGAGGCGGGTGACGCCGTGGTGTGTTCATGCCCCACAGATGCTGCTGCGGATGTCTGGCCAAATCGGCACGGCCAGGGCTCCTCCTCGCCATGTGGGGTCTGGCACCTCTCAGCTGGGGGCTGCTGGCCCTTGCCTGGAGCCCGCTCGGTAGTGCAGAGTACAGCTGCCTGCTGGTGCCCTGCCGCTGCCCTGGGGTACACGGTGCACCCCCTGATCTGTGAGGGGCTGCCTGGCTTCCCTCTTGAGCAGAGAGGTCAGGCGTTGTTTGGGTCCTGCTGAGTCGATGAACCATCTCCCATGGCGCTTGGTGTTAAGCGCTTTGGTTTGGGAGAGGAGGCTGAGTGGAGAGCCTCTACAGTCCCCTGCCTCAGGGCACTTGACGTGTCTTTTTTCCTCAAGCCTCCCCTAGCAAAGGAATTCGGAGCAAAATTTGGGCTGAATAAGTGGAGGGGATTTTGCGATGAGGAGAGGAGGCTTTTCATGTCTTTTTTTTCCGGAGCCGTACGTTGCTGGCTCCCTGATCCTTCAGCAGTATGTGGCAGGGCAGGGCAGTTCAGTGGCTGCCCAGGCGAAGGTCAGGGCAGGATCTTTGCAGCGCACACGAGAATAGATGCCCAGGTCTCCTGACCTCGCCCTCGGTGCCTTTGCTTCACATGACAGTCATTGCCCGCAAGACCAACTTTTCCCTCTTCTCATTTAAACCCATGGTGCAACCGCTTACGTCTCCTGGTGCTTCTGCATCGTAGCTAAAAGTAAATTATTTTTCTTAAAAATCAGATCGGTGACCCTATTTCTATGCGTGCTTGGTGCTCACAGCTAAAGTCAATACTGAAAACTTCTGAGCACTTTCTTTGTAGTTTAAACAGTTTGATCTTCAATTTAGTTTTAAAAAAATCAGGACAATGAGCACTCACTGATGTTATTTTTTTGAAGTTGTATATTAGGTACATTTGTAAAACATGACAATTTGTTTCATTTTATCATTCATCATTTTATCATTTTATATTACTCATTTTGTCATTTAACTGTAACGACAAAAAAAGACCTACTGTATCAGAAAGTTAGCAATAAAGCGATTTGGTGTTTAGCTCCTGAAGCTCTGGCTTAAAAAGACAAGCAGCACTTTAAAATGTTCACTATTTTAAGATTTTATCCTGTTTCACCTTTTTGAAAGCATTGGAATTACATTCCAAAACATTGATGGGAAAAAAAGGGAAAGAAGCCCCCTTTCCCCAGACTGGGTGTTTAGTCTCACTAATGATTCTCTCCAGACTTAGTCAGGGTATTCCTTGAACAGTTCAGGAAACGCAAGTGGGACAGACAGACATGTAAAGCATTGCTGAGCGTAAGCACTGTCGTACCTACTGCAAGCAGCGTGGCTATCAGTTACATGGTAGGATAAGGACATGTAGATACTCTTCTTAGTATTTTTAGAGGCATAAATGGGTGTATTTACTTGTTTTCTTTGTTACATACCAAACATACAAAGAACAGGCACACAGATTTGTAGACGCATTGCTGATACAGATGTTACCTATGGATTTTTTTGGCACATCATTATCATTAAGGATGTAGACCCTAGCAGCCTGGAGAGTCTCAAGCATGAGCTGCTGACTAGTTTAGAGGGTCCCTGGTCGTGCCCTGCTTTGTTATTAGTGGGAGCTCTGACCTGAATGCATTGGGATGGGCTGAACCCTAAATCAGCCATTACGGTCATTTAACGTATTTACAGAGTCAGTCTGGAGGAATGCAGCGCTGTAGGGTTTTTGCAGTCTTTTCCCAGAACTCCCAATAAGTACGCTTAAAAGCTATTATGTAGTGTAGCTCCCCTTTTTCCTGATGGTGTGAGTGGGTGCAGAGGGTGTACCTGGCTGGTGTGTCCCGTCAGAATGGAACTGTTCTTTCGGTGGCCTCCAGGAGCCTCTCCAGGCACAGAGGACTCCTTGTTATGGCAGGTAGCTTTCTGAGCATTTCAACAGATGCTTCAGCGTGCCAAAAGCATAAAGCGCTTGGAAGGCAGCACGCAGAATATTTCAGCCGCGTTTCTTAAAATAAATGTCGTGGCTTAAATAATAGAAGTTTTCCTCACAGACTCTAGAATAACCACCAATGCTGAAATAGCGCTTGAGTTATTGGACGCGACGTTTGCAAAAATTCCTCAAAATTCGATAACTGCAGCGAGGTTTGGGGAGGTTTTGCTTCTTTTCCGTTAGTGTTATAAGCACCTCAGCTCCGTCTGCTCGTCATTTTTGAAGTCTGTTTAATTCTGATTGCCAGACTTCATAGATATGCACCAGGCGCACGGTTGGAATCCAGGCAGGCTGGCTATGCTCATGGCTGCAGTAATCCTCAGGTTATCATCGCTGTAGGGCTGAATCAGTACCTTGCAGTTGGATGTCGTCTGTGAGGGGTGAAGCAGCGCTGTTTCCCTCGCTCTTTGCTGGCTGCCGGCGGAAGACGCCTGGCGTTCAGCGCCGTGGCGCCTGGACGCGGAAAAACATTCAGCCCCGGCGCAGGGTGCACGGTGCGTCTGCCCAGGGAAAGGCTGGGGTTTGCTTTGGCACCCTGCGCCAAGATGAGGAGCGATCTACTGGTGAGAATCAAGACGTGTTGGTGGGAGAGGGTGTTGTGAAAGCGATGACGAAGAGGTGTAGGAATCCCAGGGAAAGCTTGGTGCGGTGGAGCCGTCGCCCAGCCGGTGCAGCCTTTCCCTTGCTCTTGCGTAAGATGATGTAAGGTGACAAAGAGCTTAACTGTGATCGGTCCTGTTCTGGTGTTAATTACCAGTGACTGCATCACTTTTGATAGAATTACAGGAGTGTAAAACAGGCCCGCAATTAAGTCTGATTTTGATCTTTGCAGCTTCAGACAATATAAATGCAAATATCGTTTGAGACCAGTTCAAATATTTTTAACAGCATTGCTCAAAAAGCAAAAGAGCAGAGTAGTCAGTGGTCAGTCAGAACAAGAGAATATGACCTACTTTCATTTCAGAACCAAAAACACTGACCACAGAGGTCTTGCCTGCGTATTGAAGTTTTGCCTGCATTTTTCTTTTGTACTAAACCAGGCGTCTGCTGGATCCTCACCTTTCTTTGGGAAGGAAAACTCATTCCAAAACATTGTGCACCTGATCCTTATTTGCAGCTAAGTCCTTTTACACTTTCTCAGCAGGGTAAAGTACAGCTCTTTCCACTTGGATCTACGTATTGCCAAGCAAAGCATGCTTGGTAGGAAAGGCACATCCTTTATTATGAATGCCGTAGCCGAGAGCAGCCTTTGTCACCCGTACTCCGCCGCTGAGTTATTAAGAGCTTCGGACTGTGTTACACAGAGAAAAAGATAAAAATAGGGTGTCTGACGCATGCATCCCATGTCGCACGCCAGGAAACAGAATCGTTATACCACCGAGTACAGTATTCCAGAGCATGCATGGAAAATATGCATGGATGTGAACGCGTGAGATCTTTCCTAACCAAGAAAAATACTCAGTCCCCCTTTTCCCCCTTCCCATTTTACATCTGTCTTGTTCGATATTCCCTTTACCTGCTGACAAATCTAACAGCCCGGAGTACCACAGCTCTGCCTTTACTGCTGCCGTCGTCCTCATCATCCCGCTGAACGATGCGACAGTAATAGCGCTCTCCTGTATTTTGAGGGAGCTGCAGAATATTCTTGTTGCGCCCAGCCAAGAGTAAGCAAAATCTTGCCCATTCTCCAGACATCACAGCATGCCAGAAACTCCCAAAGCTCAACGCTGTCACAGAAATTGTGCGCTGAGTGCATAATCTAAAATTAGTCATCCACAGTATGTGCCCCTTTAAATGTTAATCCTTGCATCGTTTTTTTTTATTGCTTCTGTTGGCATGCATGATTATGTGACATAATATAAAAGTAAATAATATGAGGCAGTGGGTAAAACTCAAAAGGAAATACGTATCAGAGATCAGATGCCTCCTACTGCAGTATATGAAGTAAAACTTAGAGTGAATTGAGAGCGAGGATTTTGCATGTTTTGAGGGCACCAAAATCAAATGTGTAGTGATTATATTAGTCTTTCAGCTCTTGAAAATTTGTGTTTGTTCAGTGCTGTAGCAACTACTTGTCTTCAGGTGCAGAAGTACCTGTCAGGGAGTAAGTAATTGCGGGCAATGAATTCAAAGCAAAGCCCAGCAGGGCCGTACAACAGGGTCTTTAAAAAAAAAACCCCAAACATAAATTCAGTTTAAAGATCACAAGCCTTAAAAAACAATGCAAGTCATACATCTGAGATTATTTATATATTACTTATTTTCCAGCATGTGAACCCTTCTCAGGGGAGGGCAGGTATGCGAAGCTGAGGACTTTGGGTGTTCAATTGCCTCCTGGTAGGAAACCTGTGGGAAAAGCACAAGCTGAGATTCAGGAGCAGGTTACGAGATAGGGCAGCAGCCGAATTCAGGTTTAAAGATAAAACCTGAAATAGCAGAACCCAGTGAAAGACCAACATTTTTTGACCCCTTTGCCTGAATTCAGTAAAACATATGGGTACCTTGATACCAATTTTGCTTTTGCTGAATTGAGGTTTGAGTTACTCGCTAGTCTATTTTTACCCTTTAAGCGGCCTTGTAATTCAATATGTGTTTGTTTTAATTTTACACTCTCCATAAAAAGCACCATCCATGACGAGTTGGAGAAGTGACCGCTGGTAACGCATAGAAATTTAATCGGCTGGTGTGTCACACTGTCTTACTTTCCCTCCCTGCAAACCTGTGTGCTGCTCGTGATCAAAAATATCCCACGATACCTTCCATCTCCTCCGTCACCTTGGCGTTGCTGCTGAGGCTCTGGAGATGCCGAGGTGGGGTGAGATCAGCTCAGGCCGAATCCAGGTCACTCCGCCAGCCCCGCTCGCTCGCGCCGGTGGCGGCAGTGAACAACCAGAGCTGCGAGGCAGGGGGACACGGCAGCGATGAGTAGGATGGTGGCTTCCCCATGGCCACTGGCTGTGCCAGGAGCACACCTGTGATTGCCCGCCAGCAGCTTGGGCTGCATCTTCAGCTATGGGGGTTAAAGCCAGAAAGCCCTCTTTTTGCAGCCTAACGCTAATGTTGGTGTCATTAGGAGGAGGGTGTTCCGTATGGGGCTGAAATGAGACGTGTAGCCCACAGCACCCTGCTGAAGGCAACGTGCAGGCTTGGCTCTGCTTTTCTCTTTCTGTCATTTTGCCGATACCGCAGATTTTCAAACTGCCACTAGTGTGTTTTCAGTTTGACAATGCTGATACAGAAACTCCCTATATCATATCACAACCCCCGGGCTCCAAGCTGCCTTCGTGTGGTGTCTCAGCAATGCAGAGCTGATAAAATGTTGGAGTGCTGGAAATGAGCCTCTTCCTCCTGTCCCTGGGTCCTCCCAGCATTCATGTGCTTTAGGTAAGGATGTAAAAATTGCTACACCAAATCAGACAAATTAAAGCACTTCTGTTTTCCTCTTGGCACTTCTGACCAAAGCATGGGGTGAAAAATCTGCAGTATGCCCAGTTAGTGATAGAAGTTGTGTCTAGGCACAATGTCCTTCCTTTCTCATGCATTGGTCACCGTGGTACTTTATCTAGCTTTGGACTTGCATGCGCCGTAAATTAAAGATGTTGCTCCTCACCAAATTATGATCAATGGTCTAATTTTGATGAGATTTAGTGATGGTGCGGTGATGGTGGATAACTCTTGCGCAAACCCACCCGAACCATTCACAGAGGAAACTAAACCCACAAGAAAGCGAGCAGGTTCGATCTGCAGTGGCACATCTTGTGGGACAGCCTACCTTGCACACGCTCCTCTCTCCTGTAGTTGCTGCATCCTCCGTTCCCTTGGGATGGGGCTTCGTAGCTAACTACTGCAAGATAACTATTTTTGTGAGACTCATTTCCCAGTGTCAGAATCACATAGAATCACAGAATGGTAGGAGTTGGAAGGGACCTTCAGAGATCATCTAGTCCAACTCCCCTGCCATAGCAGGTTCACCTACAGCAGGTCTGACAGGAACACATCCAGGAGGGTTTTGAATGTCTCCAGAGAAGGAGACTCCACACCCTCTCTGGGCAGCCTGTTCCAGTGCTCTGCCACCCTCAAAGTAAAGAAGCTTTTCCTCATGTTGAGGTGGAATTTCCTGTGTTCCAGTTTGTGCCCATTGCCCCTTGTCCTGTTGTTGCACGCCACTGAAAAGAGTCTGGCCCCATGCTCTTGACACCCACTCTTTATATATTTATAAGCACTGTTGAGATCCCCTCTCAGTCTTCTCTTCTCCAGGCTAGAAAGTGTTAAGCAGAGGTTGCTGTCTGGAGACAGCTCCACCCGTGGTCTTCTTCACACAGGCGTGAACCCGGAGTAGCTTCTTCAGGAGATGGTGGGGGTGAGGTCAGACTCTGCTCCTGCTCCGTCCCCAGCCTGTGGCAGAAATAACTCGTGTTGTCATCAGAGCAGTCACTGTAATATGGATGAGGTTCAAGTCAGGCCCAGTAGCTTCAATGAGATTTTTGTGCGATTATAACAAGAATTTGACACACATGGTGAGCTACTAGTCATGTATATGTGATCTGTCTCCACGCTGTCCCAGGAGGTATTTACCAGCATAAAAATCAGTTAATGAGGGGACATGTCCCGAGCAGCAGCCTTGCTGCTGCACGAGGGATGACCCAGGAAGATTGGGGATGGATGAGCTGTGTCCTTTCCACTTGCAAACTCTGTCAGTTTTGCCAGCCTCAATACGGGGAGGGAACATTGACTTCATTGTGTTTTTTTGCTGAACGCCACAGCAGAATTTGTACAAAGTTTTCTATGGAAGTAGCAGGAGTGTTCAAAAGCTTACCCTATCTAAAGGGCCTCAGGTCCTTCAGGATAATGAGACATTTTCTGAGTACACCTTTTTATTGTACCAATATTACGTTACAGGAAAAATGGAAGGGGGGAACTTAACACATAGCACCTGTCACAAGTTCTCTCCTTGAATTAGGCGCTCCTGCTTATAAAAATTTAATTGATTCCTAGCAGTTTATGTGCATGGTGCTCAGTGGGTGTTTTCTGTTCTCTTGCCAGCTACACGGTTACTTAGAAAGCGAGCCACTCACGCTACAGCTGTTCATTGGGACTGCAGACGACCGCCTGCTGCGACCCCATGCTTTCTACCAGGTTCATCGAATCACCGGGAAGACCGTTTCCACCACCAGCCACGAAACAATACTTTCCAACACCAAGGTCTTGGAAATTCCGCTTCTTCCAGAGAACAACATGAGAGCACTGTAAGACCCAGGCACCGTATCTCACTCCTAGCAGTTTCCCCTTGGTCACACCACTTGGGTTACTTCTGTGTTGTTTGGTGGTTTTTTTTTTTTGTACACGATTTTCCTTTTCCTTTTTAAGTTCTCTCTGTAACAGTAGGTTTTCACAACTTTGCTGGGACAAATTGCCCCTAATCAGCTTAACAACAAAATGAAGTTCACAAATATTTATGACAACTCATTGCTTTCATTCTAGAGTTTCAGCCAATGTGCTTATTTGCCATTTAAAATGAGTATCTCAGTTACCAAGCTGTAAATATCTCCTACCTCAGCTCCTGCATTTAGTTTCTAAATATGACACCTCTTGCTCCTATATGCACTAGCACAAGGAACAGGGCCTATTAAAATTTATCTTTGGATGTCAAAGGAAACTCTTAGAGAGCACTTCCAAGTACCGTAGTGGTTTTTTTGAGACAAATAAACCCACTCTTATTTCTTATGTAATAAAAATCAGCATTTTTCATGCAATTTGTTTAGAAGCAAAGCCTCTAGAGCTAAGAAGAGGAGTAAAGGTGATACAACTTACAAATTGGAGTTATTAAATTGGGGTAGGTTTAGTCCTACGCAGAAAAGCAGGCATGGATGCCTAAGGATCTCTGAATTAGCAGGAGTCTGAGTGATAATCAAGTGCCCCATAGGTCCATTACAGGTAAATTTCGTTATAGGAATATGTGTAAAGGGTCAAATATCCCTCTGTGTATGTGACATACATGAGACCTTCCGCATTATTTTATCCCATTCTCTCTGCCCCCCTTGTTCAAATGATTATAGCCCTTGAGTTGTATCCCCCCTCGTTTGAAGGATCCTAACCCTTATCTGAGGTGTCTGCCTTGGGAGGAATTTATGTGTGCTTGCGTGCATGTACATGTCTCTGTGTATATAAATGTGAATGTATTCATTGTTTATATATAGATGCGTGCACCTTTGTGTGTATGTATAGGGAGATAGTAACATAAGTAGGTAGATAAGACAGCAAGTCAGAAATCCCGTCCCCACCAAACCAGATACCACGGCAAAATCCCAGGGAGCTTACTAAAATCACAATTTCACTCCTTGTTATTCATACAGTTTTCCACTCCTTAATGAAGAATGGTATCAGACACCTGAAGTCCTTCTGCATGTAGTTGTTATTAGAAGCTGGTTTGCAGTGTCATGTACAGCATGCCCTGGAGTGCCTCATGTAACTAGAAGAGCTAGAATGTGTTTAACTGCATTGCCAGCCAGGCTTAGGACGATCACTCAAGACCTGAGGACCTCTGTCAGTGCATTGTATTAAAAGTCATGACAAGCCTGCAAAATTATTGGCCCCATCTGCTGTCATTGTAAGCTGGCATGATGCCATTGAGGTTACTGAAATTTCACCAATTTGTACCCAGGCAATATTTATTTGGCCCTTAATTTTTATCCAGTTTGAATAACATTTTTGGCCATCTAGGAACATTATTACTGTTTCGATCATCTTTCTTCCTGGAATAAAGGTAGTTGCACAGTTTGGGAGCCAAGCTGAATATTTTCGTGACATGTGTGCCAGATTGTAGTAGAGCACTCTCAAGAACCACAAACAATGCTTTGGCATATATAAGCCTTACATGTCAGTAGTCTGAAATCTCCTGTAGCACTAACAATGAATTGAAATTTGGAGCTAAAGACGTTTCTCACGCATACTTTGTGTATTCAGGCCTTGATTCAGTGAAACACTGAAGCTCGTATGCACATTTAAACTTTTGCATCTTTAGCTACTGCTATTGACTTCAGATTTTAATGTTCATGACTTTACAGGCCTGAACTTAAATGCTTTTCTTCTTTGAACTTTATTGGCTCTGAACTTATTAAATGCTTTTTATTTATTTTACAAGTGTTATAGGATAGGCAATATTGAGAAGCACACTGTTTCTTCCATATCTTTGCGTAGAATTTTGACATGGGTACAAGTATTTAATAGTTCTTATGGCTTCACCTGCTAATATGCATTGTTGAGAAGCTTTAATGCTTTCATTAATTTCTTTGATCGTATCAGCAAGGGCCTTTTTGTTATTCTGAAATCTATACTTTAGAAAAAGCGTAGATCAAAACCGTGCTGCCATAGTTCTTGTATGCAGTTTGCTTCAGAACAGAGCTTCAAAGATCTGGAGGGGGAATTAAACTCTTTGAATGCAAAATAAAATTAAACTATGCATACTCAGTGTAATAAAATGCATGCCAGAGACCAGTACCCAGAAGAAGTTGCCGTGTAGGCTTTATAGTTGCGGCCAAAGCAGAGGTATTTTTGCAGTGGGTTTTTGAGTGTGTGTATTACATATCTTTTGTTCTCGAACTTCCTCTATTGAAATTTGCTTTGACAAAAATCCTGACTTTTAAACTCATCCAGGAGAAAACCAAAGTTAACAAAAAGGAGACAGAGGTCAGAAATAGTAATAGTTCTATCTGACAAAAAGCACATTTTTTCCTAATGTGGAGGGAAGATTCTGAGTTTAGTTTTTTTCATGCAGAGCTTCAGCTCAATGCTCAGCTTGGGAGTATTTCCAATTCATTCAAATACAAACACATTGACAGTAGAACTGACCTCAGGGAGAACTGTGCATTTATTTAAAATGAATAATAAGCATTTTCAGGACTTTGCCCTAGAATAACAAGTAATGTCAGATTTTTCTCCAAATTGGCTGTAACAAGTGAAATCGTAAGTGACCTTGTGTTCTGGGTTAGTAACACTTTGTGCACTACCGTCTCATCCCATTGACTTTTCTAGTCTTGCTATTTCTTTGGGCTTTGGTTAATCTGTAAGTCCCATCCTTGCAGGATGTGTTGGAGAGGAAGGATCTTTTAGATTTTCTTCCTCTGGGAACTGAAGTAGCATCCTAAATCCGTGTGCTCAACAGCAGCTACTACCTGGTACTACAGATAGCCCCAACTTAGCCACTTGTGGACGTAAGTATGAGGCTTAACAAAGTCTGCCATGTTCAGCCTGGGCATTGGATCGTGTCTGACTCAGATTTTTAAGAAGGATGTACAGGAGAGAGAGAAGATGTTGCATGCTCGTGTCTTCCTGAAGTCTGCTTGAAATGAATTGAATTTCTCTGTGTATCCTTTTGGATAGCATCGACTGTGCTGGGATATTAAAGCTCCGAAACTCTGACATTGAACTGCGCAAGGGAGAGACGGACATTGGTCGGAAGAACACACGTGTGCGGCTGGTCTTCAGGGTTCATATCCCGCAGGCCAATGGCAGGACCCTCTCCTTGCAAGTAGCCTCCAACCCCATTGAGTGCTGTAAGTAGCAACAAACATCCTTCTCTTGCTGGGTATTGTGCCACCCCACATGCAACTTTGTCCATCTATGTGCTTAGACATTGGTTTTGCTTTGCTTGTTGAGTTAGTGAACCTTAATCTGCTTTCCAAAAGCATGTGGTTTATACTGAAGACAAACTACCCATGTCTTGGAAAAAAATGTGTAGCTTTGTGCATTGATTTCTATAGGAAAGAATGCACTTAAAACAAAGGTAGAATGCACTTAAACTAATAGTAGACCTGGCAGTGACAAAGCTTACTTTTTTTTTTTTTTTTTTTTGGTGACTCCGTATCCTACAGGTAACTGCTGTGGGAGTTTTGGAAAACAGCTGTCATGTCCTATTCACTCTCTGCCTTCCCATCATAAAGCAAAAACCAGCAAACAAAACCCCAACCCCTTTGATGTGGAGCTATCAGTATACTAGAGCTGACACACTGGCACGAGCTGCCTGCAGCTTCAGAAAACCTCCAGAAACCAGGTTTCCGCACTGGGGTCTCTTTGATTGAACAGACTGCTTTTTGTCAGATACACTGAGGCACCCTCCAAAGACACCTATATCATTCTTGCTCCATAAGCCTCATCAGCCTCCCACACACAAAACAAAACCTATTGCTTCATGTAACTTCAACACTCCAGGAGAAGTGGTGGAAATTGAATTTCATTCTTACTCCCATTGCTGGTTTGGTCAGCTGCATTTAAAAAAAAAAAAATTAAAAGAAAAATGACAGTTTTTTAAGGGTTTTTTGGATTCCACAAAGTGGATCTTTCTGGTGCTGACAGGGTAGGGAGTAACTTAACATGCGGTGGGTATGTGTGGGGTGAGCTCCGGGGGTGGGGAGCAGAGGGGATGGGGAGGAAGGCTTGACCATCCCTAGCCCCATGCATGCTGGAGGGTCGCCACACTTGTCCCTGCGTCATTGCCAGGCTGGAGTCCCACAACGCGTGTCTGGCAGGTCTTGGAGCCTGTCGGCATTTGTTCTCTTGGAAGCATGGTGCTTTTTCAAGGATTGTTAATAGAGAGGCTGCAGGAATGAGCATCCCTGCATTCCTCTTGCAAAAGCAGTGTCATTGGTGACAAACTTTCAGAACCGTGCCTGCGGTAGCACCGCTGCCGCACTGGTAGTCTGAGTCTGCAAGGGAGGCATAAGTTGTAGGAAAGGGTAGTTCTGTTAGCCAACAGTGACAGCTTCTCTCCTTCACAGTCATTCATTTCAATTAAAAAATGAGCATTGGCAGTCGGGAGTTACAGCAAGATAAGCCTATGTTATTTGTGAAGAATAGCAAAGCCTCCTTACCTATAGCAAGCAGACTGGCATAAAGCCCTGTCTTCTCTCCAGGATATGTATGAGATGAACAATTTCCTCTTTGTTTCTTATTCAAGGGCAGGTTCTAGGCAAACAGGCAAAGCGAAAATCATGACGAGCCATGGTTTCATCCTGGTCCTGTTGAAATCAGTGAGAGCTTTTTAATTGCTATATAGCAGGATAAGGTACAATTTAAATACATCCTGAACTGGTCCGTGCAAAGGTGCCAAGCTCAGGAAGCCACTAAATGTGAAGGTGATTGGATTTGTATCAGTGAACTACAGTTTTGATGGTTGTGTTACAAGCAAACCTCCTGAAAGGAGTGGAAAACAGGGTAAAAAATAAGTGCTAGTGTTATTTCCAGTGCAGAATGTGGAATAAGCTGGTGCCAAAAACTTCATGCATCTCTTAGTGCATGTGACATCAGAAGGAACCATGTAATCTGGATAAAATGTCGCGTCATCCCTTGAAGCACAGCCGCATTCACTCCGTGTCCCAGTTGGGAGGGATGAGATACGTGCCACAAGAATACCGGATTCTGTTTGCATGGATCCACGTTTGATTTGGCACTCAGGTGCTAGTGGAAATATGCTCTCTAAACTGTGAACTTGCTCTGGATTGTGAGGCCCATGGCTGCTGCTGCTGCTGCTGCAAGACAGTTTGCAGAATTGACGATACAGCATTTGGTGATTGAAACACATTTTGGACTTGGATGGTTGTCTTGTCATGTGTGCCTTGTAAACACATGGCATATATGTTATTGATAACATAAGAAAAAATATTTTAAATAAACAAATTTTAATAAAAATATACTTTTTGATACAGTACAGATCAAGATGAGTTTTAAAACAGCTTGTTCTTCGTGAGCCTTTTGAATCTGTCCTGCTATGTTTGATAACCCTATTATTTACTATCAAGGTGTTTGAAAACCAACCATGTTTGCTGCAAACCTTCTGACCTTTCTTTGTTTCTATATCAAACTCAGCTTAGTTTATGAGGGTAAGCATTAAGTTACTTACTAATGCAGTATTTATTTATTTTTGTGTGTATGTGTGTTTGTGGTTGGTTTTTGGTTTTTTTTTAAATCTTCTTTATAACTCTCCAGCTCAGAGATCTGCCCAAGAACTGCCTCTGGTGGAGAAGCAAAGTACTGACAGCTTTCCTGTTACTGGAGGGAAAAAAATGATACTGACTGGCCATAACTTTCTGCAAGACTCCAAAGTCATCTTTGTGGAGAAAGCACCAGGTATGTCTTTTCAATCTGGACTTCCGTCTGCCTTTTTTCCCTTGTTTTAAAAACTCTGCCAAATGATGAAAGAATAAGTATGGTAATGACATTTTCTTCTGCGTGTAATATTTTTTCCGTGTCACTGGGCAAAGCTGGGAAAGTGATCCGAGCCGTGCCTAATGCTGAGGTTTCACACTATGGCAGGTGTAGTTACAGGTAGACAATAGCTACATTGAAAGTTGAAGTTGGGCATTTGTTTTTGTAGCAAACCACAGCTGTAATGGGTAGGACCTGTGAAAGGTGTTCGAAACCTCAGGTGGCATGTCCCTGTAAAACTTGCAAGGTGGTGCATCTTGTTAAACCTTTCTGTAATTTGTGGAAGAGGGAGTGGTGTTGCTGGTGATGTGTATGTGCACGTGTCTCCTTCTGTGGCAGTCGAGACCAGTGGCATTTACAATCCGCTGGCTGAGGAGGACTTCCAGCGCACATGCATTCATTTGAAGGAGATTATTTTTGGTGTACCTTGAGGACTGGGGAAGGACTGCCCCCTGCTCCGCCCTTGCAAGGCGCTGCTCCTGTGGTGCATTGGTGCTGGGACTGGTCCTCCCAGGGACGGTCCTCGTACAGGCTGAAGCAGGGCAAGCTGCATGTGGTGGGAGCTGGGGCTGGAGCAGAAGGTGTCTGGAGGAGCGGTGGGCTGTCTGCAGGAGCAGAGCGGTGGGTCACGGGGTGACAATGCGTAATATGCGTGAATGCCCCCACGGGAAAAGGTGGTGGGAGCAGAGCTGTGAGTCAAAGTCAGGCTCTGAAACCAGATCGTTACGGGTAGTTTTGAGTCTTGTTTTGGAAAGGGTTTCCGTGGCGCTGGCACAAGCTACGGATTCTTCAGCTGCCAGCTGAACTCCCCCCTGAACTTTAAACAGTCTTGGGCGCTCCTCAGGCCGGCAGCTCTGGCTGTGACACTGCGCCTGTTTAACCCTCCATGTACACAAGGTTCCTGCGCCATTCCTCTGCCCACAGCCACTGCCAGCGGCGCAGGAAGCCAGGCTGATGGAAGGGATGGTGGAGCGAGCAGGGGTGACTCTGGAGGTGAAGACATCTGAGTCGGTGTGAGTTCAGTGGGCTCAAGGGAAGAGCAGAAGACTTCCCTGAAGTTCCCTGGCGGAGTCCTGGGTTGGTGTGGTTTAAGTCACCAAAAGTGTGCATGGGGTAGAGGTAGGGCCCCAGCTCCTCGGCGACAACCAGTCAGCACCGCTCGGGCTATGGCTGCGAGATGAGCAGAACACCCTTCTTTTTTCTTAAGAAAGTTAAAAAAAAAAGAATAAAGGTGGTATTGCAATTAAAAAAACCCAGAATTCGACTGTTTGTGTAGCATGAGGGGAGGGAAGAACATGGCTGTCTACTTCATATTTAAATTTCCTTCGCTGCACAGAAGTGGGTTAGTGTGACGTGTCAGGAGCAAAGTCCTTGATCTGTCTCATGAAGAGACATGAGATGGTTTCCTTTCTCTGAAGGAAACCACGCTAAAAAGATGCTTTCCTTTATACTTACTTTCTGTCCTCTTCCTTTACCGAGTTGGAAAAATTTTTAAGTGTCGCATCCCAGAGGATTATGATGATGATGCTACTCGCCCACCAGCGGGTACCACAGTGGGGATTTGGACACTGTCTCCTTTAGCATTAAGTACACCAAAAGCAGGATGTTCACTGTATAGCCTTAAATTACAAAAACGGAAAACGGGGTCAGGCTTGTACTTCTTAACTGGACAGATATTACCCTCCAGCAAAAGAAATTTGAGGCTGCACAAAGACACCATATAGATGGAAAATAGTTTATAGAAGCGACATTTTTTAAACAGTGTGAGAGATGAAGGAGAGTACTGCTGCATACTGGCTGTGCTGATGAGGAAGAATGTGATCAAAAGGCCTTGCTTGTCACCCTGAAAAACTGGGGTGAACTCCTTGGGTGCATGGATTTTGCAGGATGGACCAGTGCAGGAGTGTCTCTTCTACATGAAAGCACCTCCAGAGATTCCCCTGCACTCTTCCCCCTGGCATGAGTGGGGCGCAACGCTGCAGGAGTCAGGCAGCGACCTGGTATCATTGAAGAGTAATCAAGATCATTAAGTCAGTATTGAAAGATCTGATCTGAAACTGCCCTGCCTGGTCTTAGTAGTGTCATGGTAGATCTGTTGCAGTTGCAGGGCAGTACTGCCTTGTGGAGGTACACTGCAGGGCCCAAGCCTTTAAAGTCAAGAGTGTTCAGCATCTCCAGGAGCTGCAATCGTGTCACTAGGAATGACACACAAAAAAGCAAAGTTGCTGGCTGATTTGGGCTGAGCAATTTCTAGGGCTTCTGTGATGAGTTGTCTATGTTGCCTACCAGCTCGATGCATTAGAAACAAGCAAGCACGATGCATCATTGTCTTACTGGCACACTGCTCCAGCTTGGTTTTTGAGCAGAGTCACTGTATTTAACGTCAAATGAACAAGCATTACTAGCCTTCACTTTTAAAGATCAGCACGTGGTGTCTCTTTC
>NW_009650184.1:214366-236375 GCF_000708025.1 Charadrius vociferus
CTTTCCCTTTCAGCTCTTGCACATTTATGAAAGTAGGTCAAGAGAGGGAACACCAGCATAGTTTCTCTTTCTCTTAGAAAGCTGGTTATGAACTTTTGAGATTAGCTGGAGACATTCATTAGTTTTGCTGCTGTTACCACTTTTGTTTTTGAATTCAAAATGTTAATCACGTTCCCAGTATGTAGCAGCCAAATGCAGCTATTACAAAGTAATAGATCACAGGAATCATTGCACTCATAAAGAGAACGTATCTTTTATATAAAATTTAAATATTATACTGCATGAGCTCATGTCTTCAGTCCTCACTCGGGCAGAGTCCCCAAGCCGGAAGGCAGTCTCTGGGAGCTTGTCTAATTCATGCTAGTCTGCATACTTAATTGGTTAACGCAAAGAGTTTGAGAACGCTTTTTGTTTGCCCTTTTTTTTTTTTCCCCTTCTGTCTGAATAATTTCTTTAAGTCTGCCTAGTGCTTTGTGGTCCGCTGAATGTTTTTCCAAGCATGAGTCCCAAGCTCTCCGTCTTCAGGGCTAGCCCTCA
This sequence comes from Charadrius vociferus, assembly GCF_000708025.1. Taxonomy (NCBI): domain Eukaryota; kingdom Metazoa; phylum Chordata; class Aves; order Charadriiformes; family Charadriidae; genus Charadrius; species Charadrius vociferus. Next base: position 214,904 of record NW_009650184.1, read on the forward strand.
GCTGTTGTAGTCTCTGGAGGAATGGCATTATCCTGGCCTCCATGCGTGGGGAGTCTGTCTGAGCAGTGACTCATACAAGAGGGAATCCCTGAAGAATGATCAAATCAATCCTTCAGCCTGGGAGGCAGCAGTGTGGTGCTTTCAGCTTAACCCCTTACTGGCTGCTTTTTAGCAGGGAAGCGCATGAAACAGAGCAAAATACACTTTGCAGCCCTGTGACTCTGTGTCTCGCAGAGGAGAAATGAGGCAGCAAGGGATGAAGGCACACTGAAAGGACCATGGGAGGAGCACTGTGAGGAACTCCTGAAAGGAGAACCCCTCACAGTGTGGTCCAGCGCTCAGGCAGAAGGCACCCCTTTGGATAAATAATGAGTCTTTTCAGAAGCGGACTAAAATTTGCTCAAGCCTTTTACAGTACCGTAAAAAAGTTCTCATGTGTTGAAACAAGTCCTTATTTTATGGGATTTTGGTCGATGTTTTATTGCTTGCACATCAGACCATATTTTCCAGTGATGAACGATGGTATAAAATGACCGTCCAGGAAGCCTAGTGGTAGTAAAAATGTGACTGCTGAAAGTGCTTTGAGAGGTTCACTCTTTTAAATACAGAATTTCCTTAGACTGAGGAGTCCCATGATGACTTTGTCTCTTACAAATTACACTAATAATTGTTTATCTTATCTTCTTTCACTTTCTGTCTCTCTTTGTTGTCATGCCTTTCTCTTCCTGAGTTTCAAAAGGGTCTTGTGAGTCTGCGTGTCTTGGTTGTTGGGTGCTAGGTGTATGTCATCCAATACCAATCAGTTTTTCATCAGAATTAGTGCTTTCTGAAATATAAAAAAGTCTGCAACCTTTTACTGGCAAGGGCCCTTGATAGTATTCGCTGTGGAGGCAAGGTGTGCGATTTAGTTACAAAAGTGGATGAAATGAAATTGATGTTTGTTAGCTATGGGAGGAGGTGTTTGGCTAGGAGGGACAAAATGTTTCCTAACACATGCATCTGCAAGAGCATGGATTGTGATCTGGAATTATAGTAAGAGACACTGATTTATTTACTTATCTTTTTAAAACTTAATTTAATTTCTAGATTATAAATGTACCAGGCAACAAAAATCTTGAGGGAAGTTCAGAAAATGCAGAGGTGTTTGGAGAATATGTTTAAGGACTATCTATGCGTCAGCTACCTTTTTTTGGTAACAACTTCTGCAAACACTATATATTTGTTTTCAAATATACACAGCAGCACAAAAGCCTAACAGAAATCATCAGACTACTGGCTTCTAGTAGATCAGATTATGATTAGTGAACTGAGTGTGGTGGAAAAATCCTATTTTCTCTTCACTCAGTTTACAAAATGTTTCCTGTAACTGACAGGTGAAAGCTCATTGATGAGACGCAAAGCCAATATCCCAAGCACCAAAGCAGAGGAAAGGTACGGGTATGTCTTCCTGACATGCTGTAGGATGTTGTAGTGTTGCCTGATACTTTGGAATTTAGAAAGAGTCTTGCACTAAGATCTGAAAGAGTTAATCTACTCTGAAAATTGCTCCTTGCTCAAAAATTGCTCCTTACTTCTGTAGCTAGAATGGTTTGGGCACTGGAACTAGCTCAAGTATTTCTGGACTTCATGGATTTGGCCAAGTCTAGGAGAACCTAAGAGATCAGGTTAAACTGACTGAAATCTTCATTATTAGGAAGTTGTGATCTATGGGAAGAAATGGATATTTGGTGCATTATTATTAATTATCATTCAGTTGAGTTTCCACTACTTAAGTTAAAGCTCCAACCCATTTCTTTGGTTCTGAGCTTAGTGACCAGAGCTCAAGGCAAGAGTTTTAAAGAGCGAAAAGGCAGAAATGTAACACCCAACTTCACTACAGGATTAGTTTCTCAAATAACACTGACTTTGAAATTCTGGTTCTAGGCTGTTAATATTGAGGGCCATTTTGTCCTAGTCAAAGGCCTGTGTTTGAGCTTCCTTCTGACAAATGCCCCTCCCTGAAGATGCATCACTCTCTTTGATGGACATTAATAGAGTTCGCAATTTGTTAATGCTGTATCTCTGAGTAACTCCAGGCTTACCGACTTCAATGGTTTTGAACATGTTGTTAATTATTCAGCCTTCAAATCAACAGTGATCCTACCACCTACGCACTCTGTAACCTAACTGCATAATATCCTGAGCTATTGTGCCCAAAGCCTTTGAAATTCAAGTTCCTGAAAGACAGAGAAATAAGCAGCACCTAAGCAACATTTCCTCCAGGGATTTTTCTCTTTTTGAATATTTTCAAACAATGACAGAGTTTTTCAGGTTTAGTTATTGCTTCAAACTGTTCATTCTGCTGTTGTTTTTATTTTGTTAAATGGATTTTTCTGTCAAAACTGTTCCTCTTCCCTGCTGGAACAGGTTTTGCTCCAGAACAGGAAGGCGCTGACGTGGCGTGGTAATAGTTATACTAGAGCAGATGAAAGATAGCTGGGTGAAATCACCAAATTTTTTGGTGTATATGCCAAAGGAAATCACTCTTTTCTGTTAGTATTTCAGATGGGAAAACTTACGGTTTGACTCCTGTTAGATGTGTGGTCAGGCTTGGTCAGCCGAATGTTTGCACAAAGTAAATGTGATACGGAAAAGAAGGAAGCTGGATGAATTTTGGTGTTCACTCAAGCATTTCACAGGTTTTTTGTTCTTCTCAAATTTCACTGTCTGGCAAAGATTAGAATCAATCAGTTGCTGTTTTAAGGTACAAATGTCAGTCTGAGAAATTCAGTTCTGTTTCCCGTATGTTGTGTGAGCAAAAGTTACCTTGTTGTATGACAAGTAACTCAAGTGCAGTATTTTAGCTTCACGAGAACTTAACAAAACGTTCCGGAAAATGATATGTTGACAAAACATTTGAGTGGCATGTGGATGGAACGGATGCGCTGGGGAAGCATGTGGGCTTTTTGGTTTGACTCAGCTACACTTAGGAGATCAGGGTTTGGAGTCTGTTTTGACGTGATGTGATGTGATGTGGAGACGGGTGACCTGAGTCTTGGCGGAGCTCCATTTGGTAAAAGATCTTACATTCTCAGAGATCTTTCCATTGCTCTTTCCATTGCCAGTAGCAGTCACAGTTTGGGGGGCAACTGGCCAAAAAGGGGTCATGTTTCACACTGGTAATCATACTGTAGCTCACATAATAAATAAGCAAGTGGCAAAACTCCCTTTCCCCCTCTAGTCAGATGGACAGATACTACATAATTTTGTCTTTATCTGTCTGTTTATCCAAGTTCAGGACACGCGTTCCAGTTGGCAGTGAGCAGTTGCATGCTGACTCATGCGCAGTGAAGTTAAAAATTCTGGAAACTAGATAAACTGGAAACTTCAAAGGCATACAAGTTGGGAGCACAGAGTTCATGTGAAGGTCACCTGAACCTATTTCCTAGAGATGTATTGATAGCTGAAGGGGTTTCTGGCCACTGCCCAGAAATAGATATCCTTGGGCAAATAGTGTCATCAAATGGTGGAGTCATTTGATGGTGGAACCCTTTCACGCACATGCAGGAGCAGTGATGTAGCTTGCAGGAAATGTCAGCACGTTTCAGTTTTTCCTGGCTGTTTAGTCTAGGGAATGGCGAAGACAGAGTGGGACAGCAGCCATGTGCAAGAGATGGTATCAGCAGCAGCAAGACGCATCCAGGGTGTTGCTCTCACAGTGAAGAATGAGATCAATCAATCACAGATACTTACTGTGGACAACAGAGAATAAGGAATAACCATATGGTCTCTAGTTAAAAGTAACTTGTCTGAGTAATTCTCTAAATTTTAATTATTACAGAAACTGTGACTGAATGCTTGATGTTTATTCTTTCATGTCTTTGCCAGACTAAGTGGCTTCAAGCAGCTGTATCTGTGCAATCAAAGCTTTGTCTCTGAACTTTTTTAACTAGCACAAGATTTCAGATAGTTTTTACTGTTGCTGTTTCAGTAGGACCTTTTGTCTAAATGTACAGGAATTCACAGCCCTTACCAGAAAGCTCAGAGTCTAATGAAGCAATCAGTGCCTAAAGACAGTAGAGGAAAGCAGTGTGGTAGGCTGACCTTGGTTGGTTGCCAGGCACCCACCAAGCCGCTCTCTCACACCCTCCTCAACAGGACAGGGGCAGAAAATAAGATGAAGAAGCTCATGGGTGAAGATAAAGACAGGGAGATTGCTTACCAGTTACTGTCGTGGGCAAAACAGACTCTGCTTTGGGAAAATAATTTATTGCCAATCAAAAATAGAGTAGCATAGTGAGAAACAAAGGCAGAACTAAAAACTACCTTTACTCCCTCCTCCCTTCCCAAGCTCAGCTTCACTCCTTCATTCCCGACTTCTACCTCTTCCACCCAGGTGGCACAGGGAGTTGGTGAATGGGGGCTTCGGTCAGCCCATAACAGCTCCTCTCTGCCACTCCTTCCTCCCCATGCTGTTCCCCTGCTCCAGCGTGGGTCCCTCCCATGGGAGGCAGTCCTTCATGAACTGCTCCAGTGTGAGTCCTGTCTACGAGGTTCACTCCTTCAGGAGCAAACTGCTCCAGTGTGGGTCTACCACGGCTGCAGTTCCTGCCAGAGAACCGACTTCTGCATGGGCTTCTCTTCACGTGCTGCAGCTCCTGCTAGGACCCTGCTCCAGGAGTGTGGGTTCTGCACAGGCTGCAGGAATAGAGAGATAAGACATTTCCAAGGTGTGCCTTGTGGCAGGGAAGCTGATGTCAAGGCAAATAATCAGAGGAGAGGAGGAGGGACCTCTAAGATTGAGCCTGACCTTCTTGGACAAGAGAAACAAGAAAAGGGACATGAGGGGGACAATGAGATGTAAAAAATCTAAAAATGCCATTCAGAAGCTTACTGTTTAGGCTCTGCTGAAAAGTCATGAGGGGTTGCCATAATGGGATGTCTCTGGAATAGGAGAAACGGCCGTATAGAAAAAAATGAAGAGTTTGTGCCTTAAAAAACAATTAAGAAGGAAGAATTGAAAGCATTTGGATCAAACTTGCATCTTAAAATGAGAAAGAAGTAGGAGTAGCTATAGTACAGGTGGTGGTGTTGGCATCAAGCACAGAAGAAGTAGAGGAAAAGAATTGTTCATGGAAGGAAAGTTTGGAACTGGCTGTGAGGTTTGTTACTCCAATAGTCTCTGAGAAAATATGAGACAGATTAGACTGAAGAAGATGGATCAGGAATATTTTACTCAGTTTCAGCTGCAAAATCACAGGTTCAGCCTACTAGAGGTTCCCAGAGGAAAGTAAAATTGTGAAGACAAGGAGATGACAGGAATGTAACCAAAGACAGAGTGAAGTATTGTCATGACTGCTTGTGGGTGGCTGTGCTGGGTGTGCTTCGTTCGACCTGCCTGGTCTAGAGAGATTTTGCAGGGATGTTGAGCTGCAGTTTTACTTGGACGTTGAGTGTCTCAGACCTGGAATTACTGAGAGTTATTAAAACCCTCAGACCAACAGTAAGTTGAATAGGGGGAGGTGCCAGAGAGCACAAATTGCATAAACAGCTTCCATTCTGCTGAAAATAGGATCTGGCAGGTTATTCCAATGGTTTTGGTTCAAAATGAACCCTGATCAGTCAGTTGTCAGCATAGTCCCTCCTTTTAATTACCTGGACTAAAATTACAGTTCATTTGCAAACACTTGAACTCAGAATAATTAAGTCTGTTAGACATACTGTGGTAAAAGCAGCTAAAAAGGCTCACCATTTAGGCAAAGTGAGTCCCTCAGCTTTTGGCTTGCCCAGATGAGCAACCGGAGAGGAAGCGCACGTCTGGCACAAATGCCAAAGTACTGTAAGATACAGTTTGTACTGGATTTTTATCACCTGGTTGCTGTATGACTTTTTTATTCTTAATTTAAGGTAAAAAAAAGAGAAAAAGTAACTTGAGAGCGTCATATGCATAACAGGCACACCTAAGTCTACATAATATTCAGCTCAGTAGTGCAAAAATGTATAGCTGAAGGAATGGACAAAATCCATACGCTGCAAAAATGCTTATGAGGAGACACAAACAAATATAGCAGCTTTGATGTGGAAATACAAATAGGTCAGTTATTCATGAACCCTGCTGTGCGTGGACTGATGCATGCCTGAAGACATGCCAGGGACGGTGTACAAAGCTATGGGAGAGGTCTCTGTAGCAGGACAGTAGGCTGTGAGGAGGGCAGAGAGGAACAGCTGGGGTCTTCCTGGCAAGGAAGAGGGAAATAAAGTAGGCAAAAATCAGACCAGCCATGTGGTCTCAGAGAAGAAGTAGTGGAAGAGCAAAGGGAAGATGAAGGTGGCTGGAGAGGCAGACGGGGGTGAAGTGCTGGGCAACAGGTAGGCCATGGCACCAAGAGGAGCGGCGGTAGGAGGTGGAGCTGCTCTGCAGGTGGCTCTGGGCACACATACAACCAGGAGGCATCTCCCTCCTCACAGAGCCCTAAGAGACAGCAAATCTCAGGAGGGTGAAGTGCCATTGAGGTGGTTGAGCGAAAGGTCCTGGCTGCTTACATTGCAGATACTTGCTCTCCACTCCATCTGCATTTCTGAATGTATTTTTGCTCTCTTCCTGCCCCATCTTCCCTGTACATCTCGTGGCAGATTTCTTGGCTGGTATTGGTTCATCCTTATAGCCTGTTCCTTATAAATATCTTTAGAATGTGCACTGGCGTGTAAACATAGGCATAGACTTCCACCCACAGATTATTGGGCTTGCTGGTGTCCAACTGAGGACATGTTGTTCACAGCAAGATGCCTGCAGGACCAGCCTAGAAAAGTGCCCTGGCTCCTTGTGGCATCCCCAGATCCAAAAGGCTGCTGCCTCTGCAGTGAAATCCGGCACTAGTACACCCCTGCCAACGCATATCGGCCGGCAGGTGAGACAGTGCCAGAGGGTCGTGCCCAGGACTGGCGTGGGGAGTGCTCTTCTCCAAGCAAGGAAACCGCCTCTTTGCCTCTCTCATTGCCCTGTGCCTGGAAGTTGATAGCATCTCTGCACAAAACTGGATGTCTCTTAAGCCTGAACGACAAGACTTTGCCTAAGTCTTCATCCTCTTCTCTGACTGGAAACCCGTCCTTTGCTTCCAGACCTGTTCACAGATCAGTCGTCTCAGCGCTGTGAATGTACTTCCCAGGGAAAAGGGGGTGGGGTGCAAATTGAAAACTTGCAAATCCTTCACTCCTAAGGGATTTTGAATGTGCATTAACAGGGCCAAATAGGAAGGTAGACAACCTTTGCAGAGCACCTCAAAATTGCACTTTATAATCATTCTGCATTGCATCTGTGCCCTGCCTGTTGTGGACATGTTAAAGTAATCTAGGATGTAATATAGGCATTATTGTTTAGGGTAATCTCACAACACATTAATCAAGTAGTGGGTTCCTTTGGGAGGGTAGAGCTAGTTTCACCATCTTACTTACAATATATGAATGTAAATACAGATTTACAGTCCAGCCAGTGCAGTCAAACTCTATTGAGCCGCAGGCTGGAAGAGTATAAAATGTACACTGTGTATAGGCAGTGAAATCCTAGGTAATGTCTGTTCTTCTCACATCTGAAGTGAACAAGGACTACTAAAGAATATAGACTGTTTTAACGTCCTGTAGTAAAGGGAAATTGCTTAAATATATCTGAACGCTCCCATTATGCCCATTTCATAGATGCAAGGTTTAAGTGGTTGCCAGATGTTATACCCTCCTGAGTTTCCAGGCTTGGGCTTTTTTTTGGTACTGTTTATTCTTTCCCCTTTCTGCCATCCATCAGTGTGTAAAGAAAGTTACGCTGATGGTTTGACATTTTTGAGCTTGCAGACCCCTGGCACTGCGCTTGCAGTTCCCTGGGATGCAAAGGTAAAGCCAGTCCTGGAAACCCTGGGGGCATCTGTCCTAATATGCAGTGAGGAGGGGAAGACAGTAGGAAAATTTCTTTGGAAAGTCTTCACAGCATTTTGTGTTGTTCTTCCGTGAAGAAAATCCATATGTCGTGGACTGCTAGGCTTTATGTGTGAATAACTGATGCCGCTAGATTTACACAACTACTTTTTAACGCTGCTTCTGTGTTAAAACAGGCCTCTACAGTGCCTTTTTATGTGGAAATCTTGTAGCTGGGTGTGGTGGGGAAGCCGTTCAGTGACTCATACTGCAGGGAATTCCCTGATGAATTAGAGTATTTTTACTTCTGGACTTGTGCGCAGTTTCCTTTAACGCTGGAGCGAGCGGCTGATAAGAGCAGACTACAAAGGCCCATTCACCATTCAGCTGCTGCATGTTAAAACAGGGTGTTTATGCTTTGCAAAGCTGAAAATCCACCCCACGTAACGTGGTACGTTCACGGTATTTTCGTCATTAGCAATCCCAGGTGCTCCGAGTGTCACGGCGCTGAAGAAAAAAAAAAAAGGCTGAAGCGGCTGGTGGTGAAGTGCACCCAAAGCAAGGATGGCTATAAATAACAGCGCTCGGTCTGTAAATGTCAGGCTTCCTGACAAAACCCGGTGTCTTCAGCTGGCGGCAGCGCTGGTGGCCACCTGTCAGTGCAGCGCCAAGCCTGGGTGCCATCGGAGAGCCCGTGCGAAACAGGGGTTTCTTGCTGTCCCCCAGCACTGCCACGCTCCTGCGCTGCCTCTTCGGAAGAGGAGGGATTTGAGGGTCCTTCTTCCAGCCCTCGGCACAGGTCCCCAGGTGAAGCCTTGGCTCTGTCGGATCAACTGCTGCTGCTGCTGGCACTGGGGGAGCGGGGCACTCTGTCGGGGACTCTGCAGGGCTTTTGACCTGCGGTTCTGTGTGCAGATGTTTTGGTTTTATTTCCCTTTGTTTCCCTTTTGTAAAAAAAAAAAAACAAAAAAAACCCAAATAAAACAAATCCAGTATAATACCTTGACACAACTTTTTAGCTATATAAAGAGATGTCTTTCTGTTCAAAATATTGCACTATAAATCTTAAAAACGCCCAAACAAAGCCAGGCATTTGGTTTGGAGAAGACACTTCTTATTACTTGGTAAAAGTAAATAGCAAAATGAAAGGGAATGAAATGAGACCTTTGGAAAAGCTGTTTTCTCCTTTCTCCCTTTTCCTCCCTGCCTCCTCCTCTCCTTCCTCTCTTGCCTCCGTCTCCCCCCCTCCCTGTATAACAACTGCCCATTTGGGTACGGTAATTCCAGAGAGTAAACTTTAACGGGAATGCCTGAAATGTGTCTGCTTCAGCTTTGTGTTATGTCTGTAATTTGAATTATTTGCATTTTGGAAAGGTATAAATTGCTCTGGTGTACTTTGGTTGGCCGGCGGCCAGGAGGGAGTTGCCTCGGGCCCCGAACCAGGCGGGCTGCTGCAGATGTGGCAGGCGTACAATGGAAACTTTTGTGGTCAAGCAGCCCTCGCTTCTCCGGCACACATTGATGGGAGGCGGCATCCCGCCTGCTCGCCAGGGTCCCCAGCGTATGGGCACTGGGGGCAAACCCGTTCTCTCCAGTGCAGGCAGATGTCTTGATGCGTCAGGCTCCCACAAACCGTTCCGGAGCCATTATTCCTTTCTCTTTCTCTTTTCCCCCCACCTTATTTTTTTTTCTTTTTTTTTAAATTTCAGCTGAACTGTATAAACCTGCAAAACATGTTTACTGTAAGAGGTTGACGTAGTGGTCTAAGGTTTCCCTCCTGGAGCTGGTCCCAGTCCGTGGGCGTTGAGATTTCCCTCTTGGTTCACCAGACGTAATATGAGGAATTGTCTTTTTTTTTTTTTTTTTTTGCTTCATAACAACTTTTCCTCCCTGTGTTTTTGTTAAATGAAATGTCACTAGCTGTTAATGAGTTGTCTATTCCCTACTTCTTCCCTTTCTTTCCCTTCCCCTTAGTTGCTTAGCTGCGATGGTCTGGACAGTCTCAAGGGAATTTCTTGGAGCAAAACCCGTATTGTTCTTATTAGGTTCCAAAGACAAGCCACAGCTCTCGATTTTTATTTTCCTAATAGTTTAGATTACAGCATTTAAAACATTTCTGAACAAACTCTCTTTGTCATCATAAAAATTTCAAAAGTGTATAAAGGCAGTGCTGCGTGAAGTAATTGAAAGATTAGCTAGAGATGCAGTCATTTTGAATTTTACTGAAGTGTTGTCAGGAAATAAAGAACAGAAACCTGAATCAGATCATTCGTCTTGCAAAGCAGAAATTAAACATAGCAAAAAAACTGAACTTATGGTAATCCATTTACAAAGACAAATTGAACAGATGTTAACTACTAGTCTGGACGTCTGTAGACTTTAAAAAAAAACACCAACAAACCCCTTACAAAGCAGAAGTTCCTAGACTTTGCAAAATGTGTGATAGTGTCAGTACTGTGTTACTTTTACAATTGATTGAATTAATTGGGAGGCGGGAAGGGAGTGCTACAGGGACTCTATAGGGAGGGGGCAGGAGATAAAGGAAGCTGCTCCCAGACAAGGGATGTGTCCTGGCTTGCCGAATTTTGGTCAGTTTTTTTCTACTGACAGCTAGGGGGAAGCATCTGTTGGATAAATTGTGAAGTGATTGCCAGTCCTCCTGAGAAGTCTGCTTCAATTCTGGCGCTCTCAAAAGGCATCGTTAAAGAGACTCGAGCATGGTCTGGCTGCTCCTTCTCTCCCCACAGCCGAACGTGGCAGTATCAATTAAAGGGATTCCTTTTTCAGCGTCACAATTTAAAACATAGGAAGAAACTAAGGGTAGATCTGCTAATTGTTTCCTACAGAAAGACCTGCCAAATCCACTGTGCTATTTGTGCTGCAGCTTTCACGTTGCTCTTCTTTCCATACATTGTAAAGAAAGGGTTTTTGGACGTTGAAACAATCGCCAGGGCTAGTCTCTCAGCAGCATTCCTTTCACAGTAGGACAGCTGTACACAAAAATATTATTTACAGACATTTGTAATAAATCAGGCAGTTCTAAATGCGTCACCTCCATCCTGGCCATGAAAGTGAAGAGAGAAGAAAAAGTGCATTCACTCTTTTACCTTGCTGAGAGCTGTTTTTCTAAGGCAGGCCCACGTCTATGTGATGAAGTTCAAAATAGCTAATATTTGCATTTGCACATCCCGATGCTGCAGTAAATATACAAAAGAGATGACATAAAGTCTGATTTTCCCTTTCATTCCGGTGACATCTGACAATGCTGGGACTCATGAAGCTGCATGTGTCCCTGCTGCCCAACTTAGACAGCAGTCTGCTTGTGGCCTTTCATACACGTTTGTGTTTTTCTAGGCCTGCAGAATGGAAACCTTAGGTTTTGTATTATTTTTCTAATTTCTTTGCTGTTGAGTTTTGAAGCCGCAAGGAAGAAAAAAACACCTGTTATTGACCAGTGACTTCTGTATCGGTGAAGCACAAGAAAAAATGACCAGACAAAACCAATTTCTTCCAAAAAACGGGTCCTCAGGAAAAGTGGTAGCTGCAGCTTAAATCTAGGTTTGCTTGAAGATAAAAATTACCGTAAATTAGGTGGACCCAACACACTACTAGAAGCAGCTCCAGAAAACTGTAGGTGGGTCTACTGTAGCTGAGCTAAACCAACTTTAGAATGGAGTGAAAAGCTATGTTTCCCAGTCTATGACCTTGCCTTTTGATCCAAGCAGCACAATTATGGCAAGCCAGGCTAGCATTGTATTAAAATGAAATACTGCATGGTTGAGGAGCTTCCTTAATACTACTTGGGGGGTGGTGGTGTGTGTTTAATTTTAATGTTGAATATGACTTACTGCGTAGGTAGTAATCAAAAGGCCTCATAGGTAGCAGTATTTTTGACTGAAAGTTTGGGAAACTAAGGTGTAGAACAGTTGCGTATTTTGTCCAAACTAGTGGCAGAATAAAATCCCAGTGGCTTTCCCCCATTGCAGTGTCATGCACTCTGGATTGTGGTTCCCCCCTTCAAAAAAGCTAAATGGACTCCTGTCATGGGTTACCCAGATGGCCTCTTGGTTGGGCAATGCTTGGTCAATGCATTTTGAGAGCTGGTTTTCATATATGCAGTGCCCCTTCAAAGAGATTTTTTTGCAAAAGTCATTCTTTTGTAGGCTTGGGAGAGGAAAAAAAGGACAGAACTAGATATCTTTTTCTTTTGTCTTTTAGATGGTCACCATGTGTGGGAAATGGAAGCCAAAACCGACAAAGAAATGTGCAAGCCAGTAAGTCTGCCTTAAATATTTTAACATCAAGATGAAAAATATATCTTGCCTTCTCCAGCACTGTTACTAAAGAGGGATTTCCAAGGCTTTGGCACTGTGTCTCCCCACTGAAACAGAACAAGTACTTAGGCCTCCCCTCCTGGAAATCTTTCTTTAATGGGAGTGTGGGGTAAAAAGCCTTCGTTGGAAGCCATCCCGAAAATAGGAGAGACCATTTGGAAAATATTTTTTCATTGTCTGGGATGGGCCAGCCCCGTCTGCTCATCTTCTGTCTTGCTGGGTCAGTTCTTCCCTCTGCTCCCAAAGCAATTTCTGATCATTTTCCTTGGCTTTCGTTTACCGTCGGCAGAAGAAATGTGAGTCCCCTCACAGGAGATCAGCCCTGCAGTTGGAGAAGTGTGGCTCCCTCAGCCATGACTATAAGTGGGAAATATGGCCACTATTTCACCTCTGCGGGAATATGCAACAGTTTGTTAGCTGCGAACCTGCTGGAGACATGCAGGCAAACAATTTGAAGACCTCAGCTGAATGCAGGCCAAATGCTAAGACGAGTGTTACCTTTTATTCTTTCAAAAAGTGGCAAGGGAGGTTTTGATGGTCATAGCAGATTTCACTGTGCATTTGTGTAACCTGATGCCCTAGCAGCGAAGTCATTCCTTAGCCCCGTGTTGGAGCATTTGGTTTCTGACATGGAAGATCATCTACATGCTCTCCAGCCCTTCTTCCTGTAGCACTAGATGTTGTTGCAAGATCTTCCATCCGCAGATGGAAGCAAGCTTAAAATGTCCTGAGTTGTTATATGAAAAAAACATTTCACTGTGGAAAATGGAAATATTTGAATAGTCATATGCCTGTCCTAATTCTCCTTTCAAAGGAAGTTGTATTAGGGTGAGCTATACTGGGGATAACTACCCAGCCAAGTGGTTGTGCTTTCTCCTGCTGAGTTAGAGACCATGATTTGATTGTTGTCGCAGATTCCTGTCAGAGGCAGGTGGGATAGAGCCTTGTCCATGCGTGCCAAGGGGAAGAGGTGAAGGCTAGTGATTTTGTAAAGACCTGAGCCATGCTAAAATCTTACTTCCCTGCTTCTAAAGTCCTTGGCACAGAGGACGCTGGGGGCGGCGGGAGGCCATCCCTGCCCATGAAGCCCACCAGTACCCCTGCAGACAGCGTGTTCCTCCTTGTGAGCCTGCACACTTCCTTCTCGGGGTTAACGTGGATACTATTGTACAGCTCAACTGCCTTAGTCGTGCCTTGACTTTCTGATTTGTTGCTTTTGCAGAATTCGTTGGTGGTTGAGATACCACCTTTCCGCAATCAGAGGATTACCAGCCCTGTTCAGGTCAACTTCTATGTCTGCAATGGAAAGAGAAAGAGAAGCCAGTACCAGCTTTTCACCTATCTTCCTGCTAATGGTAACAAAATATATTCATTATCTCTGTTAGTAAAAATGAGAGATGATAGTGATTACTTACAAAGATATATGGCTCTGACAAATCTTTAGTAACCTGACTAATTTGGAGGTATACCTAGTGCTATAAAATGAGAGTGAGAATCAAACCATAAGAGCTGCCTTTCTCTGTGCTGCCCACAGGAGACCACCTCTGCAGATTGTTTTCTTTTGTATTGGGGGTAGAGACCTGTTGGAACATGAGCTTTTTCTGCTTTTGGGTGCTGAAGAGCCCCAGCACAAACTCACATGTGTAGCCACAAATTGTGAACGTGCTGAGCTTTCTGCTAAGTTGCTGTCAACCCTTGGTCTGACTTTGTGGCCCCAGAGGGTGCATTGCATTTGAACAATACTTCTGAATTCTCACCACAGCACTGTAAGTGTGCTGGACTCTGAGCTGGAGGTCGTGTGGGGATTCTCCTTCCAGTCATCCTGCACCTTCCTGTCTTGCGTTGGGTGAAAATAGCAGTCCAGGCTGATGCTGCTCTAGGGTAGCAATGAAAAGCACAATGTGGATGGAGATCAGAGTGCTCCATACAAAATGCTTCATGTATAGAAAATGTTCAGAAACACGTGTGCCAGTTTATTTTGGAAGCTTATATTGGTGGCTGTGAAGTGACAGTAAAGTACTTGTGCTAGCTGAATTCCAAGCAGGCTTGTATGAAGATTTTAAGAGCAAGTAAATTTAGATTTATTTTTTTTTTTGCTTGATATGGCTCTTTTTCTGAGAACACTTTTTCTGGGAGAGTAGGAAAAAAGAGTGGTTGTTTTGGTTTTGTTGTTTTGGAAGGAAGAGGAATTAGAAAAATGATTAGGTTCCTGCTTTTTTGTAGACTTTCCAAGTGAAAATAGTCCTTCTGAGGGAAATTCCCACAAAGCAATACTTGAGTCACATCACATGACTTGAAGACACCTGCCAACTTTTTGCAGGTGAAATACCATAAAATACACATTTGGAATTTCATCTAGTTAACTTGCATGCACTCCAGACTTTTATCAGGACTTTAATTTAAAATAAAAATACAGGAAACCTGACATGGGCAACTGACTGCTTATTGTGTAGCAATGCTTCGCTGAATCAGCCTACTTATGCAAACTTCATCCCCAGTGGGTATGTCTGTGTATATTTAAAGACTGTTCATCTCTTAAATTGGAAAGGAAAAGAGTTGTTACTCTCTTGCACAACACTTGAGAAACAAAAATTTATTGTAGAGGCCAACAGGTACTGCTTTGCCACCCAAGTTACCCTCATAAGTATTTCAAATACATGCCTGCTGTTAACTGCTCTTGACTAAGTAGCGTCTTTCCTCTCCTGCTCTTACATAGGCCATTTTTACCATTTTATTCTAAACCATGGGAATAGTATTCACTGCTACAAAGTTGGTTTATGCTACCACCATTCTGAGTTTGAAACATTTGATGTTTCATTTGATGTGAAGTGATGGGAATAGCTACCTAGTGACAGGCAACAGAGAACCAGCCAAGGCTTTATTCTGCAAAGACATCTATAATTATGGTAATTGTTGAAAACATTGGGAATCTTGTTTAGTCTGCTGTACTAATTTAAATTCCTGTGAAATATTTTCACTTCAGTGTGGTAAACCTGAAAGAAAAAATATAACACTAGAGTAAAGGAAAGGGAAGCAGGTATTGAATAATAAATATGCCTTCCCCCCATTCCTGTTTGCTTCTCCAATCACATTCTCTTAATATATATGTTTATGTGCATATAGGTAATTGAAAAACATCTTATGTTCTTTGCAGACTCTCTCATAACAGTGGTAAGAGTGAATGTACTTCTGCAATCATCAGAATTAATAGTATAGTATGTTTTTATTATGCCTGTGTTGTAGCTATAAGGTTTTGCCCTTACATTGCTGGTGGTTGTTTCCATTGTGCCTTTCAAAGGTAGATATGATCACCTTGACTACACATTCAGAAACCATGCACAATGAACTGAATCAGTCATTTACACTAATGTATTTATAGGAGTCATTTTAGGATGTTCTGCTTTATTTTATTTTAGTCACAACTTTCTTTTAACGTTTCAAGGCATTGTAGAAAACCAAGGTTTAGCTCATGAAGAAAAAAATAGTTGAGTCAACAACCACTGTGTGATCAGTGTAAAAAAATGTAAAGGAGATAAGTACTATTTTGGTCCAGGTAGCACTTTGTCTCTTGTTTAAAAAAATTCCATGAACACAGAAGCTGTAGGTTTTTGACAAGCAAACGTCAAAGTGATCATCAAGTGTAAGATGTGGTTTTACACAAATCAGATGGTATCCTGTAAGCTTCTTCTCCATCTGTGCTTTAGGACTAGCCAAATGCTAGTGCTTACCATAATTTTGCAGATATTTCTGCATGAGGGGTCGTTATAAAGCTGCGTGACGCACGTGAGACGTACATTTTACAGCTCAACTGGACTGTGCCAAAGCAAAATATCATATATGGACTAAAGTCTAGATATTGTGTGAGCCCGCTGGCCGTGCTCCTGGGGTGGGTGTGGGCACATGCAGATGATGCAACCAGTGGGAGAGCCATGGGCTCGCTGTGTGGTTCCCACTCTGACCACAGAGCAATAGGTTTGGTGTTTTTTTTCCTGTAGCTCCTGTTTCTCCTCATTCCCTAGGGGAAAACAGCCAGTGGATCCAGGGACACGTGGCCTCACTCATCCCATCTCCTGTGGATGGTCCTATAGCATCTCCATGGAGTACAGCTCTGTGATGTGCAGCCAGCACAAGCTGCCCTCTTCAGCAGAGTGTTACAGTTTCACCGCCATAAGGCTTCTCCCGTGCGGTGGACATATGGCAGGATTGTACTTTTCCTCTTTGTTAGCTCAAGTGTTTTGCAGAGCAGGGACTTACTTGGTGAAGACAAGTTCCTGCCTCAGAAAGAAAAAAATGCTGTAAAAATGAAAATCTTACTGCTTTGTAAATGAAAAGTTTAAATAACAAAACAAAAGAGAAAGTAGAGGCTTCATAAATGAGGGTCAGGGTCTGGAAAACAGGCTTGCTTCAGTCTTTGTCTTGGGACAGACCGTAAACCTAAGTACTCATAATCCACTTTTAATTGAACTTTTGATTTACTGTTCTGCTGAATTTGAGCAATCCCCAAATCTTGTATTAGCCTATACTGTACAGAAGTGACTATAATGTAATTTTTTTTAGTGTTGCTTCGACATTATGCATGGCTGAGCAATTGCATGTCAGTTTTGTCCTGGAGCTTGCAGGCTGTAGGCTCTTGAGACTCTTCCCCAGACATGCCTGTCACAGAAATATAAGTAGTTTCCATACCATTCTGGCACAGGTGAATTCCCACAGCTCGTGTGGTAAGTACTATTACGTTTTGCATTGCCACATCCCATCAGAATGTGAGGAGGAAGGCGCAGGACTGGATGCTGCAGTCAGGAGTCTGAGCAAAGCACACTGAGCAGACGCTTGGATATTCGGCTTTTAAAGTCTCTCCACTGCTGCAGCTCTGTGCAGGCATGCTCTGTGGCTCCGTTATGCGCAACAGAACATTTCAGAAAACCATTGGTGAACCCTGCATTTGTGAACCCTACCTTCCAGAAAAACACTTGGTTTTCATTTCTGTTTATGACTGCGTATCATTTTGCTTCTATGGATTTCTTATACCATGGGCCCATAAATGCATTTCAAACAGGAGGAATCTGTTTGAAATTCTGAAATCACTATATATAAGTGGTAGCGTTTGAGGTATAAACTAATCTGGAGAGGCTGAAGAAGCACACAAGCAATCAGACATGTATTCTCCAGCTCAGAAGACTTTAAAGAACACACTGCATGATAAGGGTTAGATCTCTGTTTATTCAGATTTCTTTTAATTAGGTACATCAAAACAGAGGAAACATGTTGAAAAACTTATTTTTTGCAGATAAGAGCGAATGCTGTCTGTGATTTCTGTTATCTAATGAATATTGATATAAAGAACGGTGAACACAGAAAAGTTTTTCTTTGCATTTTATTTAGACAAGTAGTGATATTTGACTTAGCAAAGACAGGCTAGTTTGTCTAGGAAATATTTAACAAGATGGAAAAAGGAAAGTTGATGTGTTTCTTTCACTGGAATGAAAAATACGCTTTTGCAAAGAGTTGATGGTAAAGTATTTCCGGTTTCTGTTTCTGTCACGCTTCTTAATTGTCAAAGCATTATTAAAAAAAATCATTTCACTACTTCTAGTGTTTATTAAAATGGCATTGATATGCTGATCAACTTTTATTTTGGGATGCGCTTTGCCACCCATAGGGTCAGATTTCCAAGTGCATAGCCTTCACTGGCAGACACAGCTTTTCTGCAGTTTCTTTGCCTCCCTGCAGGCACCTGCACAAGCCCCCGGGGTGCTGAGCTCCTCTGAAAACCTGGCCACGTAGACAAGTGACTTGATGGGGATGGAGGTCCTTTGAATCTGTGGGTACGGAGCTGTGCTGAGAGCCTGCCTGTGGTGACTAGGGGGGTGCCTTAGTATTGCTGTTTACAAGCCTGGCGGCGTGAAAGTGTGCGTCTTGAGAGGGTGAGGGGTGCCCACTGCACATTGCTGCCGGCATCCTCCTCGTTTCCTGCCCCTGCGCTAAAATTACCTCCTGCCTGCCCCGCAGATGAGTACAATCAGCAGTTTTCTAGTGATTGCATTGAGCAGCCGTGCCTCTGTTTCACCTCAGGTCTTCCGCCCACAGCTCACTTTCTAAGTTAAAAGGCAACATCAGCCGCCTTAGCCGAAAACAATAAAATGGGGATGCAAAGCATTGCCGCTCTAACGTGACACGGAGCACGGCTTTTACTGATCATCTCCTGGCACCTCTCACCTCTTGAGTATTTGTTGAATTTTCCTGCTCGAGGCTGGCAAAATGATTAGTCTGCAAAATGGTGGTAATCTGGGGGCGGCTGGGGAAGCGGGGCCAAATTCAGTGCATGGCCTGTGTGAGGATCCTCACCGGCGGCCTAGCCAATGTGACCGCGGGCGGCAGGGCCATGGCGGGCAGCGCCTCGCCGCCGGCCTGGGCAGCCGGAGCAAGGGACATGGAAGTCAGCAGGCGTGTGTGACACCCGGGTCCACCTTCGGTCAGCACTGCCTTCCCAGGGCCGTGTGTGAGGGGACCGAGCATGGCCAGGCCAGGCCTGAAGGCTTGGACTGGCTGGGAAGCATTTCCAGCCAACCCTGGGAGCAGCCAGGCTGTCCGCACAGCTCAGGGTTGGGGAGGAGAAAGGTTGGCCCCAGGATTTTATTTTTGATTTTAGGTGGAAATATGAATCAAGTTTGCTCATTTTTACACTGTGCGCTGTTACAGTTTGTTTCGGTTTGGCTGCTAGGTGGCTGATTGTTACTTTTGACATTTAAGAGAGTAACAAAAAGCAGGCGAGATTTTGTCAGAGTCCTGTTTCCATTTAAGAGGATCACAAAGTTCATCATATCTGGGTGCATCAGCCCCTCCACTCCCTTCCAGCAAGCTGTGCGAGGTCTGTGATGGAGCGGAGGAGACATATGTTACACTCACCAGCCTCGGCTGCTTTTGCTCCTGGTTGCTGGGTCCCCACTAGAGCTGCCCACACTTCATCCAAGTGACATCCCGTTTCGGCTGTCAGCCGGAGCCTAGTGTCGGGGTTTAGGCCAAATCGGCTACTGGGGACCTGGGGGACCCCAGATGGGACCGACAGATGCTCTCCTCTACCCCTCTTCAGAGAGAGGGGCAGAGGAGGAAAAAGAGACTTACGAGTTTAGAAGGAATTAAACTACTTTAATGAAATATTAATAATAAAATAAAAAAGAAATAATGAAATATATACAAAACCGTATCAAGCTCCCGAGATGACAGTCACGACACCGGCTGGCACTGGGGCAGTCCCAGGCTGGACTCAGTGACGGACGGGAACTGGATTCCGGATCTGCATTCAGGATCGGGATCACAGGCAGACAAACAGAGTCCTCCTCAGATGTCAGCCATTGCAAGAAGAGAGAGCTGACCTTTCGATCCCTCAGCCTTTATACTGAGCATGAGGCAGATGGGATGGAATACCCTCGTTGGTCAGTTTTGGGTCACCTGCCCTGTCCGCTCCTCCTTGCAGGTGGGACCCCACTATGCTTTTCCGCTTCCGACCCTCCAACGGAGCAAATAACAAAGTTGGTTGGCCTTGGGTGTTATAAATATAAGCAAGATCCTCTCTGCATACCATGGCTGGGCATCAGCTATAAACATAGGTCTTATCACCCTGAGAGAGTGAACATTGTCTGCACAATAGGCTGTTCATTTCAGTTGTTAGAGAGGCCCAGCTAAGAAGCGAAGTTACTGACCAAAATTGGTTCTGTTTTACCTCAAACCAGGACACCTAGTCAACCACACCTGACCTGCAGATGCAGTTGTTCAATCTTTAGAGGCAAAACTCCGCTTCACTGTGTGGTGCTCCTTCTGGAAGGCCAAGAAGAAGCATTACCTGTGTGATGTCCTTGCGACAGGCAGGGTAGATGAGCACTATATAGAAGCTCCTGGCTGTGTCTGACGAACAGGTTCCATCGCTGCAGCAATGATCATGGAATCATAGAATCATAGAATAGTTTAGGTTGGAAGGGACCTGAAAGACCATTGAGTTCCAACCCCACTGCCGTAGGCAGGGACACCTTCCACTAGACCAGGGTGCTTAGAGCCCCATCCAGCCTGGCCTTGAACGCTTCCAGGGATGGGGCATCCACAGCTTCTCTGGGCAACCTGTTCCAGTATCTCATGACCCTCATAGTAACGAATTTTTTCCTAATATCTAATCTATATCTAACCTCTTCCAGTTTGAAGCCATTCCCCCTCATCCTATCACTACATGCCCTTGTAAAAAGTCCCTCTTCAGCTTTCTTGTAGGCCCCCTTTAGGTACTGGAAGGCCGCTATAAGATCTCCCCAAGAGCCTTCTCTTCTCCAGGCTGAACAACACCAGCTCTCTCAGCCTGTCTCCATAGGAGAGGTGCTCCAGCCCTCTGATCATCTTCGTGGCCCTCCTCTGGACTCACTCCAACAGGTCCATGTCCTTCATATGTTGAGGGCTCCAGAGCTGGACACAGTACTCCAGGTGTGGTCTCATGAGAGCAGAGGGGCAGAATCAGCTCCCTCGACCTGCTGGCCATGCTTCTTTTGATGCAGCCCAGGATGAGATTTGCTTTCTGGGCTGCGAGCACATATTGCCAACTCATGTTGAGCTTATTACCCATAATAGTTAACTTCCAGTGCATAAAGTTGTCTTTTGGCAGTACTTCCCTTTTCAAATACTTCTCTTCAGATGACAAAACCCAGCCTGTAGTTTCAGTCATCGAACCTCTCTGCGTGAGCATTTTGAGGACTCCCTCCCTTACTTCCCACTGATTTCACATGCATATGTTAACAAGCATGGGGCTTTAGGATCTTCCAATTAGCTTAAAAGCCAAAAGGTAAAACTTGTGTGAGGGAGAACGGGGTTTAGAATTACATGGGCTGGATTACAGGAGATGCTTATTTTTGCTCTCCTCAAGTGGCTGATCACCATAATTAATCTAGCCCAGTGATTGACCCTAAAGGGGGTGCAATTGTGGTGGCTGCCAGAGGTGAAGTGCATGGGCAAGGATGCGTTTTGCTGGCAAAGATGTGTTTTGCTGGCTGTGAGAGAGACTGCCTCCATCTCCAAAGACAAAGACCACGTCAGAGCCGAGATGGCTGAGGTCAGTCGGGTCCAAACCCCTCTGCAGAGAGGGCAGATCTGGGGGTAGGACTGGTACAGTAAGGATGCCCTCCTGCCAGCCTGTCCCCACAGAGCTTCCTGCAGGATTGCCAGGGATGAGGAGTGTCGGGCTGCCCCCACGCTGCTGCCTTGCGGGACCTCTGCGTGCAGCCCCG
>NW_009650184.1:236436-304012 GCF_000708025.1 Charadrius vociferus
CGGAAGAGCAGGAGTAATGTCAGTGTGGGTGGTGTAATGGTGTGCTATATATTGTCAAAAAAGATCTCACTGCAGTGAATTTTAACGTGTCTGACAGAAATGACATAGAAAGCCTTTGCCAGTGCAGCCGGGGTGTTATGCACAGTGAAACGTCCAGGTGAAGGCAGTGGTACAGCCTGGTGCTGCGCTGTAGGAGCAGCAGTAGAGCAGTCCAAGCGGGCATACAGGACTTGATGTATCCTTTTCAACACTGTATGTTTAAATAGGTGTTATGATTGAAAATGAATCGTGCCTTTTAAGAATTTTCCCCTTTTCTTTTGAAAGAAAGGTAATCCATATCTTCTGTACTAACACAACCCAAATGCCCTCCACCTACCTTCCACTCCTCCTCACCCAGTTTAACAGTGTATGCACCAAGCTACCATATATAATTTTCTGTCTCATAAATATGCGTTGAATAACCTAATAGTTTAACAGCTGTTGAAAAGCATTTAGCAAATGAGTTAGCTGGAAAGCACTTTCTAATCAGATAATGGCACTGTCCGAGATTATAGGCTGAGAAGTATGCGCAAGGCTTCCATCTACCTGGAGGCTATTCCTGTGTAAGGCTGTACATATGCATCTGATCCCATAAAAATATATACACATAAACTCAAAGAGGGCAGGCAGGCATGTGTTAGAGGTAGCCCTCCTGATGAGCAGTACCAGTAGCAGTGTACTAGCAAGAGAGGGTGAGTGAGTTCAGATACTTACGTAGATAAAAGCTGCAATCACACATGTGTGCTGCCTACAGCTGCTTGGTAGTGTGAAGCTCCCTTTGTTTCTGAGTCACTGTGCTTCTGGTTTTATTAACTAAAAGGCAAAGGCTTGATAGTAGCTTGACCTTTAAAAAATGTTTTGGTTGAATGCATGCCTAGGGAAAAAAATCCAGTTCATAGACAGCATCTGCAGAAGCCCCTGTAGTGACTGTCTTAGGAGATCCCTGGGGCTGAGTGCCCGTCCCTTGTCACTGAGATTGCCACTGCTGCAGATACATTGGCAGGACGTTTCAGAAAGTTTTGCTCGGCCACTGCTATTCTGTTGTTGCAAAACAGGGGGATTATGGTTTTTGAGGGCAACCGGCCCATTGCCTCTCCCCAACACCAGACTGCTTCAGAGTCAGAATGAGGGGTGAGGTCCTCGCTCGGCTCAAGCCCGCTGGATCCAGCCGATGCTGCTGCAGCGGCCAGGATTTTGTCTTTGCATGAATCCAGAGTGGCTAAACTGTACATGGAGATGTGTCCACATCCCTAACAGTGTCTCTGATCAGCAAGTAGCAGAGCAGCGGCAGCAGTTGGGATGACCTGTGCCGCATTTTCTGAAGGAACTTCTGTCTCGTGGTGAAGAGGGTGTGCTGCCTGGCTCAAGACTGACTGACAGGGGAGGATTTTGAAGGCACAAATGGCATTTCAGAGCGCAGCTCAGTAATGGAGATTTAGCCACCTACCTCCTCAACCCTCCTTGAAAGTCTCATGCCAGATTCTTACCAATTATGAGACGTATAGTCCAAAAGCTGAAGAAATGTGTGTGTGCACATGAGGAAAAAAGTAGTGTTTTGATTTTCATATGCTAACCAAAATCTGTGTGCCAGTGCCAGGGAACTACATCATAGTCTGCACCATGAAAGGTGGCTATTTTGTTTGATAGGTTCAATCAGACTTAAGGGTAAAATAAATACGTTATAGTGCCATAAATATATGTATTGATAATACTACATGGAAATGGGAATTTGTTAGTTAAATGTTAATCAGGATAAACATCTATTTAATTTATATGATTATGTTTTCTTAGTTCACATATTTTAATAGCACCCAAAAAAAAAAGTTTTAAAAACCCATCTGGATTGCTAAAGTGTAAAAGCAAACAGACTTGTTAGAATTGTCAAAAAATACATATAATTTATGTTTAAGCACTTTCTGACTCCCTTTACTGAACGTGCATGATTTATTATTTTTCTTCAAGGTTTGATATATTAACTTTTTACCTGCTAGAAAGGCCTTTCATTTAAACGTGGGCTTGCAGAACTGGCTGAAATATTTCTCCCAGATTCACAGCCACACAGAAGGACCATTGTCTTCCAACCAGTGCCTTGGTATGATGTCATAACCCTGGTCTCTCAGAGTAAGAAGCTTTGATTTATAGCCAGGGCTGCTGCCAATGCACAGTTCTCAGAACTTCATATTAAATTAGATGACATAATGACATGAGTCCAGAGTCTAAGAAGGCATCATCGAACCATTGAAAACCAATTAGCACAGATTAAGTTGCTTATCAGACTAATTTAGAACTGTGAGCTCTGTCATATTTTAATATTCAAAGTCGAGGACTGTTTAAAATTGTCTAATGCATTGTGAAATAACAAGCATTTAAAAGCTCACCATACGAACGGAACTTGCATTCATTTTTTCCTTTTTATGGCAAGGGCCTGATCCTTCAGCAGAGGAGGGTCTTGTGAACGAGTAACATTACTTTTGAGTCTGAGTGTATGTAAAAGCTGCATCATCTTTTCTGTTTACAATTTCACAAATTCTGGCTTCATTGCTGCAATTTATTATTGGCAAATCTCAGTGTATGGCAAATTCAGTCACAATTTTTCATTCTAGCCAGCTGAGAGTCTACAAGACTTGGTGTTATCTCAGCACTGCGGAGCAGCTTTGAGACAGAATGTTTGTTGCCATTTGATATGGCTCTGCTGAATTTAAGAAACAGTCCGGTTTCTGCTAAAAGTGCTTGCAGATTCTGAACAGCTATAGGGCTTTCCAGTTAATTGACAGTCCAGGCCTGCTCTGTGACTAGGAGTGTCTCTTTCAGCTGGCAGGCTTTTACCGAGTCATTTAATATTTGAAATATTTGAGCTAGAAGTTAGTTAGACTAATACTGTTATCTGTTAAATATTAATCCTGAGAAAATTAACTGTATTCTCTGTATCACATCTCATCTCCCTGTGGGAAATACTCACTTGTGCAGGTGAGTGATGATGGAAATGGATATGTGTTATGGCAGCTAGGTTGCCATGCCTCCGTAGGGATGTATTTGAGAATGAAACCTCTTTTTCTAGCTCAGGTCTGTAAAGATTTGCAGTTAGTCAAGCATGGGTCAATGGGTAAGTGGTAATGCTAGTCTATGGCTGGCTGATGATCAGCCCTGGCTGCTCTGGAGGAAGCCACTGGTTTCCCGCCAAGGAGAAAATGGTGAAGGTGGGCACGTATGGTTTGTGTCCTCAGCTGCTCTACGTCAGCTGCAGCTGCTCCCCCCAGCTGAGGATCTCAGCCCCCCAAAAGTCAGTGATAGGGTGGGTAGGGAGTGTGAGGAACTGGTAGCCTTATTACATGCAAGTACTTTAACTTGTTTGAGTAACACCATAGACACTGTGATGGTAAGTAAGTAGCCAGTGAGTACAGGTACAGGCTGTTCCTGCATTGATTTCAAAAGGTGTGCCTTGAAATACCCACAGCTCCTGCCTGCAGTCCTTTGCAAAGTGGAAATAAATGGTTGCCCTTTTAAAGAAAGAATATAAGGTGATTTAGACGAACTTTTGACACATCCAAAGTATTTTCAGAATGATGAGTAGATCAGACCCACAGATTGTTTGAGTTGAATTTGGAAATACAAACATAGGCAAAGATCTTTGGCCTTTGTTACTCCATTTGGTGAAGTTACGTAGGCTGGGGAGAAGCAGATGCAGGATAGAGTGTCATAAATAAACTATTAACTGGTATAATGTAGCAGTTTGTGGTATATCTGTCCTCCACAAGTCAAGTAATACAGTTACTCATATAAAATACAAAAGTTGAGGTTTAGCCAGAAAGGGAAGTGCTAATATCTTACCTTTCTGCTGACATGCTCAGCTTTGCAGGTCTGATTCCAGATCATCTGGGTCATTAGTAATGGTTTCTCCAGGGGGAAAAAAAAATTCCTACAGAGCTTCCTTCTCCAAACTGGTACCCTGTGAAGACATTTACACTTTAAAGGGGAGAGAGTGGCTGCCATCCCAGCTTGGTAGGATCTGTATGTTCACTGTGCCCAGTGTTAAATGGCTATACAAATGGCAAAGCACCGAAAAGTCAGATACAAATCCCTTCACCGTTTCAGCATTAATACTTTTCCTGTCTTTCATTGTGATACCTGTTCTAGTGATGAGATCATACAAACAAAATATGTAATATGTAGCAAGGGGAGACTTTTTTACTGTATTGAAGAAACACATTGAAAAAAGGTAATGGAGGCAATTAAGTTGAACAAGTTCAGACACCTCTAAGCCTAAGTGCAGGTAGTATCTCTCCATTTAAAGACAGTTTGTTTCCTGTTACATGAAATAACTGATGCTCAGGAGTATCAGTTCAGAGCAATACAAGGGGACAATGTAAACAGTTGTCAAATAAAATGGAGGTCCCACTTAATCTCATATCCCTCCTTCTTGTTTCCCTGTCTAGCTACCAACCTGCCATCGGAAAACAAGCTACTATGACTTACCCTGACTGGTCCTGTAGTGTTAACACACTGAATTTACTGAATTTACGGGCAGCCAGGAGTGTCCTTGGTTGCTGTTACCATGTCCAAGAGAGTTTTTGGACTAATGGGCCTGGAATAGAGTCCCTTCTGCCTATCAGTCCTTCGCCCAGAGTAGGATTTACTGGGTATCCTCTGTTGGTTGCAGGTATATTTCAGTGTAGCAACATATTAAAACAGGTTCCCGGTGTTCATGGCCAGTAATCAGTCCTCCAAATAGACCCCATGGCATTGCTTTTATAAAGAAAAAAATCAAAGTGAAGTGACAAAAAAGTGCCTGGGAAACCAAGTAGCAAAGATGTGCCGTAGAAGAGCTACAATGAAAAATCCGCCCGAGATCAGGAACCTGCCCTCTGTAAAGCCTCCAGCCTGCCTGCCACCAGGGCTATAACCCTTCCCTAGGTTATAACAAGTCAGACAACTCCAGGGTTTATTGGAGTTGAATTGCCAGTGGTTGAGCTTGGAATTATTTAGCACAGGTGTTTCTATAACAGTGATATATTGGGAAAATTCAGTGTTCAACAACCATCATATTTCCAGCTGTGCTGTGGTTAGTGCTAGTATAGTGAACCTAATATAAAACATGTGAGAATATTTGCTAACTCAGGAACTTGTTAAAGGTATTTTCTTACAATATCTGAGCTGCTATGTTTATCTAGGTGCGTTTCTTTGGTCTTGCATTTTCATAAAGGGTGTGATACTGGTTTTATAAAGCTGTCACTGAACCTGGAATGTGCTTCTCTGCAACCAAGTGCATTAGTAGCCCTCCTAGCCAGTGTGCAGCACATGAGCAGGTGAAAATAAGATTATGAGGAATCCAATGACAGTCCATTATCCTTAGCACATTTGTCTTGAGCAGCACCTGTGCATCTGTTACATATATAGATATGTTTTTACTAGGGGTGCTAGAAATCTTGAAACAAGTGTTGCAAGCATCTATATGTAAAAGAACATAAAAGGAGCAAAGTTAACAAGGGGCTAGGGGACTGTAAAACAAGGTTAGTGAAGTGCATTCACCAGCAGCAAAATTTGTGAGTGTTAAAAGGGGTTTTATGTGTACACATGCACACATGTGCATTTTTAGGGGTTCAAAAAACTCATAGACAAACATAGTAAACGAGTGGAGAATGTATAAGGGTGTTTGTAAAACACATGCAAATAAAAATACAGTCAGAGACACTCATGCAACATGTATGTGCCTGAGCTGAGTTGTGCAAAGATGTTTCATTAATAACTTTGTGCCACAACAGGTCGGTTATTCTGATATTCTGAAAGATATTCTCTGGTGTCACTGTAAATTACCAACAGCACGTTCAAGTGACAGCTGTTCCTCCGGCTCTCGTTTGGGGAAAGAAGATGAATGCCACTGTGCATCCATGCTCAATTGTTGTATGCATTAGAGTTGCATCTGGCTAGAAAAAATGTATCTACAGACTAGCTTGGCCCTGGTATTTATAATTTTCCTGATACAGAAAGTGGATGTCTTTTACCCATGCACTGCATATGTTGTAGGAGAAGCAGCAAAGGCACCTCTCTCTGATTTGAGAGAGAAAGCCAATGTGAAAAAGACACTTTGATTTGAGGAAGGATCTCTTCTTTGATTTGAGAAAGCAGTTCTACATTTGTCATGACCAAGTTGATGCTCGTAGACAGTCCTTCTATCTATGTGCTGGTGGTATTTAGAGACATGGCTTGGCAGCTCAATTAGAGCCTCTTGGGACAACGGGTAGAGCAAGCAGAGGTCTAGAATAGGAGTCAGTTTTTCTTGGTAGCCAGAGACTGAGTTAACTTTTTAGGATCTGGCATTAGCAGTTTGGATCCAACCTAGAATCACTGAGAGTTGGATGCAACTTACTGAATATTTTACACCCATTTGCTGATTACTAAGATTAAACAATCATGTAAAAACTAAATAAATCAAACCCTACTCTTCCAAAAATACCCTCATAATTGAAAACTTCTTGTACATAGTAGTTTGTCATGTATCTTTGAATTCTTACTTTCACTGAACTCTGAACGCCCCATCTCTACCTTATTATGCTCCGGTTTACCGAATGTGCAGACATTTATCAAATGGGCCATCAGTAGCCGTAGAAATGCAGTAGTATATCCAAGTTAAAATTCTTGCTTTGATTACTACAAATCCATGGAGCCCTTGGGTCCAAAGCTTCCACTGAAGCACAGCTATTTGCAAATAGATTTTTATAGCACATTAGTGTTGGAGGAGAGTCCAAAAAAAATAGTCCTTTTCAATATTAGAACCAGCTGTGACTTTCTTGTGCTGATGACTCATTCATTTTTTTTTATAGGGTGGGAGAATTAGGCAAAAGACACACAGAGTCTTATTCAAGACGTTGTTTGTTTTGCAAAGGGTATCCTAGCCACAAGCCAACTTGATCATACCAATACGCAACTTATGTTTATGTAAAACTTTTTTCTTTTAACAGTTCCAATTATAAAAACAGAACCCACAGATGACTATGAGCCTGCTCAAACCTGTGGACCAATGAACCAAGGCTTAAGCCCTCTCTCTAAACCATACTACAGTCAGCAGATCATGATGCCCCCTGATCCTGGTTCATGCCTCGTGGCTGGCTTTGCCTCCTGTCAGCAGAGAAATGCCGTGATGTCACCCTCTCCCAACGCAAGCCCCAAGCTGCATGACCTTTCGTCCTCTCCTTACAAGTGCATCCCCAACCCGGGCCACAGTCACCTCGGACTTCAGCAGCCCGCTGGAGGTGTCCCCACCATACAGGAAGTGCCAAGGTCTATAGTTGTGCACCCAAGCTCCCCCGAGCAATCATCTCACATCATGCTGCAGCCGCAGGTGAGTCAACATCTGAGCAGTAGCTGTCCCCTTGGTTATCAACAAACACTCTATCCCAACAGTCCCTCTTCTCCAGTTCCATCTGTTACCCAAGAGCCAACCTATTTGCAGTCCTGCAGTCCAACTCATTCATCCATAATGGGTCAACAGCAGCAGCAACTGCCGAAGGTTCACAGAAATGAGTCTCCAACAACCCAACCACTGTCATTGCCAGAGTTGCATGAGGAAAGTAATCATAATTTGGCCCCTATTCCTGTAACGATCAAGCGAGAACCTGAGGAATTGGACCAGATGTACCTGGATGATGGTAAGTCTTCCGCAGCATAGGTTTGTGTTCAACCATGTTGCTATATCAGTGAGTTCCCTTAACCCCCTCCTCCTTTTGAATCCTGGTGGAAAAAATTTCAATTAACAGCCTGGTGGAATGGTGCGGACTTTTGCTTGGATTGTCTCTATACAGGAAAGGGCTCTTTTAATTTTGTTTGTGATAATGAAACTGTATTATCTAGGCATTAAATGCTGTTAGTTACCGTAGAGCTAGCTGCATGGTCGATAGCTGTGTTGCAATAATCTTAACTATATAGTCTGAGTTTATGGTCTTGGCCTATGCCAGTGACCTGTGGAACTGCAGTGAACACATATTTAACATTGTCCCATCCATAATGCAGTGAAATGTTTGATGTACAAATCTGTTCACTGGAACTAAATGATAAACTGCTCTACTTCAGTTGAGGAGGTTCTAATTAAAAATGTAGGCACATCTTTCAGCGTAACTTTTCAGTCTGGTGACATCTGACATTAAGACTACTTTTTCTTCTGTTCTCATTGTGGACTTGCTTCTTTTTTTTTTTTTTTTTTTTTTTTGGTAAGATTCTATGTGTATATGTATTCTACATGCACCACTGAAAAGTTAAAATGCTGTGATGAACTTGTCAGGCTCTAGTTTCCAAAGATTTATTAGCTGAACGTAATAAAAGGGGTAATCTGGAATTTGATTATGTGACCTCACTGAACTGTGATTTAGCACTTGCCATTAAGTATACCAGTAGTATTCTGGACTCTCACCTTAATGCAGTACGTGAGCTCCCTTCCAATAGCCACATAACTTTATATAACATATCATGCTATTTGAAGAAGAAATACCTTTGAAATGCTGCATTGAAACTAATTGGTGCCAAGGAACATCTGAATGTGATTGTCTTTCAGGGAGAATTTAAAGGCAATTCATTGCACTGTTTTTAAAAAAAGGACATTTAGTCATTCTATTTTAAACAGCATGATACTCACCGAATTAGGATTACAAATGAATGTTTTGGGGCTTAAATAGCAGCCTTTTGCATTCCAACTCTTGGAAAATTATTTTTCTTAACAGAAGTTATTATTGGTTACATGATAGACAGGTCTAAGGACTTTTTCTTAATTAGGAGTTCAGTTCACTAAATTTTTGCACAACACATCTTTTGTGACAAGGTTTTCTTCGTATAGCATGCACTTTTACCACATACCTATGCTGCAAGGAGCAAGATTTCAACAAACCAAGCAAGAAATGTACACAAACCAAAACAAAAATCCATGCCCAAATTTTGTTTTTGAGAGAAACCAGAAATTATCTGTGGAAGGAAGAGAATACAGATAATATCTAAAGCTAGTCTACAGCTGTCTTTCTAGAAAAGCACAAGAAATGGGCAGTCTGTGTGCCTTACCTCTCCAAAATCCAGCAACCACTTCTCTGACAGTACTATGAAAGTTGCCTTTGGCTGATCTTTGCTGGAGAGATGGGACTGCAGCTCAGGGATGAAGAATGAAGCTCCTCAGCCATTTCTACTTCAGCTTTTTCCTGGAGGAACAGAGGAGCTTTGCTACTGTGTGGTCTGAGAGAGAAATTTTAGTTTTTTGAGCAATGTTTACTCTCTCTGACAAAGCATTAATAGTTTAGTCATTACCCCCATCTCTCTTCCACCCCCTCTTCTGGACACACATGTACACCAGTCCTCTGACAGATAATCATAAGTAATTGTAGAAGCCACCATGTACATCTGCACTGATACTTAAAGTTGACTTTGAAGATCTCTTTGGCTAGCCAAATGCAGATATACTTCCCTTTGGCATCCAGCAAGCTATCAAAATTGTTCTGTGGCTGACCACAAGAGGTATAGACCGAGAAAGAATTCACAGACATAACAGTCGTGGTAACAATATGTAATAGAAAAAAATAAATTTAGGTTGTTCCAAAAAATTAAACATCACCAGTTCCCTCTAAGGGTGTTGATCAGAAATGGTAACCAGAGGAGGTCCTTTTTCTATGCCTAAACTGGTGTACGCACCAGTTTGTCTCAGGGGTCACATTGATGGACCATAACCCATGTGAGCTTCCCTTTCCTATCTATGCCTTATCTCACTGTATGAAGAAAAGATCATCTACTCTTATGTTTTGTGTGGACAAATTGAAGTCCTGGTAGAAATAAGGAGTGGACTACTGCTGTCTTCTTATTTGTCTCAGTATTTGAGCAGCTGAGAGAGAAAGTATGGCAGAGGGGCTAAAGGAAGGGAGCGTGTCTTGTGGGACTTGTGCTGGCCAAGACCCTCAGTTCAAACCATGCAGAGCCCTGGCATGCCTCAGACACACAGCACAGGAGCATGAAGCTGTGAGTCAGGCTTGAAGCCCATTTAGGTCTATGCTGTGTTCATTTCATGGAGGCAGCCTTACCACCACCAGTGCAGACGTTGGTTTCACGTTACATTTAATCTGATGTAACTGCAGGCTCCCATGGAAAGGGTGGCCTCAACCCATCTTGCCCTTAGCCACATATTCTTGCTGCTTCCTTTGAGTCATATCAATTGATTATGGAGTTGCAGAGCAGGCTAATGGAAAATTAACCTGCCAAAAATAGCAAAACCCACATAGTTTTCTGCTGGGTCAGCTTATGGAACCACATCCCCCGGGTCCAATAGCTGGGTCCAGCCCATGAGAGGGGCAGGAAGCCTGTTGCTTCAGGTCAAGTAGCCTGTTGCAGGACAGCTCTGGGTGGCAGCACCCCACCCACAGGCCAGAGAAAGCGTGACTTGAAGCCACATCTGATGTCATTTTATACTCCCCAGCAACTATCTAATCAACTCATCTTGTCTCAGTAAAAAAATCCCCTTCTTGTGCTAACCTATTAGTTATGGAAGGATGACATCTGGGCTTCCTTGCACAGTCTCAAAGAGCTGTTTGGCCACTGTGGTGACTGCCTGGAAACCATCAGTAATTGCTCCTGGTGTCCTGGTAGGTGCTGTTCACTGAGATGCTCACTGAAAAGTCAAAGCACTCTGCATATGCAATGCCTTTGTACCTGGTGCCGTTTCATTCAGACCTCTGGCTTTAACTGTGGAATAAGGGAGAATGGGTTTTGCAGAGTGGCTCATACCGAATAGGAGCAACTCATTTTTCATGTGCTTGATTTTTTTTTTTGGAATAGGAGCTTTTAAGTCATTGCCATTCCTTCTTGTTAGTATCATATCCATCTTTAAGCATTTTCCTTGTTGGAGGAGTGGGTGGGATATCTGTGCTTTATGACCATATTCTGAAAAACAGAATATCAAATCATACCTGTGAGTAAGGACAGTTACTCTTTTTTTTAAAATAGTTTGCTGCTTTACCTCTTTATAATTTGTTGTCTCACTGATTCAGCTCAGATTCCTTCATACAGCATGATTTAAACTTTTTTTTCAGTATTTTTTCAGTCTTTGCGCCTGTGAACAACAGGAAAACCAGAGAGAGGTCAGGTGTACTTGACTCCTTTCCTTGTCTTCCACTCTAAGTATATCAACTCTTTCCTTCATCCCTAAAGCAATTTAAAAGTAGTGAAATATTTTAACAACATTAAAAATTAAATTCTCAAAGCATCACTCCATTAAAAAAGTGTATCTTCACGGTTTCTTGTAGCTATTAATACCTCCAGTTTTAACTGAAAGTACTTAATGAAGTGTGAGGTATAGACATCTAACATACTTATGGGACTACCAGACGAATAAAATATCTAACTGGTTATGCCAGATTATATTTGGTAAAGTTTTGGTTGCTAGTTTACCACTTTGGGGAGGTTTGATTTATGTTGATAATATACGTAATATCAGTCTTGGACCAGGTATAAACAGAAATTTTTTGGTTTCAGCTTATGGGATCAAAGCAATATTCATTCCTTTTGGTCTGGAGTATCTCCAAATATAGACCATCTATACTGCAGAGTATAAATGGAAAAAACAGTCAGCGAGTTTATATAAATATATATCCTCTATATGACATTTTTCTGCTTCAGTAATACTGGGCAGCTAAAGTCATATAAAGGGAGCACCCAAAGAGACTTCCATTTTGGCAAGTACATTTTGGTCTTGGCAATCTTGTTTTAAATCAAAATCTACGCTAGCCACCTGGGCTACTCATTAAATGTGCTGTCCATTTCAGTATGTGAATATATGATTCAACATGTATAACGTATTTAAAACTCACCCCGTAAAGTGATACTTGATATATTATGGCTATGCTCTTGATATTAAAAGGTATCTGGCTTGTATACCAGCATTTGTTTTGAATAATTCTGAGTTCAATCTCCTAACCAAGATCATGGCTGACTCCCTTTGCTGCTTTCACAGTAAGATTTGATTAAAAGCAATTGGACTGTGACATTTATGCCGGGTTTTGGTACTCTGCGGGAGCCCATGGTCCTTTGCAGGAGAGGGGGTGTCTCCTATCCTCCCCACCAGAAGCTCTTGCAGCAACCTGC
Source organism: Charadrius vociferus (assembly GCF_000708025.1). Classification (NCBI taxonomy): domain Eukaryota; kingdom Metazoa; phylum Chordata; class Aves; order Charadriiformes; family Charadriidae; genus Charadrius; species Charadrius vociferus. The sequence goes on from NW_009650184.1 coordinate 248,575, forward strand.
AGGGCGCTGGGGCACCCTGGCAGACCACACCACGGCTAACGGTAGCCTCCACGTGCCTGTTCCACCCCTGCCCTAGACGGTGAAGGTTACGTGACATTCCCCTTTCAGATCTAACATGGGAGTAGTGTGGGGTGCTAGAGTGGTAGAGCTCGTGGAAAATCCTTACACAGGTAGGCTTGAGGGACCTCTTCAGTACGAGTCCAGGCAGTAATTGCTTTTAAGAGAAAACATTTTATTTGGGGATTGATTAATCTAATGTGCTGTACAGCCCCTTGAGGTATGAAGCAGAATTAGTGAAGAGTGGCCAGTTAGGGGAGGCTACAGGCTGATCAAAACTCTTCTGGCCCCTTGAACCGGTCGTTCTCTCAAGGGGATATGAACATTTACCTAATTTATATCTCACTTTTGAACGTGCTCATCTCTCCAGCCCTCTAACTAGGAGGTCAACAGCTGTGCTATTCTTCTCTTGAACTAATCCTGCTTCTTTTCTGTTAACCAGAGCAACTCAGATAATTTTTCCAAATTTTAACTGCTTTGCTCAGTGGTAGAAGAAACCCCAAGCCAGAGGCAATGGAATGTAAGTTCACACAGCTTTCAGGATGTTCAGGCAGCTGGGAACTGGCCAGGCTCACAACAGGAGATGCTAAAGGTGACTTGAAATCACCTTCCTTATCCCCATTTCCCTTTCCTGGACCTAGTGTAGCCTGGGTGGAACACAGAACTGAGCTCCAAATCTTTTATTTCACCAGGATGGAGAGAGTTCAATTAGGCATGCTGATGCCAAAAAACATTTTTCAGGTTGTAACTGGCACTCCCACAAGCTATTACGTTTTTTACCTGCAGCAGAATGACACTCAGTTGTGAAATTATTTCCTGCCTTTAGAAACATCAAAGAAAGTAGTTTTCATTACAGATGAAAATGAAGCTATTTCGAAAAAGCAAGGGGGAAACACATTGGTACCAACAGGAAAAAATGTATGACTTATGTTCTCAGCAGATTTCAAGGTGTATTGTACATGCTGTGATCCCATTTGTTACATTAATGCACAGAACTTTACAGAACCAGTTTTTAATTGAAAGCAAAGCAGCATCCCAGAGGATTCTTTAATCAAGGTATGCTTGAGTGTTGAAGCTGAAGAAGATCTCAGATTCTTTGAGCTTTGCCTGGGTTCTAATCTCAACTTTTGAGATGAAGTCCCAGCCACGTTGAACAGCACGCTCCCATTGCCAGCAGTGGGGCCAGGGTTTTCCAGAATGCCCCAAGTCCTGTGTAGGAGTCAGAACTGGAGTAACAGTGTTTGAAAGTCAGATCTCTTGTCTGAAGTTTTGTATATTAATTCGGCCTCCTCCTGTCCACACGGATGCTTTCATAAAGGTTTCTGTCCGGATCTTGACTTAATCGGATCTTTAAATTTTTTTGTAGTAAGGTGAAAATACGTAGGCCATAAACGAAGGTGTCTGATGTTTAGATACGTGGCTAACAGAAAATATCAGAACCACATCATCATCTTTTTTAAAACAAGGAGACTTTTGTTCTTGTGATTGTCTTTGCACAGCTGTGAGTTTTATAGCACCGTGCCAATGAATGCACTCATTGCGACTTTATTTTACTCTGAAAAGGTAAATTGGGAGCATTAAGCCCCCAATAAGTATGTAAAAGTGGCAAAACCACAGGTAAAGTGTTACTGAAAGCTGCAGCCCTGCCAGCCATTTCATTTTAAACATGGCTCTTTTAAAAATAACTTTTGCAGTAAAAGCTGTAACTCCTGGATGTAATAAGAGCTATTGCTAATGTCATTCCCATGAATTGCTTACAGTGTTGAACTGTTAGATGTCTGACAAGTCCATATATCTCCTATACAGTATATGTGAAAGTTTTTTGCCTCTATACCATATGTTCTTTTTTTTCACTCCTCTATATTCTTCAAATGCACGTGGTTTGGTGATATAGTTTATTTGAACAGGAACCATAGCAGACAGAATTACTCTTTCGCTGAAATGTATCCTTTTTCATACATCTGAGCTTCGTGATTAAAGCGATTGGCTCTTGAGGCATTAAGTTTAGTCTGCTGCTGCCACAATTATGCCTTTGAAAACTCCTGAGTGCACTCGGTGATTTCCAGTAGTCCAGATGTCATTAGAACAACACGCAGGTAGGCTGCAAAGTCCAGTAACACTGTCTACACTTCAGTCTGGCTTGGGCAAGCTTTTCCCTCCCTCCCTCTTGGCCAAGCCTCACAGCTCTGGGAGAAAACAAATAGCTTTCCTCATGGAAAGTTTTACTTAATCTGGCATGGTGCCTGAACCTAGACCCTCCTTGTCTCTAATGATGATTGAAAGTGTACATGCTACTGTGATAAAACATGCTGAGTCGTTAACATTTGGGGCTTGGGTTGTACGCGATGAGTAAGGGAGGACTGAAGTAATGCGTTCGAGTCAGACCTTTGGTGGACTTGCACGTCTGGGTTTGAGGAGTATCCTGTTACATGAAACCTCACACCCGCAGGATTGGGTTTTGCTGTTTCTAGCGGGTTTGCTGAATTGGGTCTCCTGGGAAGTCCACCAGAATAAAGCTCCCAGAAGAGCTGCTGACCAGACTAGGTGTCGCTCCTGGTTTTCTCTAGTCCCAGGTGTGCAATTGCCCACAAAGCAGACCAGCTTACCTCTTAGCTGCAGTATGTTGTGCAATCTAGCACCAAACTTTGCTTTCTTCTAACATCAGCATTTAGATTTCCAGGGAGGTCCTTGAATCTCAGGCTTTCAAGGAAGTGTCTGGTCCTTTCAGAGAAGTCCATCTTCAGTGACACTGGCGGAGGGAGCAGGAGGCTGGCCAAGCAATGGGAAAGCTGCAGAAATCAGCAGGCAGTGCTAAGTGTCTGGTCCCTTCAGAGAAGTCCTGAGTGTCTCCAACTTCAGTGACACTGGCAGGGGGAGCAGGAGGCTGGCCAAGCAATGGCAAAGCTGCAGAAATCAGCAGGCAGTGCTTTGCAATGTTTTGATACTTCAGAGTATTTTTAGTGTTGAAAACCTGGCATTTGCTTCATGTGCATCTGCATGCACACCTTCGCGTTAAACAAGGGTCATTAAGTGTTCAGCTGAAGCCACGTTGAACCCCCTCTTTTCAGCTAAGAGCCAGCTTCATGCTGCAGCCCCGCAAGTGGCTGTGCAATTAGCTGGAGAAGTCGCTTCTCACTCCTATGCCTGATTCATTCTCCTATTTCCATAGTAATGGCTGTTGGCATTGCTGTTTCAAATGGTAAAGGTTTTGTCGGTTATTTTCTGTAAGTTTTCCTTGGCGATCGGGGAAGAAGAAGTTGCTGTATCTGAGCCTTGGTAACATTTACATCTGCTTTTAAGCCTGGAGGAGTGCCAAGGAAAATATGTGGCTTGAAGAAGCACAAGCTTCATGAGAAAGCTTTGTTCTGATGCGATTCATTTTAGGAATATGTTGTTTGTTTGAAACGTTTCTGCTGAGCTGTGCATCAGCTGGTCAGGTGTGGCCTCGTGGCTCATATACGGCCTCCACGCTCTCGTGTCCTGAACCCATCCTGGCAAAACAATTCTGGGGAAGTTGTTGTAGAAAACCCCTCTTCTCCAGGGAGCAGAGTATCACACAGACCCCTGCTGCATCTCAGCAGAGCTGGGCTGAAGCAAGCTGCCAGCTCAGCCCAGCAAACACATACGTGTCAGAGGAAGCGCTCTCCTGAGTAAACTCCCTGACTTCACGTAAAGCGCTCTTGGCGAAGCGCTAGCAAGCTGTAGTGTTGCTAGATCACAGAGCCGCGAAGGGCCTGCCTCTGCTCCCACTTAAGTCAATAACACCGTTCCCTTTGGGTTCGTTGGGAACAGGACCAAGCGTATGGCTGGTAGTTAAAACACATAATAGCTGCATTCATTGAAGTCTGGTCGCTAATAGACAGGCAGAGAGGGAGTCTTTTCTAGCAGATTTCTGCATGGCACAGTTGATTGTTTCATCTGCGTCTGTGGGACAATGGCAGGGGCTCGGTCATGGGCCTGATAGCAGCTTGACCATTGCTGTCAAGAGTTGGCTGCTTGATAACCTGGCTCCTGGTCTTTCCTCCTCCCCGAGGAGCAAATGCTGATTGCAGCCAAAGGGGGCACAGGCTTTCCACACCAGGCTTATCTCCAGGCTAGGAGGAAGCTTATGAAAAACAGCAGACCCTCAAAATGTTCCCCTCCTCCTCTGTCACTGAGGAAGCCTGCAAAGTCTGGACATTGAAAATACCTGGCAACAATCAGTGAGTAAGAAATACAGTAGGAAAACCATGGTCCTCATTGGCCAGCCTGGATGGGTTTGTCTGCAAACCAGCGAGCTGGACCAGCCCTCTGCCTGCTTTACAGGCTTCACTTTGTTGGTGAGTCTTTTACATTTTGCACACTTTGAAGCCTACTGCAAGACCAATATCAGAAAGTGACGTGAGATGGTGATGCAAGTGCATCAAAATTCCCGAAGTGTATTGTCCCCGAGCACATTAATTGCAATATGAACACTTGAACAGTCTTGAAAAGCAATGCTACAGGCTATCAAAGTCCATAATTAGTGGATTAAGTTCTTTGGTCCTTACATAGTTATAGCTTGTTATCCAAGCATCGTGTATGCACAAGAACATTCCTCACTTGCCTTGCCTTTGCACAACTAAAGCATGTTTTTTCTACTTAATTCTGACCCTTCTGCAGCCATAAGAGAGTGCAGAAGACAAGATTTGACTTGTCATGCCTGTGCTGTCCAGATTGCTCTTGATGTTAGATTTCTGCAGGAGCTAGGGCTGAAGGTTTGTTCCATTTCATAACTCTTGTGATATCTTTGGGGCTGCAGAATAGGTATTGCAGTATCTTACAAATCAGTTTTGATACCCTGGGAGCAGCAGTCAGTTCTTTTCCTAGTGCTTCAGGGAAAATATATTTCATTGCCACCTCCTAAGCAAAATCTTCTGCAAATTGCTTAAGAAGTAGAAAAAATGTTATTTTGGGTTACAAGAGAAGCCTCCAAAAATACAAAACTGAAGAATATTTGAAGGTTTTTTTCTATCCTGTATGTGCAAATCCATACATACATAAAGTATCTGTGTGCATATATATGTGTGCACACATACACAGACACATATGTAATGAGCTATAAGACTTAGGATACTAATTCTTTCACTTCTTTGAGGTTCTTCTACTCATGACTGACTTCTCCAAAAATCTTGCAGGTGCTTGTTGAGTAAAACCTTTTGGAAAGATGAGGTCAGGTGGAGAAGCCTATCTTGTCGACCTTCTGTTGTTCACAGTTAGCTTCTGAACTGAATTGCCCATCGCAGTTCTGAAATCTGGCTCCATGCTCTGCCATTCCTGTAAGCTGCAGTTGTCACTGCTGCTGAGTATTTCTCAGGCATCTGAGCTTTTGCTATCCAGCTATTCTTTTGGAAGACTGAAGCAACTGGTAAAGATGATCTTCCTTCAAGGCAAGGTTGGATGGGGCTTTGAGCAACCTAGTCTAGTGGAAGATGTCCCTGCCCGTGGCAGGGGGGTTGGAACTAGATCATCTTCAAGGTCCCTTCCAACTCTAACCATTCTATGATTCTGTAACTCTGTGTTTCACTGTACTGCGGGCTGTGCTTGGACTCAACTATTCACTTGAGGGCTTTCACATCAGAGCATCTGCATGTGCCATTAGCAACTCCTCCAGGTATCTTCCCTTTATAGTAATATGTCTATGGGTCAGTAGTGCTGGGAGGTTCAAATGTGCTTCTCAATCTAAAATGACTGTGTGAAACTGTCATGAAGAAAGAGGTTAGCAGAGAAACTGGTCCTGATGTTTTTCAATTACACACTCTCTTGTTTGTTTTTTTTCTTCTGAGAAATTTCCCCAACTCATTGTAACTGTTAACTGTGGCACAAGATCATACAGAGCTGTCCCTTGGGCCCTAGCAGTCAAAGGCTGGAACTTCCTGAAGTTGCTAGAATTGATGCAACGCAAATTCAGGTTTTGCAGAAAGATAGAGTCCAAGCTCTGGCTAGATGTACCTCATCCAGGCGCTGCACAAAGGCTTTTTGAAAGGGGGCCCTGGAAGGGCCACCAGTGATGGAGATGACTGCTCTACTTCAGTCCCTGAGTTCCTAGGTAACTTTGAAAGAGTTCTTGGGGATTTTTGCTTATTTTTTCTTCCACATAGAGAGTGTGTTACGATGAGGAAAGACCTCATTGCAAAGGAAAAAGAAGCAAAACTGATTCCAGGGCAGAAAGTGCCATCAGCCATAGGGAGACTATGCTTTTTGCATCAGTGGACAAACACAGCATCAACGGCTGCTTAAAAAACTTTCCAGGAATTCTCCTGCTGTTTCCAGAAACCCAGGCTGGACCTTTACACAGCAGACAAGCACCACGACAGTCTGTTTAAACCATAGACTCATAATTGGATGTACTCTATCAGATCACCACTTGGTAGGAAACTTCAAACCTCCATTGTTGCCAGACAACCCTATTCGGCACATAGCTAGCATTGTAGAGATAAAGGTGACCGTCACCTTTGCAGAGGGTTTAGGCTTACCTTTTTGCAATCCAATATCCCAGATATTTCACATTATTTCAATGGTAAACTAAAGTCATAAAGAGGAACCAGCAGTGCTAAAGTCAAGGAAAGGTTTGCTGGAAGGACGTGCTAAGGCAAAAGCATCTTCTTGCACTATTTTAGTAGCTAGTTTACAAGTCCAGAGATAGCTACAACTCTCAGCTGAGTTGGTGCATGTTTGCTGGCAGAGTCAAATCTGTGTGACAGGACTCCAGAACCCCCAGTTGAAGGAGGGGCTCTGCGTGGGGCTGCTCCCTGCCAAGGATTCAGCACAGTTGGGGGATCGGGGTCCTTTGTGACAAGTGCAAGCAAGTGCACATGTGTATATACATGTATTCTATTTGGGGAAGATACTGAAAAAATAAAAGCTTTCTTATGATGCTGTAGCACGGTTAGCAAGCATTTTAAAGTTTCAGACTTAGAGTATGACTGTGAAACTACCTGGTGGTGTAATTAGAGTGAAAGAAATCTTGAGAAAAAGAGAAATGAGAGGAAGGCTAAATATAACATGCCCATAAAAAAAAAATAAAAAATGAGCAAAGATGAATTTTGGAAGAAGAGGGGAAAAGGTGACTGTGGGTGTGAGAGAGGAGTTTCTCTAAAACTGAAATGGTGCAAATGAGTAGTAAAACCCCCAGATTTGACTGCCATGGAAAAGCATATCTAAATACCTTACTTTGCCCCAATATGATTTAAGGATAGAAAAAAATGAGAGGAGATGATGAAATGAGTAATGTGCTCATTAAACTTACATATATCTGAGGAGAGAGTGTATCTGAGCAGTAAGCTCAAGTCAGAGGAGCCTGTCTGTTTGTCGGTATTGATCTGCAGTGAGATGGCTGCACTGCGTGGAGGTAGGAGGTTTCGGTTGGCCCAGCTCCACTGGTGCAGGACCCTCAAATAACCCTGGGATTAATTTCCATGCTCTATTGCCAAGTTTTCTAAGGAGCAAGGAAAGGTCTTCAGTGCTACCGCTGTGTGGAGAGAGCTCCTGTAGGGAGCCCCCAAAAAACTCAGAAATATGGTGAAAAAGAAGGGGGTGGGAAGTGCTCTTTGAGCAAATATAGTCACGTCACCTGAACTTAGTGAGAAATTTTCATACCAGTTTTAAGTCTCATGCAGTGTAACGGGGCACTCAATAAAAGTGAGAAAAATCTGAAAATACTATCAATTGGCTCTTCCCCAATTAGAAATTACCCAGAAAAACTACTCCTAGAATGAGTAAGACAGAGGAGGATTTATAAAAGCTCGTTTTCAAGTTGATACGATTGAAGAATCAAACAGGAAATCCCCTTACTTTGCAACTTTCGAAAGATGGCATTCAAATTACATGTAGGATAATGATCCAAATGCCATGAAAAATTTTTCCATCAGCTTCGATGGATGTTCTAAAACAGGATGTGTTAAATCAGGGGAAATAATAACAGTCGCAAGTAAATTAACAGAAGATTCACAACACATTATGAATCACTGTATTAAAAAATCAATTAGAGTCAGCTATTTAAATAAAGGCAGAGTAGTAGCAAAAAAATTTTGAACTAAAAAAAATTAGAACATCTGCTGAAGTTTCCAAAGCTATATTTAATATTAACTTGGGAAAAGCACCTGGACTGAATGGTGTCTCATCAAAAACTTGTAAGTGTTTCCAGACCAAAATCACTCGGGTACTTTAAAAAAAAAATCATCTGCTCAACTAAAAGAGAAAAGTCCTCTCTAAACCCTTCCCTACTGCTGAATTTTATGGGGAATATCACCATCTTAAACCAGAGAAGCAACAAAATGCAAATGTTTCTGTGTGATGCAGTTTTTTGTTGATTGTTAAGATCTAGTACCAGAGTCTCTGCCTTGCTGGCTGCTGCACCCCAGCTGCACCTTCTGCCTCATTGAACTGGTTTGCTGGAAGAGCAGCCTTGTATAATAGTACAATTAGCTAACAGTGGGGTAGACTTTATTGTTACAAAGAATATTTTGGATTCAAGTACTCAGCACAGAGGAGAGTATGAAAAGTGAGCAAACTTTTGGTAGAGATACCAGACTTCCTTCCAAGAAATCTACAAATGGATGGACCATTTCTTTGGTTGAATATTCAGGAAAAAATTCTGCTTTTGAAATTTGAAGCAAACTTATTGTCTTTATTTTAGTCAGGAAGGTAGTAGGAGACAGGACTGCCGATGTCTGATCATGTGAGTTGTGACCCTGAAAACGTTTGGTCCGCCAGCTAGAGACCAGCCAGCCATATACCTGCTGTTTCAGTGGCTATAGTTATGGTTTCTCTGATGATGAAATATAGATTTCTGCAATGACCAATGTCATTTCTCTGCTACCAGTTAAGACCTTGTTTCAGGAAGGAGCTGGCAGATGCTGATGACACCAAATGAGGCTGTATCATGCTTTCTGTTGTGCATGGTCCCCTGAGAAATGCAGGCCACCGCCTCCCTGTGCCTATTTTCTGAAAAATAGTGGCGTTCAGAAGGTTGTCTGAAGACAGATTTAAATTTCCTATGAAAAACTTCCGTTGAGGGGAAGCACCACTGCAGAGGGAAACCCCCACACCTTGCTATGCTAAAATGATTGCAAGAATTCTTCTTTAGGATGTCTAAGGAGGAATAATTCTTATAACATGGAAAAGACGTCTAGATTTTACATTGCTGCTGCAAAATGAATGTCTTAGAGTGGGAGAACTTACCTTTGATTATTTTTGATACAGACAACTAGAGTAAGTTAGCATAGATCCACGTACGTGCAGTGCAGCTGCACTCATTTCTACCTGTTCAGGCCTTAAACCTGTTTATTAAAGAATGAATGTACTAGCTGCAGGGACGATTATTCTAGCTACATCCTTCCTTGAGATTACCCCACTTTTAAGTACAAGCAGACATTTCTGTGTATCTTTTTATTTTGCTTTACAGACTTTTATTTATAGTATGTATCTGTATCTCACATGCCAATGGAAATCAGGAAAGGAAATTAATTTGTATGAATGGACTTCATAAATTTCATGATTTACCCATAATGAAATCCTGGTTTGCAGAATGAGAAATAATAGGGCCTTTCCAAAATATCTTAATCCTTGGCTATGATTAGTGGCATAAAATGAACCATTCTTTCCTATGTGTCTAAAGTCCAAGTTATGCTCCATGTAGCTATGTGATATTCTTTCCAGTCTCATGTCAGTAAATAATTGCAGTGCTGCTCTTTAGTCTGTCTGACCTTCGCTATGCCTTTATTGAACAAAAGCTGAGAATCATGACAGATTGATCACCTTCTGTGATCTGATCTAGTCTAGTGTGAAAGGAAAGTTCATTAATCCTACTCCCAAATTCCTTAACCAGTTTACCATAAATGTTCTAGTCTATAAGCATATGTAATACAGCACAGCCATAACAGTGCTTAAAACAGGATTAGGCAGTACCTCATATTTTCTAACTACTTCTGTTTTTGCAGAAATACAAATTCACTTTCTTTATATTGTCAAGGGTGATTTTTTTGTAAAAAAAATATGTTAACTAGTTTAGGGCTTATGAGTTTAGGCTAGAATATTGTCTAGTTTGTCTAAACTTGGCCTCTTTGTGTAATTCTAGTTGTTATTACCTGGACACGAACCAAAGATGATTCGTGTTTTAAGGAGTGTCTTTTGGGGATGGGGAGAACCAGGTCGCTTAACGTCATCTTGTTTTAACAATTAAAAATTGACGGCTGAGCTGTGTACTCAAGCAAAGCAAGGATTTGTAGGCCTAGAGAACTGGTTTAGAATCTCAAAAAGAAAAACCACATGCTACTGAAACCCTGTGTATGGTTTTCCACTATTCCCTAGAAAGCAGGTAGGGCTCTAAGATCGAACTCTACCCACACTCATATGCATTAAAGCCGCCAACACATTGAAGTAAACGCAGAAATGTGGTTGTCCTCTGTGAGTGGTAGGAATCAGAAGTAAGTCTGCTGACATCAGAGAAGTTGTGTATGCATCAAAATTCAGGTAAAATAAGACAACAGATCTACTTGCCTTTTTTGCATATCAACATAAAAGCCTTTCAAATAATCTTTTGGGAATAATGAGCAAAATAGAGTGTTTACAATGCAGTGACTGATTCTTTCCTGCCAAGCCATCAGGCCTGTACCTTGTGCATTTGTAGACCACGTGTACATATCTGCCTGTGTTTAAAAAAGACTTGATGTAAAGCCCATTAAAGTCAATAGGGATTCTTCAGTTGTCTTCTGTGCTCTTTGGATCAGGCTCCAACTTAGAATCACGAGAACCTATCACTTAATGCTCTTTAAAAAATTCCTATGTTAAAAAATAGTGTTTGAAAATCTAATACTGGGTGAAAAATTAAGGGCCCAAAAGTTGATGCAGACACAAGTTATAGTTCCCAAAGTAACTGTAAAAGATTATATTACATTAATATGTAAAGGTTAACGACACATACAATAATCTGAAATACTGTCTGTGTTGTACATTTAGTGTGACCGACTTACAGGGTTTTAAGAGCCCTCACTTTGATTGTTCGGGGGTGCTGATATTTAAAGCAATGTTTGTGTTGGTTACAAGGCCTAGGCCAAAGATGTCTCAAGGAGCCCTACGTTCTTGCGCATTGAATAGTGGCTGAGTATATTTCGGGTGAATGCACCATGCCTGTTTCTGTCCCCCTTTATGCCAGGAGGAAAGAGAAATTTCTCTTCTGGAGTAGTTGTTGTACAGGTATGTAAGGTCCCTTTGTGCCATTTTGGAAGTCTCTTGAGTTGCTGTACTCTTTCATATGGTCTGTAACGAGACAGTGACAACACTGCACCATGCATTCTCCATGGAAAATGGGATAATTTCAACAATTTTCCATTTTCTGTAATGTTTTTCTCTGAAGCGGGGGTTGTTCTTTATGTGTGCAAAGCTTTCTGTTGCAGCTCTCCATAGATAGCCATGACAAAGAGAAAGCATGAAAGCTTCTAGGGCCGAACATTCATCTTCGCTTATCTGGCCCTCGGAGACATTAGCTAATCGAGGCATGATACTCCATACAATAGGACAAGTGCTGTAAAGCTACCTCTGTTATCCCAGCGAACATGGAGACTTATCATTCCCATGGCCATTTTACAGGATTTGTTTTCTTCTGACAACAACATCCACAGCCTATGGTGCTATCGACTTCAACAATGAATCTGATGCTGGCTCTGTGTGTTATCGGCTCCCTAATAACTGTCTTTTTTTTTTCTTTTTTTTTTTTTTCTTTCCCACCCCATTTGTGAGAATTTGTCCCCTGGAGCTCTTCTCTATCAGGCCCCTGCAGCTGCTGTTATTTTAGATATGGCAGGAAGTAGGTACCGGAAAACAGCGAGAGCTTGCAGTGCTCAGAAAAATCTAGAAATTCCTCTGATTTACCCCAGGCTCTTGCTCCAATCAAAGCCAGTTGCAAAAAGGAGAAAAAAAAAAAGAAAAAAAAAAAAAGGGAGAGGAGGAATGTTGGGGAGGGGGAAGGCCCAACCTGACAACTGTGTCTGGGCTGCGTGTATCTGGAAGGAGAGTTTCAGCCTCTTGCGGGGTACCCGGGAGATGCTCGGCATGGCTGTATGAGCCAGGGAGCACTTGGCTGGGCACAGCCTTCCATGCCGTTGGGGCGGCAGAGCTGGGACCAGCACATGGGCAGCACGGTGCCGGCAGGTGCTGCTACCAGCACCCTCCCTTGCCAGCCAAGGAACCCCCTCTCGCCTCCCCGGGGACCTGTGTTTCTAAAAGCTCATCCCTTTTTTACGCTCTCCCCTCTTGTGTCTCTTGTATGCCTAAAGTAGACCAGCTTACCCAGCCATCCAGCAGGCTCTCATAAATGATTTTAGCACCACTTAGCAAAGGTACTGGTGGAAAGTCACTCGAGCAAGAAACTTGCATCACTACTACTACTACTAGTGCTGCTGCTGCTATTATTGTTGTTGTTGTTGTTATTATTATTATTTTAGAGCTCAGAGGGGATACTTCTTAATCTCCTAAGCAAAGACATTTTTAGCCACTTTGAATACCTTTTAAATCAGGCTAACTCTGGAGATGACTTCTAAAAGAAAAGAAAAAAAGAAGAAACAGTAAGAAAAACACCTCCAAACCTTTCAGTTCAGCAAGCAGCTTAGAAAAAAAGACACCACCACCCCCATACACAAAGACATACACGGAAAAGATACTACCTTTAGAACTGATTTTAATAAAGAAATCTGCCTCTTTGACACAGCAGATAAGGAGGAAGATGTCCGCCCACAGGCATCTCACACCATTAGCAATCTAGTTAACATCTGTAAATGTTTTAGGGAAAGAAATTACACTTTGAGACATTTCTTTTTTAATTACAGGCTCCAGATGAGATTTGTTAGAGCAGGGAAATGTATCCCATAGCGACTGATGTCAATAGCAAGCAGTCCCTAAAGCCAGCCAGGATTGGGAAAGCCATGCTGTTTGCTGCTCTTGGCACTGCTCCCTGCTTTCACAATGTCAAACTTAGAACCGCCTTTATATGCACTTTCCATTTTTTTTTCCACAGTAGCTGTTGCCAGCAAGCTGTAAACTACCGTATATCACTCAGATTTAAGAACCTAAACTTTAAAACAAATTAAACTCTTGTTGACATTGTAATAAAAATCAGAATCGAACTGAACAGCTCAGTAAAACTGCACTTCAATTATTTTATGGATTTAAGATTGTTTTCTAGGATTCCCAGACTCCCAATACAGCAAAGTTATTTCCTCTTGGCAGATGTCTGGAAAAAAAAAATCATTGAATGGATAAAATTATGTGGCAGACACTAGGTTGAAGCCTAAAGGGAGGAAATGGTGTCTCCCCAGCACCTGTAAATATTTGCTCTGTGTCTTGACCAGAAGAGCCTTTTGTCCATACTTTGAAAAAAAAAAATCAAAGTATTTATTTTGTGAGTTTTTAAGAAAATAGAATTTTCATCTGTCAAAACCCAGTTCCTAACTAGGTGTTTATGTGGTTTTGAACAAGAACAGCAAATATGGGTCTGACCCACCCTTCAGAACCACGTCCAAGTGCAGGTAAATGCATGCAGCGCATGAGTGCTCCCAGTCGCTGGCCTCTGCTTATCTTGCATCTCCCTACTTAGCAGTTAATGTTGGGTATTCTTTTTATAATTCTCTTCTTTTTTTTTTTTTTTTTTCCTATTCTGTAAAATGGAAACAGAGGTTTCCATCCCATTAACTGCCAGGTTTCCATTCTTTATAATGTTTCCTCTCAAAACAGTTTGGAATGAAAGTATTTCAGAAATGTGTGTAGACGGAAGCTACTGGAGATAATAATTTGTTTCATGTAACTGTGTTTTACAAAAGGTGTGGTGCAGGAGAAGGGCTGTTGCGTGGAGCAAACAACAATCAGCTTGTGCAGCCTTTCACCAAAACCTTTGTTGCACTTAACTTTTTTTCTTTTATCGCATCAGTGAAGTGTCCTTTATGTCCCTAAGGCCCCAGCCTGAAAAGTGTTGTGTTCTTCAGTGAGAGCTGAGAACTCTTGCTGGGTTGTGTTCATAACTCCTGCCACAAGGATGCTTCTGAAGATTGAGCCAGGTGTTGCACATCTGCATGCCCACAGCTAGGTCCCGGGGTCTGCACGTTCTGGCTGATCTCCCCGGGGAGTGGGGAGCCGCCTGTCTCTCCGAGCAATGTGTAGTTGTCTGGATTTTCCAAAGCTGCTGTGTTAGGCTCCATGCATTCACCTCCTGATCTGAATTGGCTGACTTGACCAGACTGAATCTCACGTAAGCAGCCAGTTTTCTTCATTGTAGCATTAATAAATTTTTTAAAGCTGCTCTTGAATTACTGTAAAGTTCTTCCACTCATTTTGTTGCCTGGAGTACCTCTCAAAGTGCAGGCCAAATTCCTATGCTGGAGTTTGGATGTGCTGCCAGATCACAGCCCAGGCCATGGAAGCACCCTGTCATTTCTCAGCTATCGAGAAGAGAGGTTTTGGAGTCCAAGTACTCAAAAAGAGGCAAAAAAGAAGTCTGTCGCACGTTGCAAGTGGTTGTTTGGAAGTGTAATGCAAACATTTTGAATAAAATTTCAGGTCCTTAAGTGTGCTTGAGAGATGAGAGTTGTATGCCTGCATTTCTCAAGTGCCTTTTTCCTAGTTCTCTAGTGCTGGCCACAGGTTTGTCATGCTTCATTCTTAGGGCAGAATAATTTTTCTCCCTAGTGGAGAGCAGTGAGCTTCAGCACAGTTCTTGTGTCAAGCATTGAGCTGTGAGGGAGAAGGTTTCTTCATCCCTGGGAGTTCAGCTGTGATTCTTACTGAATTTTTGCAGCCGTATCTGGTGTTTTTTCTGTTGATGTTGCTCTGTCAGGCCTGCCTAAGGAGCCTTTCTGCAGCTTAACACAGCATGTGGGAGAGGGGAAAAGAGGAAAAGACATTTTGCCATGTTTGCAGCTCTGTCACACTGGGACCATGTACAAATAAGAGTATTCTTCCAGCTGCTCTAATTTGAGATGTTTGCTATAGGCAGTTTTAGCATCCAAGGAGTACTGGAGTCCAGCAACTGTCTGGACACCGTGGTTTTCACAGCTTCATCTTCTGGGGGGGCGGAGAGCACCGAATGACACCCAGCTGGTGGTTTCCCCACCATGGCCCAGCTTGCATTGATATGTCTCCAGTGTGACTCCACTAAATCAGCCTTTGGATCAAATCTTCCCAGCCAACTGGATGGGAATTTTGCCATAAAAAGGTCTTTACCTAGTGTAGTTAGTGTGGTGCAAACCCAACGCAAGAGTATCATTAACCACTGCCAGTGCTCTTCACCGAGGAGCCGTGGCAGAGAGGATATGCATTCCTTTTTGATCTGCAGCGTTCTTCAGCAACAGATGCTTCTGTGGTTAAAATAAAATCCTGTGGCATTACGTACAGCTCGCATTATGGTGGTAGCCAGGTCATAATGCCACAAACAAATTTATCGCATGATGATTTGCCTGCATCATTTTTATTTGGCAAGCTATTTGCAGCCACCAGTGCAGATTCCCAGAGCTAGCCCTGCTTCTGTGCCCACTGCTGAAGATTAACAGCCATATTTCATCACCTAAGGATTTCCCCCAGCTACCACGACCTTTCCCAGCCTAGCCCTCAGCAGGCTCGTAGGTGGATTTCTTTTCCCTTATCAAACAAATTAAAATTTTTATTAGCCCCACCCAGCCTTTCTCTTCCATCAAGCAGCACGTGGCCACTCACTGAGTCATCTCATGACCGTCATTTTATCTGCCTGAACAAAACCCCTGTGAATTAAGGGTTAGCAAACAAAGCTCAGCCTTCACCACAGCCTAGGTGGGAATGTGGCCCAACAGTGGCCACCCCTCAAAGCAGCACACAGGCACATCGTGTATTGTATACGCAGCAGCATCCTAGTGTTGTCCCTGCCTTGGTGCCCTCTTTGCTAGATGATGTGAATAATAACATTGATTTTTTTTTCTGTTTAGCATGCACTTTGAGGTTTTCAGATGAAAAGGGCTGTAAAGGAAAAAGGTGTTGATGGTGGTGATGATAACAGGGCAAGTAGTGTCCATTAAAAAAAAAAACAACACAAAAACCCCTCCTTGCTCAGAAAAAGAAAAAGATCAGATAGACCCTGTTTTACTCCAGAACACATTTAATGTTAAGGCGCAATGTTATTCCTACTGAAGTCCATCAGACTTTGAGGCTGGTTGAGTGGAAGAGCTGAGTCTCTTGGCCATTCTCTGCTGTGGAAAGAAAAGGGCACTCAGCAAATACTCCTGTGTGGCCCAAGGTACTTCTTTCCTTCTTCCATTCATTATTTCTTTGCTTTATTCGATATGCCCAGCTGCACATGAGCTGGTTTTTTACAAACAGCAGCGCAAGGTGGCTCATTTTGGAGGATTCCAGATGATCACTAGGGGCCACACTATTATTACATAAAGTCAATTAAAAAGCATACGTGCACATCCCATTGATTTGATTTAGAACTAACAAAAGCTTCAGTAATGTGCAATTGCAAGAAACTTAATGACCCCTTTATATTGAATGCAACTTCCGTGGCACCTAATATGCTTTGATGAATTGCTCATTATGTGCAATGTTGGAAAAGCTTCTAAAAAGATTAATAATTGTATAATCAATAGAGAAATTCGGTCTTACTTGGCTTTTTTTAAACTCTGAAATCAGTAAGTCATAGAGATTATGGACCCTCTCTTGCTCCCCCTTTTCCTTCTGTACCCCAGAAATATTTTTCTCTAAAGCTAATCTGTCACTTTTCCAGCATGTGGAGAAACTCCTTCTTGCATTATGTGGAAAGGTCTGGCCTGATACAGATTGCCATATGAGGTCCAAAAGGCTGGCAGAAATTGTCAGTGCTGGGCTGGATGCGTGCACATGGGATGCTCCTTTGGCAGGGCAGTTGGTCCCCAAGCAGCAGCCTCCAGCATTGGGCTCAAAACTTTGCAGCATGGTCCAGACCCACTCCCCGTCTCCTGTTCCCTGCTTGTAAGCTTTGGGAGCTGCCAACCCTTGGGGGGGTGCGATGGGCTTTTAACCTCGCTCTTCTAGGCATGGGATGCTTTGAGAGCCTCGTGTCTCAAGTGTTGCCTAGGCTGCAGTTGACTGCCAGTTGTGAGGTACAGCAAACCTTGTGGGATGGGATCAGAAATACAAGCGTAAAGGAAAAAAGGAAGTTTCCTATCTGTTACATTCAGGGTTTAATAAATAGTACCAGGAACGTCTGGAGGCTAAAAAATAGGCAAATGCAGAATTGCTTTAAATTTGTTTCAGTTTTGAATCCACTGTCATCATGCTTCAGGGCATGATTCATGAGTTTTGAATGCTGGGGTCTGACAGCACTATTTAACTGTCGGGCTGGAAAGAAAAACCGTATCACTAGGATCAGTTTGTATTACTGTATTTCTTATGGTGGGCCAAATTTCTCCTGTCTCTAGCAAAGCGGTGCATGCTCTTCCTTATTCCTTCCTGAGTGGTACCCCCTGAGCTTCCAGCAGTACTGACCTTGAGTTTTGGCTGCCTTAGGTAGCATTTGCGTAGTTCTCCTGTCATGTGGAAATTTTGTGTAAAACATAAAATATGTCTGTTTTGTTTCCCTTACAGATGCTCTTAGGAACGTAAACACATAATTTTGGTTAAAATGTGGTTTATTTGTCTGTTGCCCAGTCCTACCCTCACACGTGTGTGTATGTGTGTGTCAAACGTGGCTTGCATCATCCCGGGGCAGATCCTGCAGCCTCTGTACAGCCCAAACCCCAGCCGCTCCAGGCAAGGTTGGCCTCAGTGAGGGCTTCTGAAAATTCCTGTTGACTCTCTGATTCTTTGATATAAAAGGTAAACCAAGTTGAGTGCAGCCACGCTCAGATTGAGAGTAAAAATGAGCTAAAGTTTAGACCCCAGCGTGTTGAGAATCACTGCGCTAATTCCCAGCAGCCAGGGAATTCATCCTCAAGCATCTGCAGAGCAAGACGTTCCCAGGGCTACATGTGGGAGGGATGAAAAAATCCAAACCCAGGAGTTCTGGTACGATAGGATGGGAAGCATTTAGTCTGGGAACCTAGTCAAGAGCCCCAGTTAAATTACTGCCACACGGTAATTGCTGTCATTGCACTACAGCAAGGAACCTTTCCCATTAGCCCTCTGCAGTGCAGCCGCTGTGGGAGATTTTGTGTTACTCGGAGTTGTTGACTTAAATAAGGCAGAGGGTAGAGCAGGTAGGAAAATGACTGTTAATGGCTGTCACGCACAACAATACCATCCATCGTGCCAAGCCGACGTTCGTATGGGAGGATCATGTTTTATTAAAACCTGCTACTTGTTGTCACTCACTTGCTCCACTGTCCTATTCGCTGTCTCCAAAAATAGCATGCCCTGTGGTGGTGGCTTATTATGATTAAACAGATAAAAATAAGTTTAAGGTTTAAACACATCCAGGACACCTGAGGTAATACAAGATCTGACTTCTTTATGGAACGTGTGAAGTTATATTTTCCATTGCTTCACGAGACTTGTTTTGTTTGGTTTTTAATTCAGTAAGCTTTATTGTGATCTATAGTTTCGCATTACAGGCTGGCACCTCAGGAATTTGTATCACTATTTTCTGATTATGTTTTTTATTCACAGGACAAAACTTACTAGCTTTGAAAAAGAATTTACTTAAGATAGCCCTATTTTATTCAGTGATTTAAATAATAATTCTATGTTGCTTGTTGCAGCTTTCATATATCAGAAAGGAGTGCTGTTTATTAGTAGGGAGGAAGTAGGTACCCTGATAAAAACTTTAGGATTTTACTTATGTGATAGAGTTTATACCAGGAGCTTCATTTCTTTACTTGCTGTATATGTGTTTATATTTAGCCATTTTCTCTTTAAATAAAATCTGTACATGGAGATAAGGGAAAACATTTTTCCTTCCTGTATTTCTGCTTCCTCTGCATTCACTTGCAACTTTGAATTCCTCTTCAGTGATGCTAATATGTGGCATTTCATCTGAAATGAAGGGCATACAAGAGCACAGGAGCCTGATGGAGCAAGATGTGGCATCGCTGGTGGAAAAATCCAAGGGCAGTAATTATAGACAGCAAAGTGAACGTCATACTACGAAGCATTACTACAGGTAGTGTGGTGTCAGCATCAAACTCATAGACTGACTCCAGAGTTACATTTCCGTATCCCTGTTCATATGCTGAATAGTGACAGTGTGGTCAGAGCTGTACCCAGTGGAGAGGAAAACACAGTCCCCACTCCACGATGCTTGTGACCAGTGCGCTGTTGCTGACAATGAAAATTCAGAGCACTTAGGGGGACGTCCGTGCTGTATAATGAGGTATGTGGAGAGATTCCTGACCTGGGAGTCACTGTGGTTGCACCGACGTAAGGCTTGACCTAAGCTAGTGAATCTGCTGGAAGGCAAAAATGATGAGCCAAACTGAGGCAGTTTTGCTTTCAGGTCTGCTGCTCTTTTCTGAAGATTGCTACCTAGCTGTGCAGTTTGACCAGTGTCAGACATGGTCCAAACATGGTGTCCAAATGTGACACTGCATTGCTTGGGCAGTTACACCCATGTGAAAGATGAAACATTACTGTCTGGACACAGTAGAATCCAAGCATAATTTCACACCGGCTTTTCACACATATAGCTTGAAATATGCAGCTGGTATTACTTGTATTTTCCGTGACACGTGCACCAGTCAGAGCAGGTTGCTTTTGTTCCTTTTTGGTGAGAGAGCATTACGGCATCTGAACCTCGTGCTTCGGTTCTGCTCCATCATAGAGATGATGGTCCCCAGTGGGTCACAGGTGGATGTGAAGTAACAAGCAAAGGTTGGTTAGTCAGCTGTGGAAAAAAGCTTGATGTGACCCTGAAGGCCTAGATGTCTTGAGACATGCTGTGTGGCTCTTCCTATTGATAAGGAAACCAAAAACCATCCTGAAGGAACCAAGCTGATGCTGTCACTATCGACGCAGGAACAGGGACACCTACATGTCCAGACAATCACAAGGTGTCAGCTCTGCGCTAAACCTCTCAGTGCCCTTTTGCTTCAATTTTATCACACCCCTTAAAAAAGAGTGGAGAGCCGTGAAGCTCACTTGTGAAAGAGAAGCGTGCAGTCGGAAAGGGGCACAACTGTAAATACAACCCACAGCTCCACTACTCAGTCTCCTTGTACAAACCTCTTTGGGCTGCTGCTGAAATGGATTGAAGTCAATGGAACGATGGTCATTATCTTCCATAGCCTTTGGTGTGTGATGTGTGAAGAGAAAGCAGCTTAATCGGGCCAGAAACTGGAGCCTTAATGTCACTGTTACCAAAGCGAACAGAGATGGGATATGTTTTCAAAGTGCCATCGTTCCATCCAAAAATTGTAAAGTTTATAATTTTGGGTTTGACCATGGCTATTAGCTCACCTTTCATTTTTTTCAGACTCTTGGGAACATTTGCCTCGAGTCTTCCAAGCTCATGTATTTCTAGCCCCAAAGATCTCTGTAGTTGTGGAAACCCCCTGCATGTGCCTGTTCCCCACTCCCTGCACCACTGACCTTGTAAGTTCTTCAATCTGAGTAGGATTAATATCTGAGATGGAAGGCAGAACTTTATCTAAGAAGAACAGGTATTTTATTAAAACAAAAGGCCACAGTGTTACCCATATTAGTAGTCAGATACAAGGAAAGCAGAAGTCCACAGGAATTTAAAGTTTTGCCAGTTGATGGAATCCATGTACAACCACCAAATGTTAAAAATATTCCATTTCCTATGAAGTTCACATCTATATATGGAACCCACATTTGTTCAGATATATCTGGTTGTCCTGTTCCATGCAGGAACCCAAACTGTTGCATCGGTAAGACACTGATTTTGCTAATTAGTAAAGCAAAAATTTCCATTGCAAGTGCATTTTAAAGCAAAATTAAGTACAAGAAGAAAAACCTCCTTATTAAACTAAAATGTGGTGTAACAGCTCACCACATCCTGCTACCGTGGCATCTGCTGTTCAGCAAAGGGAAGGTTCCTCTTTCAGATGTCTTGACAGGTAGAGAGGTCACGTGTTACCTGCATTTCTCAGCACTATTATTTTTTTGACTTTCTATCAGTGGAAAAGCTGAACGTGACAATGGAAAATATCAGTTGAGGGAAGGCATTGTGGGGAACTGTAGGTGTTAGCTATAAAAGTGACAGTGGCCTCCCTCCCCAAAGCCAGCAGAAAAACAGTGAAAAAAATCTGATGACAAAGGTGCTGTAAATCATTGTGCTCAGCTGTTTGATCTGATTGGGATCAACCTGTTGCTTTAAGGGAAGTGTTGTGCTAATCTAGACATTGAAAATCAAACATCTTGTGTGTTTAATCCAGATCTGTTGCTAAGCTGTATGTAGGGCCTCCAGTAAGCCACATAATTCTTTGGGTCTCATCTATAGATGTCCTGTCTATAAAATGGGTCTTTTTGAGTACTCAGGTTATGTTTTAAAAATTAGTGTAAAGCCTTTGCAACCTTTCTTTAAAAAATGTTGCACTCGTTCAAAACACAACTACTCCTGGAATGGTACTACAGACATGAATGGACGTGTATCCAAGCAGCAGTGGAATCAAAGGCCAGCATTTGCTTTAGGAATGAAACTCAAACCCAAGCCAAAATACTGCTTGCACAGAATACTGCTGTTTTGTGGAGCACACACAATCCTGTTGTAGTAACAGGTTTGTCAGCCAAAACTTGAGCATTCAAGACAGCAACCAGCTGAGTCTCCACAAGTAGATAATATTTTGTCAGAAATGTGGTAACTAAGAGAAAAATACCAATTCTTTTCTCTGCATGAGCACTATATCTTACCTCTCTGGGGAGTTCTGCAGTGATCTTACAGGACCAAGCGGAGCCCTGAGGATGCCAAGGGAAAGCAGTGTGATGTATGGCAAAGGAGATGGTGAACAGGGAACAATCTGCTCGTTCACATGACACATGAATGAAACTATCAAGAAACAAATTTAAAACAACAAAAAAGTACCTTTCTCACCAGCACATCCTTAAACTGTGGAACCCTGTTGCTGCAGGAAACCGTGAAGGCCAAAACAGGTTCAGAAGGTTATTGTTAAACCTCATGGAAGAAACTTCATCAAAGTTTACTAGAAACAAGCATGCAGGCCTCCTCTTGCTCACAAAGCCCTCCAGCAGAGTAAAGGTGTACTGCAGAAAGCATCACTGGAGGTGTGCCTGGTTCCTATGCTCTTTCCCAAAGATTTGGCTGATGGCTGTTGTGGTAAATGTGACGCTGGTACGGATGGCCATAAAGGATGTTTCAGCAGAGCCATACTACAGTAAAAGAATTTTTGATTTGCTGTTGGGAAGGACCTACAACAAAATTTGCTGTTGGGTCAACCTACAACAATAATATTTGATGTTTTCTTGCCAAAAATAAAAAAACCCCGCAGGTTTGGGTCAAACAAAACATTCCAAAACATTCAATTTGATCCAAAATAAAACATTTCCTAACACACAACAAACACATTGAGATGTTTTGGAGTGTTAAAAGAAGCAAATTTTCCAGAAATTTGAAATAGAAAATGTTGATGCTAAAGATATTTGAAACTATTTGAGAAAGGTACTCCATATTTTCATGTCATTTTGACTGACGCAAAACTGCATTTCCCCACCAACAAGTGTTCCTTCAACATCTGTTTCTCAGACCTGGAGGGTGAGAGGAGTGCCTTCATGGGAGTGCCAGACCATGCAGCTGGAGGTAGTGGGGAACATTCTTCTAGCCAAACCTAGCTAGCATCACCCAACACACTCCATGTGTGCTTGCCACCTGGTTTCCCCTCGTTCCCACCCACTGGAGGGTTTTCCTTCCAGCCTCAGGTGCCTCGGTGGGCAGCGCGGGAAAGCCCACGCTCAGCACACTTCCCCTTTCAGCTCTCGTGTTTAGTGCTCTCTGCTAGCAGTCTGCCTCTACAAGATCGGCTGCTTTGTTGGTTCACTTATTGCCCCACCTGGGCCTTCTGCATGCACCCTTGTCCCTCTCTGTAGGTTTTTTCCACTGCGTTACTGGGAATTTTTGTATTTTCGACCCTGCGGTGGGTAAAGGGGAACAAGTGACAGTGAAATAAAGAGACCTGTGTCTGAGCCATGCTGTCCGCAGGCCACTATGGATGAGAGAGATGTTGAACATCCTCTTGGCATTTTTGGCCCTGTTTGATTGTGAGATCCTGTGGCAATGGGTGCGCTTTTGTTGAAGTTCAGCTATCTCCCAAGTCCATGCTGACATTGTCTAGTGACTGTTGTTGAACAGCTGTCGGATGTTGTTACAGGAGGACACCAGACTTGACTGCTGCTCATCAAGGCAGCAGAAGTCCACTTCTGTTACAAAATTAACATGTAAGCAATAAAGCCAAAGGCCTAATCTGTATCCTGTTGGAGTTGGTAGTGAAATTGTGAGCTGGGGCCAGATTGGTTTGGCTGCTGGGAGCTGGAGAGAGCAGGACTGTGGTGGTCTCATGGGCTTAGCCAAGGCAGGTGGACTCACAGATGAAAGTAAAAGTCATGTCATCTCTAGGGTACACCATGCATCCTACAGCGCTTGAGTGACAGAGGGATCAGCTGAGGGTACCTAGTGTGGCTGGAAAGGACAGCTTCTGAGTGCCTAAGCCAATTTTGGAGATGGACATTTGGTTCTCAGACTTTCATGTCGTCAGGTTGCTTCCAAAATACTTTTACTAAGTGCTTTAATAGGGGAAAGCATGGGCTGTTGGGCTGGGGGATGTTACTCTTGAAAGAATGAATCAAGAAAGAATACCTCAGCATGTGCTATAGCATTAATCTGAGATTCGAGATACCTGAGTGCTAATCCTGACTGAGATGGGGAGCTCCTTCGCTTTTCCACCTCCCTGTCCCCATCTGTGAAATATCAGTGATACTTATGTTCACATTTTGCAGAAGCACTGTGAAGATTCATTATTTAATGTTTCTAAGCAGTAACTAACTGTACAAAGACTGACAGTTGCCTTGAGTAGTACCTTAATTGCATTTGATATAACAGAAACTTTAAGGGAAAGTTAGCAAAACTGTGACACTGTTTGGCCCATATGAGGATTTGTTTTCATTGTCACACTCAACACGAAGATATCACTGTGTGTTTTTGCTGCATACCCAGTGTTGCTCTGAGAAGTTTATCAAAGAAACTATCTTTACAAAAGCATCATGGAATAATCGTCCCACGGAATAAGTGTGCTGTTTGCTTTCAAGGCAGCAACTCGGTCCCAAAAACTATCCGGAGTCTTGCAGCATGTAAATGGGTAGCACTTCTTGCTGTGTTTAGATGCATGCAGGGCTGTCTTTGCCACAGAGCAGGGCTTGCTGCTTGAATTTGTTTCCGCTGTTTGGTACTATTAAAGATGAACTCCGTGGCACTCTCAAGAGAAAGAACTGCTTTGTCTTCACATCTCATTTCCATACCACTCTTACTTTGCTGCCGTAAATAGGTAGTTACAAATACAACTGATATTTCCTTTCTGAGTTATGGTGTGCATATCCATTGGTAGAAGTGGTTTTAGTGGCCAGGACCTGTGACACAAATCCTGACTGATTCATGCACTGCAATTACTAAATGGGCAATAGGTCTGCAGAAAAAAAAAAAAAAAGAAAAAAAAACCCAACAAAAAACCACCCCAACTAGTAGTGTTGGGAAGTTGGTTTTAGACAGGCTTGGTCTTTTCCAGTAAACATGTGAAGTTATCTGGACGGCTGTGAACAGCAACCCATGAGGAAAGGAAAACGCAGGTTTTTCCATGGTGCTTCCATGACGTCGGCATGTGTTTCCCACTCCCAGCAATGTTAGGGAAACTCAGAAGCAGTGATAGCCCTACTGATGGCATTTTGTCTATCTTCATGTAAATCAGGTGGTGGCAGCCGCTGCAGGGAGGTGGGGTGGAAATAAAAGGAGTGTTGTGTAGTCCACTGTAGATGGCCTTTGCCAGGTTCAGTCATTTCCTGTCCATCTGCCAAAAATCACAAGCTGATAAATGGACATAATTGGAGTGTGGGAAACTATTGCTTGGTGATCTGCAGGGGAGGGGGAAAAGAATGAAAGAAGACTCGTGAATAAAGAAAACAACAGTTTATCAGTGGAGATGCAGTCTGACTGGCTGATGCTGAGATAGCAAACCTTGTTTATTCTTTCCTCTGACTCTTGCCAAGGGTTTTAACATGCTTGTCCCTCCCATCTGTCTGTGTGGATACGAGCGAAGACTGCATGTCCACGTGTGTTGGTCACCATGAAAGGAGGGTATATATTTACATGTGTTACCAGCTCCAGGGAATGAGCAAGCATGCAGCAGTTTCTTCTCTTCTTCTTCTTCTTCTTCTTTTTTTTTTTTCTTTTTTTTCCCTAATGTCATCCCACAGTGGAAAAAATCAGCACGTGAAGTTGTGTTCTATCTAGGCATTGCAGCTGCACATACAGTTCAGTGGCTGGCAGCTTTCTGCTATCAATATCTACCATGGCTAACATAACTTTCCAAACAGCTGTTTTTATGGAAGGGGTAGATTTTTCTAAGATTTCCTTTGGTTGTCTTTGCTTTACATTTCCAAGCCAGTTCTTGAGCAAGTGAAATGTTTTCTCTGTAACTGATTTGAAATGTTAAATGTGTTTGATGCAAACAAGGATTCAGGATGCTGCTGTTCTTGTGATGCCTGGTTTTACACTGTATTTAGCACGTTAATAACCTTGGTTAATCCCGCTGGTTTGCACTGTGATCAGCCTGTACAAGCTGTCCCGTGATGTTACGCTTACTGTTCAGAGCTGTACGGAAGCTGTCAAGAAACGGATGCAAGTTTGGGAGATGTGTGCTGAAGAGACCTGCCTGTAGCAGTGGGATGCTAATCAGTTCCTTTTCTCTTGTCTTCTTTCTTTGCAGTAAATGAAATTATAAGGAATGACCTTTCCAGTACCAATGTCCAGTCATAGCTTTCAGTATGGGCGTAGCATGAAATCCACACACACTTTTGACTTAGCTGGCGTGTCAGCTCAAATAGAGAGATACCGAATAAACTGAAGACGTTGCCTGGTACCACTCTGATCTTCCACCTTACTGAATGTCAGGAACTGAAGATTTACCTCTTGCTTACAAAGAAGTAGCTCCTCAACTTCAACTGATGAAACAGCTTCTTTAAAGAAAATCATCTCAAAAGGAAGAGGAGGGAGTATGCTCCGAGACGGCGCATTTCATGGGACAAAACTAGGAAACTCAACAAAATCTGAGTGCTTCTTCCCAGTGCTGATCTTTTTGGCATGTCACCGCTGGAATACAGCCCTGGAAGTGCCTTATTTTACTAGGTTGTGGCATCAGGGCATTTTTAATAAGCTTTGGATTTGCTACCATGAAAATTGTTGGTAGGTGCAGAAACTATAGAGCTTGCATTCTGGAGAGTGATATGGGAAAAAAGCATAGGACTCTGCAGCAAAGTAGGGAGAGCAATCCCTACCCCAGTAAGATGCGTTTATGGATTCCAGAATTTCTTCAGCTTTTCCTCTGCTGTAATGTACAGCCTATTGCCTTATGCTCAGTGCATTTCAAAAGCCTCCTGATTTGTCATCATCTCAGCTTTCTTTTGCATATTGTCTTTATTATGTGCTAATGAATCATAGGGTTGTTATTAGTAGCATGTTAAGATTTTGATTTTAATCTGGCTTCAGTCATAGCACAAGTGAGTTGAATAGCACAAAATAAAAAAGGTTGATGGACAAAAAATTGAAATCTATCTTTTACATGATAGATGAATGTGTATGCATGTACATACATACTAGTATATATGCATATATTTATATATGACAAATAATATAGATGATTGCCTAGTGAGGGCACTGAATTTAGCAATAATTTCAATTTCTGAGAATGCATTTCAGATCCACGACAAATATTTCAGCTACTTCTTTTGAGGGTTTGTTGCACCTAAAGCAGGTATGCATTTTCTTTCCTCATGCAGTTAAGCAAGCACTTTAGATAGGCAAGAAGGATGCATACAAGATACATGTTATTTACCAAATGACAAAATATGAGTTATAGTAACTGTAAATACCATTATGGAAGAGTGTAAAATATTTGTTCAGTTATAATGTTATTATTCCGCAGAAGCCTTATAACTCTCTGCTACATGTATGAAGAAGAATATTACCAAAAAAACCACAGAAGTTTAATATGCAGCGCTGTATAGTGTGTTATCAGATTAGCTAATGTTTCTGGAGCTACAGGTAGGCATGTAGTGTAGCCTTTAACATTGTATTTTTTACAATCAACTGCTTATTATATAACTAGCAACAACCTATTATTTCATATAACCAAAAAGATAAAAACAAAACTAAAATAAAATAGCATGACTTAAATTAAAAATGTTTAACATTAATATTGTGCCTTAGGAATCTGTGCCCCCTTCTGGAAATAGACCTGAATTACACCTCCGTGCTGGGGTCCTCCTTAACCCTAATGCAGCGACGGTTGAACAGGTTTCACAAAAAGGTGAAATCCTCCTAAGCGTTTTAAAACATTATTCTGTATAATTATGTCTTACTTTCTTTAGGAAAAAAAAATGGAAAGCCATATTTATCACATTTGCACATTACTGTGAAGACATGAGAATATAATATGGCTATATGTACATAATATGCTGTTATTGGTCCTTATAATAGTCTGTTATTCCTCACCTGTTTAATCCCAGTTATTTACCCTGTATTTAGCATTGTAGACGTTGCATGAAACATTTCTTATAGACTGCCATATGAAAAGTTAAAGAGCTTGACAGATGTCAGCTTGACTTGTAGCTAGAAAATAGATCCAATAAAGCAAAATGTTTTGCTGGAAGCTAGTCTTAGAGTGGTTCATTTTATGTTATCTTGACAAATCTTCCTTTCTCATATAAAATAAGCAATTTTACATTATATGAATATATAAAAATATATATCTCCAGCTCTTCTATTTGAAGCTGTTTGCATCCTGCGGCATCCTGCTAGTACAACCATCTTAGTATGGAAGTAAAGTCTCTTGTCAACAGACTCTTCTTCATTTCTCCCCTGCATTTAAAGACATTGCTGCCAAGGAGAGAAAATGATATATGATATAATTCTCAGATTTTATTCTCTCAGTATTTCAGAAATGTCAACAAAGTGTGCATGGAGGAATCTCTGGTGATGCCAAAGCATTTTCTTATTCATATACGTACATGCCTTGGGTGAGGCTTTTATGATACAGGACAAAACACACACACACACACACATGACACACCCTCCACATTTCAGCAGTAATTTTAGAAAGGTTTTCAACTGTATGGTTTGAATGTGTAGCACCTCCTTCATCCTTATTTTTATTTCCCTCTTTAAGCTATTTTGGAAAAAAAAACCAAAAAACAAACAACAAAACAAAACCCAAAACCCAACAACCTGTTACTTTTAAGCCTGGATAATGGAAGATTATGCATCTCTTGTATATGTATTCATAAAATAAAAATGAAAGCAGAAATATTTCCCGTATGAGACTGCTATCTTGTTTTTGTATGTGTGTTACGGTTGTTGCTGTCAGTGTATGAAAATGGTCTTTACATCAACCCTCTTTGAAAACAAAGCAAAACCAAAAAGCCACAACGCTCTGAACTTGGAGCGTAGTCCTTATCGGTATGTTCAAAAAGGCTTTTGCCAGGGATGATTCTGACTATTAAAAAGAGCCCTCTGGATGAAATTTTAAGTGGTGAAACAAACTACCTTATTAATCATGCAACAAAGTACTTGCATCTGTATATATTGCTTGGACAACAGTTTCTTTTGCTCTCCCTGGAACTATTTCTGAAACGCGTGGGTTGCTAAGGGTAGGTTTTGGATCTGAGGTCTTCAGTGCGGTACATACAAGAGACATTTTTGTGAGGCTGGAGGCTTTCATAGCCCTGCAAGGAGAGAGCTACCCACACTAGCAGAAGGAGATGGCTTTGCCATGAGCTGCATATGTGTGATGGATCTGTGTGGTGGATCTGATCTGTATGATGGGTCCTATTCCCTGAATCCTTCTGCTGCTCTGCCCCAAAGGAGAAGGGGCAACAGGAGGGTGTCAGCTTAGTCAAAGCTGGGCTGAACACGGGTCTGGGTTTCTAGTCACCTCATCAGGTGGTGCATTTGTATGTACCAACATGTGACACCAAATTATACAGAAATGCTGGAAAAAAACAGTCGTCTTCAATTTTTCTAGACCAAAGGCAAGTTATGAAGTATATATGAAGCATGCCTGCCACAGCGGTCAGGATTTAGGTAAGCATTTAAACACGTTTCAAAAATTCCTCCTCAAGAAGGAGGCACAAATAGGCATTTAAGCCTTTGTTCAGTGAAGACCTTTCTCTGCCTTTGGTTTGTCTTCCTGTGAGTACAGGGTGACACAACCTGCTCACTGTGTCACACCTGGCTTCCCTGGGGGTCGCTACCGAATCCCTCACAATTTAAGGAGAAGCAGATGCTCCAAGCCTGTTGAAACCCAGATATGGCCCAGCTCCTTAGAGGTCAGTCACAATGCTCTTTCTCTGCTTCTCTGTCTGGAGGGTGGAAATAGTGATATTTATTTCTCACGTGGATAGTGTGAGCCGTATTGTTGGTGAGGTTCCTGGAAAAAGGAAAATACTGAAAACTCAGTCATAAATTTATATCTCCCAGAGACTGTGGCATCTTTTTGTACCAAAGCAAAATGGTCACAAACTGAATTCATCCAAGCAACATACTTCAGTCATTGTGCTACCTGGTTTCCTCTGAGCTTCCTTTCCCTCTCATTTCCACACAGCCCCTCCTCAAAGCATAGCAGACCCGAGCATGGCTACATTAACCAAATCTTGACCAGACTTCTTTAGGCAAAAATAGCCTTTAGCAAACTCCTAGCTGACTACTTTCATTCATAACCAAAGCAGAAGGTGAATCCCACACATCCATCTGGTACTGTTTGACTAAATAGTCTTGCTGGAGTCATGCCTTTGAGATTTTTCCTTTCCAGCTGAAAATGGCAAATTTCAGGGAGTTAAATTTCTTGGACAAAGCTGTACTGCCTTGAAGCTAAGCTTTCCTTCACCATGTGTGTAATTTTATTGCATTCATCACTGTAAATCTATTGAATTTGTCTCAGTAAAAATAAAACAAAATCCCTCTCATCAAGTATATTACAGAGGAGTGTTAGGGTCAATGGCATAAGATCTTCTTGGTTTCTGTAGCTTTGGGTTTTTTTAAGAAAATGGTCTAATTTTATGTCACAAGCAGTGATTGGACTGTTCATCAAACTAAAGTGAGTCCCATCTTCTCCACCTTTGCACATGCTTGCCCAATGCGGAGGTCAAGCATTCGCCTGTTTTAATTTGCTTGTATTGTTTCCTCTTTCTCAGCAAGTTAATGTTTTTCTTCTTTGAGCCTCTTTCCAAGAAAATAAAAAGGTTTTTGATTCTCTTCTTTTCAGGTAGCCAAATAATTTGTTCAGAGCAGATCAGTTACAGATTCTCATGCTGTTGGCTTTAATTACAAGCCGTTCTTGATTCCAAACCCAGCT
The DNA here is from genome assembly GCF_000708025.1 of Charadrius vociferus. NCBI lineage: Eukaryota > Metazoa > Chordata > Aves > Charadriiformes > Charadriidae > Charadrius > Charadrius vociferus. The sequence continues at coordinate 279,168 of NW_009650184.1, forward strand.
TTTTTTTGGCCAAAGAGACTGTATTTTTGGACTGTGCAAACTCGTGGAGCTTTAACAATTCAAATGGTTGCATTTTAAGGATTTAAGGCAGCTGGTAGTATACCTGGCACTTGCCGTTGCCCGTGGGCGCGTTAGCTTTTGTCATTTAAAATGAAAAGTTGCTGACTTAGTGCTTCTTTAGCTACTTTCAGGGACAGGCAACCCACAAGCCACTCATTGCAGATGTGGCAAATTCATTTTTAGTCGTTTTAAGGAAATCCCTTTTTTTTTTTTTTTTTTTGAGCATCAGTTTCCAGCACCTCTTCTGAATTAGTTTCACACCCGCAGCTCCTGTACCCAGCCTGTTTCCAGCACTGCTGACGGAGGGCTTTTGGGTTGAAAATAACAGAGCAAACATTGACAGTGGATATCAGCGGCAGAGCTGTCCTATCCCAGCGCTTACTCTTAGTCCGATGGCCAGTTCACTGACTTGACTCCACTGGTCCATATGACTGCCCAGATGGGAAGTCATGCACCACACACGGCTGTTTTAGGCATCTCCCTCAGCCATCAATCTCCCTGCCTGGCCTGGGGAGGGGGGGGTGACCTAAACATGCCACTGGGGCCACCACGTGCCCATGATGCTGAAGGTGTTTGTAAGCAAACCCTTGGCACCCAAATTCAGTGTTGGTTTGTTTCCGCTGCTGTCACTCTCTTGGCTTCCCTGTGGGGGTTTCTGCCAGCTCTGGGGCCATCCCTTGCCCGTGAGCCATCAGGCAGGTTGGGATGGGGGCATGGGGACTCGCCAGCTGAGAGGTTGTTTGTCTGCCACGCGGGGAGGTCCCAGGAGAACAGACTCTTCTGCATTTTCAGATGCGTTTTTAGGCCTTGTGCTGGCGACATTTACAAACCCGATTCTGGGGTGCAAAATCTCCAAGAACACCCATGGTGGGGGGGGTCTCAAAATTCAATGTGGTGTTGTTCCCATCCACCCAGGGGACATTCCAGTGACACCAGTTTAATGGTACTGGGGGACAGCAGAAACCTCTGGGCCTTACCAGAAAATATTTCCTTGGCAGGAATTTTTTAACTGCAAGGTTTGGGGTTTTTCTGGTCTGGTTTGTTTTGTTTTTTAATAGGAAAAAATGACATTTCCTCCAACGTGAAATCTTTTGCTTTACCTACTTTTTTATTTTTTTAATTTTCTGCTTAGAAAATACAAACCACATATTATTTTGGGTCAGGTTGATCTAAACTGCACCTTTTTTCCCCCTCGCCCCCCTCCAAATCTCCGGGCTGGGCTGCTTTCCCAGACGATGGCTCTCCCTCCACCCAAGCAGAGCCGCACAGGCGTCACATGCATACTGTGTCTGCCCAATTTCTTGAATGGTTTCTTTGCAGGGAACTCCTCATGGATCTTTCCTGCCTCCCTGGCCCCCTTCCAGGGCTCCTGCCTGGGCCAAGCTGATCCAGCCCACTGCTCTCATCCTCCTAGCAACCTCTTCTTTCTATTATGTTTTTACCGTAATCTTCTTGTGTATTTTATCCTATAAACCGGATTGGCCCTAGTTGGATGATGACACTAAATTGAGCACGCACCTTCTGGCATATTGAATGAGTTACTCCTGTGCTTTCCACGTACCCCATGCACAGGCAACCACTCCTCTGTTTTCTAACCTCATCTTCCCCGCCGGCACAGCAGGATGGCTCCTGTCCAGCGACAAGCTCTTTGCAAAGTACCCCACAGCAAGAGGCTGAGAACGTGGCTGCACGCGCAGAGGGGACGGGGTTTGTTGCTGGTGATACAATGGCTTTAATTCAAAGGACCTCATGAAGGACCTTGCCAGCTGAGTGCTCCTCACTTCCACTGCCAGACGGGCAGTGCCAGGGAAGGGGCGCCGAGACTCTTGCTCTGACCCACAGCAGGCGCCCTGCCCTCGACAAGGCTCCATCCCCTGCCATGCCTTGAGACAAATCCTCAGCAACCCCATAATTTAGTGGTGGTAATGGTGTTGCAAAAAAACGTGTGTTGGGGGGTGAAGAGCAGGAGAGGCAGAGGGAGGAGCAGAAGCACCACAGGGTATTAACCTGGCTGCTGGCAAGGCAGCAGGAGCCATGGGCGACATCATGGACCGGGCAGAGAGGGGAGACCCACCACAGCACAGCCCATGGGGCCCTGGCCATACCCCCCCAGCTGGTGGTGAGTGTGGGCCTGACCCGGCGAGGGCTGAGAACAGCCACACTTCAGCATACCTGTGGAAACAAACCCTGTGCCAGTGTGACCCTGGGACATGCCCCCGGGAGACCACCCTTCACCCTCCTCCTGGCACCTTCTGGTCAGAGCAATTGAAGCGGGTTTATGGTGGTTTCTTCATCCAGCAGCATGGCAGGGACAGGGGTGAAGGGGCTCCAGGGGCAAGACTGTACAGCAGCGGTGTGTGGGAGGGAGTGAACTCTGCCTGACTCCCGGGATGAGTCTGCGCAGGTGGGTGTATGAAAACTCATCTGCTTTTCTCTTTAACTTTCCAACTGAACAGCATGGTCTGGGCAAAGAAGCCGTGTGGGGGGGGAACCCCAGCACCGTTTCCCTGTCCTTCCTTGTCTTCAGGAGCAAAACAGACCTTTCAGCAGGGAGGTGCCGCTTGGAGCAGAAGGTACTGGGTGTTTTCGGGGTGCTCTGGTGCAGCCGCTCACATGACGCCCGCTGACCTCAGCCATGCAAATGACAACCTGAGCATCTACATGAAGACACAGGCCGGTGTAGGAGTTTCTGGTTCGGTTTTCCCTGCAGTGCACATTGCCATTGACACTTTAGAATGTCGATTTCAAAGGTGGTGAACAAGATCAGAAAACTCTCACTCACAATTTAGAAAGTCAGTAATTTTGGGGTTTAACTTGTAGAGCACGAGCACGTGGGTGCGTGCCAGAGGGATGGGACAGGACTTGGGTGCCGCTCTCCTTGCAACCCTTCGTACATGTTGAACCACAGCAGTGATGCACCTGGCCCATACCCAGGGCCACCTCCATTGCAGATGATCACTTGAACATTCAGGTGATCATTCAATAGCAGCAATCATCTTGCTTCGATGTAAGGTAGCAGGCACTGGAGATCTCTGGCAGTGCCCACAGGCGCATCGTACCAGAGCGTCTCTAGCAGTCACCCCAGCTTGCAGAGAGGGATGCTGCCTTTAACAGATTAACCCCTTGGTATTGCTGCCAGTGACCAAAAGGGCCAGGAACCGCTGTGTTGACAGGACATATCAATGAAGCAGGTCACCGTGTGATAAAGAGCACAATAAAAGCTCCAGTAAAAAAATTTTGGTCTACCCAACCCCTTCTAAAATATGTGGGTGTACGAAAAGATAAGTAGAGAAGTAAAACTTGTTGCTAAAAATAATAATGGAGCATGATTTTTACATTTGTAGTTCCCATGTACATGGCCTGTATGAGCTTTATCGGCCTAAAGAGTTGAACTGAGCACTTGATTGACTAATAATGTTAAATAACTTCTTATACAGCACAAAGTGGCTGAAGTATGCACATTCCTGGTGACTCAAGTATGCTATCTCAGCTCTAAAGCAGTGGTCAAGTACAATGACGGCACATCACTTATCACAGCTACCTACTAGTCCAGTGGTTGACCTAAAACCCCAACATTTCCTTTTCCCCAGAGCCAGGGTTGTGAAGTGCAGGATAACAAACACACCATATGCCGTCTGCTGACGCACTTCAGTCCTGTTGCAGATTACAGCATGGTCTTGTAGAGTATCACTCCTGCCGGCTCTGCTGGATGATGGAAAACACAGAAAGGCCTTTTCTTTCTAGGCAGATCTTTATCAGCTTAATGTGTCTGAACCACTCTGGTTTAAAGGAAAGACACTGAGGCAGCCTGGCCCTGGGGTTTGTGGTTTTACATGCTAGTGCTTTATCTGGACTCTTGTGGCTACCTCGGTCGGGCATCCCCAGTTTGAGGGCACTTCACACAAGAATAGGAGGGTACCCGTGTTTGCTTCCCAATGCAGGGGACTTCTCCTGCTGCCAGCTCCCACAGACAAACTGCCGAGTGCTGCTGAGCTGCCACAGAACTGGCGTGACCCTGGCAGCTGGTGTGGTACTCGGTCAAAACCCCTTGGGATTTTTTGATCCAAGAAATCAAGAATTTAGTCTCTTTGGGCCTTTCTTTAATGTGCTTGGAAGGGCTGACTGCTCATAAAACCTCTCGTTCACTAAACCCAGTGAGTTGCGTGACACAGTACTGGACTGCACTATGTGAAGGCTCTAAATATCTTTGTTTCTAGGATTTTTCGTGCTTCACAGCCACGCTTCATAACCATGACGAAGAACGAGTTTAAGCCTCTGCAGTCACATATGTAGTTAATCTGGACCGATACTCAGCTGGAAGATAAACCCAGTCAGTGCCTGGGGTTCCTCTCTCCTCCCATGTTCTCCCATCGTGCCTGCCTGTAGCCTGGCACGCAGACATTCGTGCAGCAAGGCACCACGTCAACAGCTTCCCTAGTTCACTGGCTGTGCTGTCAGCGTGCTGCGTGCTTCGCATGCATCCTGGCGAGCTGCTGAGGCTCCAGCCACCCCCAGGCAACCATGAAGCGCAGAGGGTTTGTACTTCAGGGGGTCCTAGGTGCTGCAGACATTGAAACCTGACCTGCAGGGCTGGCAATCACAGCGTGACACTGACTCTTGGAGGGCTTTTTGAGCTCCCGGATGCTTTGTAGCCTCCTGTGCATGGTAGTGTTAGATGTCCAGGCCTGTGTACAGAAATGTTGCCTGCTGAATGCTGTTCCTCAGCACTGACCTTCCACATCAGGATGGGAAACATCAGGATGTTTTTCAGCTCCGTTTTCTGAGTATCCACTTGACATTAGTCAGTGGAGTTCAGTCAGTGCTCTTTAAGAAGTAAAACCACAGATCCCAGCATTGCCATATTCTGTCTTATAATACAGGATGCCACTGGAGACAATATCAGTACTATTTTCAGCTGATGGGAATTTTCCAGGGTTTTTTTTCTTCTATAAAATTTTGCCTCATAATGCCAAATGTTTAGGTACCATGGGATTCCCCCCCCCCCCCCCAAATATTTTTTCAGGAGCTAGCCAAAAAAATATTGGACTTTGGAGGAGAAAAAAATAATCTCCTTCTTCAGCTGTCTCTATTGTTCATATCTTTGATTATTTTCTTCTTTCTGCAGACCACAAATTTTGCCTGGTTAAAAGGAACAGGACTGATTTTGATCTTCTACAAGTATAACTGCAGTTACTCCTGAATTATGCCAGAATAACTGAGATCAGAATTGGTCTCAAAATCCTGCTTTTCCAGATCTTTATGATCAAAGTTATGTTGTGCAAGAAACACAGAGGGGGTAAAGGGAATAGAGGACAACCAGCTTACTGCAGTCAAAAAAAAAGGGTTGGTGCAGTAGCTGTGCTACAAGCACTGCACTTTGGCTGCCTTGCAGAAGAATAAAAGCTTATGTGCCCCATCCTCATCCTGGCTCTTTAGAGAAGGTGAAGTTGCATCACTCCAATCCCATCTGATTTCCAGGCTCCGTCTGGCCACGTACTTGGGCCCGTAGATGCTGATTATCAGCATTGCAAGGCCCATCAGCCACCTGTCTTGACCTGGGATGTTTGGCTGAACTTGTGGGCCTGAGGTCATGCCTGTTCACACTGGACTCCCAATCTGTTCCTCTTCCTTCAGCAGGTCAGTGACTTGTCTCCATGCCACAGGGAGCACAGTGGTGGCAATCCCATAATTTCCTGCTTCTGGCTTCTGCTGGTTTGAATCCTGGAGAGACAAATCATAGAAACATAGAATGGTTTAGGTTGCAAAGGACCTTAAAGATCATCGAGTTCCAACCCCCCTGCCATGGGCAGGGACACCTCCCACTAGACCAGGTTGCCCAAGGCCACGTCCAGCCTGGCCTTGAACACCTCCAGGGATGGGGCCTCAACAACCTCTCTGGGTAACTTGTCCCAGTGACTTACAACCCTCAAAGTAAAAAACTTCTTCCTAATGTTTAATCTAAACCTGCCCTCTTCCAGTTTATATCCATTCCCCCTTGTCCTGTCACTACATGCCCTAGTAAAACCTGGAGAGAGAAACATGCTGTCTGTGCACTGGGTCTCGGAGGAATCTCATTTCGGATGGTGCAAAGCACTGAGGGATGTATGCCAGTGGAGAAACCAGACCCCTCCATGAAAGGCTTTAGCACACGTTGCCAGGTAGACCACAGGTGAGTGACTAGGGATTCGCTCAGCGGACACTGAGCCAGGGAGACCTTACTGTACAGACTGTCACCAGGATGTTCAAGACTTTCTCCAGCCAGTGAAGATCACTAGGCTCAAGAAGGCTCTCTGCTGCCCAAATGGACCAAAACGGTGAGGCCAAATCCTGTCCTTCTATCATTGCAATATCCCAGGCTGCAACCTGGAAGGGACTGAACAGGGTGAAAAGGAAATCTCAGTGCAGGGGCAATGAACGCATTTGGAAAGCTCTAGGCAAAGGTATTTCGTATAAATACTTCTGTCTCTAGTCTTACAGTATTGCAGGCTCCTAGACCAGATACTACCCAAAGCAGGATTCCCTGCCACTTGCTCCTGCACACTAATGGCTGCACCTCCTTGGAGGGGTGCATCTCCTACCAGGAGGAATCGGGCCGTTACCGGCTGCTGCCTTCTCCAGCCATCAAGATCATTGTGACGGAGAGCCAGCCTCCAGTCAGTATGATCCCGTGGCCTTCGCTAGCTTTATTCCTACTCTGCTAACGTGTGCAGCTTGTGTTGCATGGAGCTGGGATGCTTCACAACCTAGCAACGATATATATTTACACAGCCTCAAAGATTCCCAGAGTAACCCTTGTCAAGGCTTTACTCAGATAAAATAATGATAAAAGATTAAAAAAAAAAAACCCAAAAAAACAGAAAGGAACATGCAAACCAATAATTCTTGCTTTATTTTTTTTTGTTTGTTTCTTTTTTTCTTGTCGTTGCTGTTTATACTTGACATTGGTTTTGCTTCTTATTTTAGGAAGATATTCTTTGTTAAGTTTTATATGTATATTTTTTCAGTTATGCTGTGTAAAAATAGAAGTCAGCACTGACTATCAATATTTATGCGTGAAGCAATTATTTTAGAAGGCTCGTAGCTACAGCACAATTCTTCCTCTGTATAGTTTCCATCGTGATTTCAAATGGCAAAAGGAAGCTTCAGAAGGATTTTTCTGTCCAGAGCATCGTACAGGGCATGCACCCTGGTTCCCAGATTAAAAAGAAAAGGGGGGCAATGTTTCAAGTGGCTATGTAGTGAGGAAAAATGGAAAAACTAGTATTCCAGCCTTGGCTGCATACAATGTTTACTGCCAAGTCGCTGCATGTGAGGTTTTGGTTTAACCCTCCTTTGCTCCCATGTGGCTGAACTTTACAGATGTTACTGAAGCTCCAAGCAGTGCCTTCATCCCCGGTGGTCTCGAGTCCTCCTTGCTCTGCCGATGCGATTAAGCGCGGTGGCTCCAAGCCTGCCCTGATGGAAATCCTTGTGGCTGCAGGTCCGTAACCCAAGCCAGAGTTTGCCCAGCCCAGTTTGTGCTGCGCTAGACATCCACAAATGCCTCGCTGACTGCAGCTCGCTGCGGGGCAACAGCCTCCAACCAAGGTGCACCACCACCACCAACAAAAAGAGATTACACTCACACTAGGAGTTTTGCTTCACTTTAAATTGCCACCAGAGATCCATTTGTTTTAATAGTGCTTTCTTGGCAAAATTTTCAGTATTCTGTTTTCAAACATGGGTACCTACATTATCTGTCTGGTCCTGCAGTTTATGGGCTCTATAAATTATGCACTCGCACTTGACCGTTCTCTTAAAGCCCTAAACAGAAGGCCTGAATAGTTTGTGTGAAAATTTGGCTCAGCCTCTCTGAGGATAGACTTAATAATCAAAAAAGAAAATTAAAAAAAACAAACCAGGGAAGGTTTTGGAAGGGCTATGTTACACTAACAGTCATAAAGAAGCAGCCTCTGAAAGCAAGGCAGTGTCTGCCATTGCCGAACAACCACTTTTAATTACTTTGGAACCACATTTTAGGGCTCAGGCAGCTTATTTAAATACATTTATAGTGCCCAACCATCACAGGCAGGCCTGCTGCAGCCTCACCTTGTGTCTCTGTCATTTCTGCCTGGTGCTGTGGGGCAGCTGCCTTCCAGCCCCATGCATGGGGCTGCTGCTTATCCCAAGGGATGTCAGAGACTGCATTCGCAAGGGTGGCTTCGTCACCCCCTGGAGCAGCAGGGTAGGGATGCAGCAGGCATCCACCAGCCATTAATGCACACATCTGTTCCTAAAGAAGGGAAGTGAGGAACAACTCCTGCAATTAGAAGCACAGAGGTGATATTAAGTAGGTAAACTGCTGGAGCTGGTGATGTGCCAGAATGGGATTTGTCCAGGACACCACAGCTAACACCTGCACGGATACAAGAAACGCTGCGGGATCGATGACTTCGAGTGCTCAGAGCCTCCCACCTCCTGTGTTGCCTCGAAGCTCTCCCTTCCAGTGGCACACAACATCTGGTTTGCAGTTGACACCAGAAACATCATCATTACAAACTGGTCCAGTGAAGACTCATCCTGAAAACCACAACCTAATGAACCTCCAGCCCCTCACTGAGTGAAGGCTCTTAGCCCGGCGCGGGCTGATCTGGGGAGGGTGGAGACTAATGGAAAACCTCCCCTGCACGCAGGCAGGCACAGCTACCAGGCCAGCTTGGTTGCTGTAACGTGTGAGCTGTGACAAGAACGTAGTGAAAAAAGAAAGAGCCGACCACAGGCAGATTTCTTCCTAACTGTGTCACTGGTGAACACCATCATTCCAAGCTGGAGGTGGGAGAATGGGTCTGTTTTTACAAGAAACCTGTCGACAGAGAAAAGAAAAATTTGAGGAGAATTTAGCAACTGGCTGGATTTGGCAAATAATTTCAGCTGGAGAAAATAGCTAAAATAGTTCAAACTTGGAGGGGGGAGTGGGAGAAGAGAAATTCTGAAAATCCATTATTTGCACAGCTCTCCTCCAAAGAGCTTATATTATACTGCCCGCTACCAGCTGGCCTGAGACTTAGGTTGCCTAATATTTTCCATTATAAAAGATTCTTTCAACATTTTTATTTTTTTAGAAGCTCTAACACCTCCATTGTTTGCAGCAGGCCCTTATAATTTGGCAGGGACAAAGCCCCTGGGCTAGAGAAGTGCCTTTTCTTTCATCCGTGAAATTCCAGTCAGGTTTGGCTGGATAAAAAAAAAAAAAAAACCCCAAAAAAACCTGTTAGAAATCACCATTTCCCTTCTCTCTCCTATGTGCCTCAAGAAAATATGCTGGCGGCCTGCCAGCTTAGCAAGCGAATGTGAACGTTCTCATTAAATTGAGCCCAGGTTGTCACCAAAGAAGCCGTCCAGACTCTGCTGGGAATGTCTGGGGGCTTCCAGGGCAGCTGCAGCAGCAGGAGAAGAGCTGAGGGAGACCAAGCACCAGCCCGAGGAGTTTCCCCGACAGGAGAAGGAGGCAGAGAGGGGAAGGAGCTCCTCCCGCTCCTCCCGTCACTGATTTAAAAGACTTGGCAAGCCAGTCTTTGAGCCTTGGGGCTCCCGTCCCTACTTCTTAGGCTGGGAAGACTAGACCCAAGTTCTCGCTCAGCCAGCTGTGAAAGAGCAACACTAAGCCACGCTCCTCTTTCTCCAGCATTTTGCTCTTCTCCTTGGGAACAGCAATCTTACCCTGCCCTCCCCTAATATAATTAACCCTGTGGTCCTACTTGTATTAGTCTACTCTGCAATGCTGAACAGAGAATGGGTTTGGTGGTTGATGGGGGGTTTTTGCAGCGCTGAAGAGAGGATAGTTGTCTTGGAAAAGTTTCTGGTCTACAGGTTGGAATGGGACCAGCCCAGAAGACTGTGCAGGAAGAGATGAGAGCCCAGGAGCCAGACTTACTAGGAAGGCAGCTTCCAAATGGTGGTCAGGAAATAGAAATGGGACCATGTGTACAGAAACGAGCCCAGAGAGCTAGTGGGAGTGGAACAGGAAATGGGAAAATTTGGACATCATTGTGCGGGAGACCTGGTGAAGGCCTGGAAGATCTTAAGTAGCCAATATAATCCACTCCTGGCAGAGGAGACTGTATTATGAAAGTCAACACTGAGTGGAATATAGCAAGATGAGCACTAAAGCAGAAAGGAACATAGAAATACATCATTTGGTGGTCCCCTGGTCTAGTTTTTGGCCTCTACAAGTGACATTGGAAAGGATGGCATACAGAAGCTCTGCGGCCAACGAATTCTTGCCATTTGTGAAAATCCTAGTTCAAACCTAAATAGCAAGAAAGTGGTTTATGCCACAAAGTATCAAGTTTTATAAGTCTTCCCAAATCTGTTAGCATTAACTGAATATTGGATTGAAAGCCAAACACCACACAGAAGAAGTTTGGCTTGCCTGTGCTGATCTCTTCATTCCGATAGATGTGTAGCTGTCAAGAGAATCTAGCTGACTTTGCAAGGGAGGTGCTTATCCACAAAAAAGCTGTCAGTGCCTGTTTAAAAAGTTTGGGGTTTGCCTGTAGACAACAGGGAGAGAACAGAAGGTTGCCTCAGCTTTGTCATCGTGCCCCTGCTCTGTTGGCCATGTGTGCAAGGTTCAGGCACGGTCTGACCCTTTGCTCCATCCAGAGATGGAACACAGTGAAAATTCGCTAGCTAGTCAGTCCCAAAGCTGAGCTTTGCCAAGAGGTATAACTTATGCCAGCAGGCATAGTGGACCAGGGCTATACTGATTTTGAAACCTGTGCTGCTGTATGTGCAGAGCATGGATGCATGAGCTAGTGGGCTGGTGCTAACTTACAGTTCTCTGCATGGCAATCCATTGTGCCAAGTAGACACAGTGATAAATATGTTGATAAAAGAGAAAAGGAAGACTGAATGGTAGTAGTGAGAAGGCAAGAGTTGGTACCTACCCCTCTGCTTAAGCATTGCCTTACCCTAAAAATGGGTTTCTAAGTTAAATGAGAGATGGGTGGCCAAAACTATGCCAAAGCTTGGCTTTGCTTTGATGCACTTTAGAAATAAGACTCCACTCTCACACCTGAATTCAGACAGAGTCAAATCTGTGCCCCTCAAGAGAAAGTGGCGGTTCAAAGATGGGTCTTGGTACGGCTTCAAATTTAAATAGAAAAGACTATTTTCTGCTTCAGCTGGATATTGTATTAATTAGCACGATAACTTCTGGATTGCTACTAATAAACCCTACGTTCAACGACTTTGGCAGTAAAAACCATTGAAGCAAGCATCAGCAATTCTTGAAGACAGAATATAACTATGAGTACCTGAAGACTCTTTCTTTAGATTGCAGGAGTGGGATAACTTGTCAGGAATTAGTAAATTGGCATCAAATATGTCTAGAATTCAGACTAGCTAAAGACAGAATAATCAAAACCATCAAAGCCTGGTGCATAATGGTTTGAGACAAGTGGTCCGGCAAATATTGTTCTAATATCATCTTAACCACAAGGGCTGCTCAGATGTGTTTCTTGAAGACGTTTAAGTTAGCAAAGAGTACTCATCATTAATCTTTTATAATGGCTTTTGGGAGCCACAGTTCATTTAAACATTTTACATTTTTATTACTTATGTATGCAGGGCAGCAATTAAAGCTGTCGTGGTCATATAATGAAGACTAATGAAAGCAAGACGAAGGCAGGTTTTCATTTTCTGTCAACCTGAATATCCATCTGCTCCTGCCATCTCCCTGCCCCCTCCCCACCAAATAAATTTTTTTTCTTTGCTTGAAAGCCAGCTCCCCAGTCCCTAGGCATTTAACCAAACACCTTCATAACTGTCCAGGATGAACTATGAAGACTAAGTGGTCCTTTCTTTTCTTCCATGGAAGAAGCATATCTCTTGGTAATCGGACAAGTACCGTAAAAGGCTCAGTCTTTCTCAATGCAAGTAAATGCAAGTGATGCAATAACAACATCTTTATGGTATGTTTTCCTGGTCACTGTGAAGTAATAGTTTTGGAGGGGAGACAGGGATTAGTCACCCCACAATTAGTCATTCTGCACTGTAGTTTGATACTTGAGAGCTCTGTATTTCAGAAATGTGGTTCTGCAACCATAGGACCTATTTTCAAGTACTTTCTGCTTTCTCCCTCTTTTAATTGGGAAGAGTTTGTAGAAAGAAAAAACATTCACTCTTTATGTTTAATGTGCGTCTGCACTCGTGTGTCTCTATTTCATCTTCATAAAAACTTTGCTTTCCCTTTCTCGGGAGCTGGGACCACAACCTCAGTTCAGGAAGTGCCTCCAACCTATCTTGTCTAAGGGACAACCCATCAGCTTGGCCAGTCATCCTAATGCTAGTGCTACAAAGGGCCAGGGAGGGGGAGTGATACACGTAGGGACAATGCTCCCTCACATGTGCCTCCAGTAGCCTGGGAGCCTGAGGGGGGCCAGTGCTCGTTAGTGTTTGGCAAGGTCACAGCTGCTGCAGCTGGTGTGCCTGGAGGGAGCTCTCTGGGGAGGGAGCCGTGAGCTGTGGCACCAGGAGACACCTCCTTCCCAAAGGTGATTTGCTGCTTTGGGAAGAGTAAAGGACAGAGACGGCTGAACTAGAAGTCTCCTCTTTTGTAACAGTCAGAAACTTTGCTACAGAAAATCAGTTCCCTTTAACTGGAATTCTTCTGACTCCAAAAGGCAATGCAGATGTTTTAAAGTGTTAATCATAAGTATCAGGGGAGAGGGAGCTTAATGGCAGAACTCCCGATGAGTAACAACTCAATGTTTGGCCTCAAGTATTTCAGCTGGTAAGATGTCACATACTTCACTGGTCTGTACATGGCAGCTCTGCAGTTGTCTTAACCATTTCATTTTGGAGTAAGTAGTTGCAGTCTAGCCCATATGTTACAGAAAGTGTGCTACACAGCACTAAGCAGCACTAAGCACATGTTCATCACTGGTCCAGGCACCTAGACCAGATCCAGTCCTCTCCTTATAAGATGGCTTGTTTCATCGAGTCTCCCCACCACAGTAAGAACCTGGATCTTCTTTCCAATCGACCTTCCTCCCAGCTCCTTGGTACTTCCTCTGTTGCCAGACTCTCATCTCCTGAATGTACTCCATGCATACCAAAGCCTGCTTGAAATTTGGCACCGAGGGCCTTTCATAATTCTGCTTGTGCTGGTATAAATAGAGTTAATATCTTCTTGTTTCAGACACATTGTTGTCATTATTACTTACCAGCCCAAACTCCAAACACAAAAATCAAATCTGGCAAAAGAAATACAGAGTGAGTCATGGGCCAAATTGATTTGACTTAAAACAGCATTGAAACAGATGAAATACTGTGTTTCATTTGGAAAAACAGCAGCTGTGTCTGTACAGTAACTACTGTGCTTCTCTAAAGGGTTTTTCCCACATGCAGGGCCAAACTCAACCAAATGTAGCTTGGAGTTAGAAGGTAAAGCTCCCATGAAATTCCTGGATCAAACCGTTTGAAGATGGAAACAGGGTTACTTGATTTGAAGTCAGCTGAAAGCGGTATGTGTCACACCAACTATGGGAATCCAGCGTAACATCCCTGCTGATGACAGTCAAGAACTGAGTAGAAAAACTCCAGCCCAGAGGACACGAGCTAGAGGCAGAGCCTTGCTCCTCTACCATTTCGTCTCTGGCTATAAGCAGATGGCAAGGTCTGTACTCCGCAGAATAGCAATCATCGTAATTTGCAATGATTTAATATTAAAATGTCAGCACCGAAGTGCAAGGAATTCTGTTTCTCCCACCCCAGTGTGCGGTAGCTATACACAGCTGGCATCTTCCCACAGCCCCGGCATGCTATAGGCTTCTCTTGCCAAATGAGTGCAAACAAGCTACGATTACAAACTAAACTGTTTTCTGGTATACTGGAGAGCTCTGTTTGGTGCAAGTGTGCTGCATAGTCGTCTCTTCACCAGTGATGTGGTTGAAAAGCTAAGCTAACGGGAAACAAAACTCTCTGAGCAGACCTAGGGGAATTGGTAGCTGCATGTGTAACTCAGCAGGGAGACTGGTTGTGTGATGCTGTCCTGGGAAGAAAAGTCCCCGAGAGCAAGCACAATTCAGACTTGGTCTTAGTGACACCTACACAAACGGTACCAGGGTCTAAGCAAGCACTTCAATGTCATTGTAATGGAAGCAGCATCTGAAGGGATTGTTATCTTAAATATGTTTTAAGTTTTAAATCCTGATGGTTTCTCTGAGAATGGGATAGCTAAAATAGCTTGTAGATCCCACAGGTGAATTTTCATTTCTTTTTGCTTCACTGGTGGGTTTTGTGCCTCAGAGGCAAGGGGAGAAGCCAGTTTTTGGATGACACCCATAGACCTTTTTTCCCTTTACTCAAGAGGGTGTGCATGGCACGCCTGCATTCCTGAAGTTGAACGCTGTGCTCCAGCTGTCATAGAGTCAAAAAAGGAGGCATATCCTTCAGGCAGCTCCAGCCCTTTTATACAGGAATGATGCGGGGGAGAAAATCAAGGCAGATGCAATTAGTGAAAATCAGAAACTGCAGTGTGGCTTCTCTCTCCGGCTGTGTTCGTGCACGGCTCAGCACAAACAAAGCAGCCTCCTCTGAGCCTTGGACTCCTTACAGCCTAACAGAAGGAAGATCACTACAAGCACCAGGTATTTCTGTTAGCGGGAAGCCTGGTTAATGCTCTTTCTGTGCCAGCAACACCTCCTGTTGGCAGACTTACTTGGCAGGCTCCAGACACCAAAGCAAACGCACTCTCTGTTTTGTGAGATTCACCAAAGTGGGGCTTATCCTTGTCATGCCTCTCAAGAGAGTCTAAGAAGCTGGTTGTGGCCCTTTAATGTGAGGGAATGAAGTGGCCAAAAAAATGGAACTGCCTGAAAAAGAGTTGCCCCTTAGTTATGCCAAGCAATATGGAAATAATTTCAGAGTGGGTTGCGTTTCACTTTTTTTTTTTTTCATAATCTCACTATATTTTAAGTCTGGGGTTTGCTTTACATTTTATTTTTTTCACAATCTCACTATATGTTAAAAGCACAGAGAGTGAGTACCATGTAAAGAGGGAGACTGGGGAGCAGAAGACAGGATGCAAAAAGCCTGGGAGAAGCAGCCAGTCCGAGCTGGCTGCTGAGTGGTACCCAGAGGGATCACAGGGTTATTCAGGCTGGAAGGGACCTCAGGGTGTCTCTAGCCCAACCTCCTTCTCCCACCAGAGTCAGTCCTGAGATGGAGCTTACACTGTCTTCTGGGCTACCCTGAGCCCAGAGCAGAGGCAGGTTACCTGTCACCAAGCTGCTTCATGGGGAATAACCCATGGCGTATGAGATCAGCTCACTGATGTGCCGTTGGGCATGGGGACTGACCCTTCCCTTCCTGGCTTTTGTAGGGGATGCCATGCCATGTGTTAAGAGGATTTAGTTTAGCCTACCAGTGTTCAAGCAGTGCAAGGGAAGGGAAGTTGTTCCCCCACATCGAGACCAGTCAGGGGTGAGCTGTGCTCCCTCTCACCCCACTTATGGCTGTGCCCTCTGAGGAAGACCTGGCCAAGGTGGCAGTGGGAGCTCCCATCAGCGCTCTTCCTTCAAGCAGAAGTGAGAGCACTGAGGGCTTGTGCAGCCAGCAACATCCTTGGCGTGCCCGGCTTATGATAACCAGTTCTTCTTTGTACTAAACCCAGCTGGTGGTAAATATTAGTACCACACACATACCATTTAACTTTCTACTCGTTGTTTCCTCCTCTCCCTTCTAATGTGTGAGTAAACACAGGCACTTAAAACCCAGGTGACTTGCTGGAGGTGGTCTATCCCAGTGGAAACGCAGGGCCCACTCACGCCAGCTGCCAGCTCTTCGTTCTGTCTTCACATCATTACACCATTCTGCTGTGAGCACTTCCCTGCACAGAGGGTCACAGAGACTGGGGCAGCCATGAAAGTTATTCTGGGGGCAGTGCACAGACTGGGATGGGTGGTCCCAAAAAAGTTCCTTCTCTCCCTGGCCTGGAGCTGGCCTGGCCTCTCCTCGGCCCAACCTGCTCCTTTGCCAGTGGCTGCCCTAAGCCAACGAACCGGAGGAGTCACCCCAGTGCTGCTGTATCCAAAAAAGGGTTATCGCTGCAATATGCTAAACTTTGTCTTAGAGTTTGTTTGGAAAGGGTGGGAAATGGCCATGCAGAAAAGAGACAGTGGCAAAAAAACCCTAGAAAAATAAACTGCAGACAATATCTCATTGATACAGTGTCTGGGGCTGGCACTGTAATTCAGGCGAAATGCAGAGGAGGGAGGAAAGCCCTGGCCCTCGGAGTAGCCCATTATTTCCACTGGTACTGCCCGTGCTTCCCCACCTCCAGGCATTGCTGGAGCCGGCGGGGGTGCCTTCAGAAGGGCCACGAGGGCATTTTTGCTACTGCCGCTTTGTCCACTCTCTCATTACGGCGAGACCATGCCGCCACCCCCGCGCCACTGCCGTCGGCTGGGGTGCTGCTGAGGGAGGCTCGGGACCATCCTGCAAGCACATCCTTGTGTCCAGACCTTACCCGAAGGGCTGGGCCAGCAGCCGCAGCCGCAGCCTCCCGAGCGGGGCCGTGCACACAGCTGGCTCCTGCGCCTGTTGAGTCACCCCACTGCCTACTTTTTTCTCGTTGCTTTAGCTAAATCAGGCGATCTGCCCTGCCCTGCCCTTGCGGGGCTACTTGGCAGCTGCTGAGGAGCCTGGTCCTTGCCAGCCTGCGAGGGGCTTTGCTTGCACTCGGGCTGGAGTTGCGGCAGTCAAGAGAATGGGCAACGTGCACACGAGGAGAACTGCAGCCTTGTATATCTGTCACATAAAACTCAGAGCCCCCAGTCTGGCTCTTTATCAATTATTAGCCTGCTGCTAAAAGAAGAAAATAGATTTCGTAAGTGTGTTTCTGTTCCACACACCAGACAGATAGTCTGGCTAAATGATTTACGGGTGTGAGTTAGTGCGTGTGTATGTGTATACGTGCATATGGTTCAAATCCTATAAAACTGAGTCCTGCCTCTGTGTGCGTGTGTGTGTATTTAATGCTTTATATGGTACATCACTCCTTTTTCGTGTGTGTCTGTCTGGTTTTCTTGGGCAGCGCCAGTTAAATTTCTTTTTCTTTCTTTTTTTTCTTTTTTTTTTCATTTCACATGAAATGTGTGGTGGAAGCCAAGAGCATCTGCCAACTCTGCTGTCCCAAAAATAAAAGTTGACACTCTTCTCCTAGAAACAGTTGTCTCCTCAGTGTAGTCATGGTCAGACACACCCACACCCATCCCTTTCTTGAAACTGAGGCCGAATTTAATAATGTGCTTGGCCGCTTTTATTTCTGACTTGAAATGTCAAAGATTGAAAAGACCTTTTTTTGAGAATGCAGAGGATTTAAGTGATCCCAAGACATGGCACTTACTATTGTAAGTGTGCACAAAGGAGTGGACTGCTCTCTTCCACGCTGGCAGCTGGGAGCAGCACTGCAGAAGCCAAGGGCAAAGGTGGAAGCAGTGGTAGGAGGGTCACCCCACCTAATCTCCAAGTTAAAATTCCTCTCTTCTCTCATCTGTGGTAAATTGGCTGGTACAATTTTCAAATGTACTTGAATTTTTCGCTTTGGTTTTTGAGGTTTGGGACTCCTTTCCACGCCTCTAGTTTACTCAGAGAAAGTAAACAAACATTGATTTCATCCCAATGATAAGTGCCACAAACAGAGCCTGAGGTGGGAAAGCTGCTCGGCTGTGAAGCCAGTTCACGTCCCTGCCTACCAGAATAGCAGGGAGGGGTTGGTAAGAGTCATGCAGGACATGTCATCTACTCTTAAGTTATACTTGCCCCGTGCAACTTGTTTTCTAAGACACTTGGCAGAAAAGTAGCTATTCAGTGTTGCTGCCATAGGTATTTCAGAAACGATGCTTTTACTAAGAGGTGGCAACAGCCCATGGAAATGTCTGGTTCAGATAGGAAAACATATCTTAGAAAATGAATGGACAATCTGTTTTCCCGAATCACGCCCATTTCCACCTGTACAATACCTAGACAGCAAGGGAGGGTCTTTTAAAGCAACAGTAAGTCATGAATGCAAAGTGACTTTTACCAGTGCTGTTGTGAAGAGTCATGACAAGATATAATCCTTGGCTTGCAGAGACAAAATATATTTCTTCTTGGCTTGTGGGACCTCTGCTTTTATTTCTCTCAGTTTAGGTGCAGTAGTTTCAAGCTCCCATAACGTGAAGACTGTTAGGCTAATTCTTATTCTAATTTTTCTCTCTGTGAGTTCAAGCAATTGTAGCTATTTGGGTATTTTTAAGCTTCCAGGGTGGAATAGTTCTCAGTTACAGGAGTTGCTCCAAATGGTCAGAGCTGCCAGTGGTTTGAAACCAGAGGTCAGATGGAAAAGGGCTGACACGACTGAAGAACATTTTATGCTTTTCACTGTTCAGGTGATTGCCAGCTGGTGAGACCACTGGATATAGAAGTCACTGACACCAGGCATTTGTCAGTCTAAGCACCTGAGGAGGGTCTTGTGATCCTTCATGGTGGCTATCTAGCAGGTTTGTTGGTTCATTGCCTTTGCAGAAAAAGAAGTGTGTGTTTAAGCCTTTGGGGACAGCAATTAGTTCAGCATCAATTTCAGGATTTTTTTTTTTCCCTGCTGAGCATGGGAGAACAAAGCTCCAGAGCAAAGGGATGCATTTTGTTACCCTACATAGTCATATTTTCAGCACTTTAGGTACCATTGGAAGATGTGCTTTAACTCTTGTGCCTGTGCTCAGCATTTGCCAAAGTACCATTAAGTGTGTTGGGTTGTTATCACTTACATGTTTTTGCAAACAGACAAGAATTGGGTTATGAATTTGTAAAAGTCAAATACCAAGTGAGCCTTGGCAAACTTAGAAACCTGGACAAATTAACTTTCTCAATCATGGGAGACTTGCATATTTTTTACGAAAACCAGCTTGGATTCAAGGCAGCACTCTGCCTAGCCGCCTGTTTTGAGGACTGGGATGAACTGATCCACTCGAGTTGTAAATTATCAGGTGGTAATTATCACATTACATAGATTGTGAAAATCAAGAGACATCCAAGGTGAGATGAATACTGCAGTTTCACTGTAGACCACGTGTCCTTTTAAGCATGCATCTATGCTCTGAGTTGCCGTCTGAAAATGTCTTTCTTTTTCACTTTACAATAAACCTGGGCTTCTAACTGTGGTTCTGCATGACACTCAAATTAGATGACCGGAGGAAATGGTATGAGTAGTAGTCTGAATGTGTGACTCTATGTATGACTGTATAGTGCAGCATCTTGCCTGTAATGGGTAATAGCTGCTCACCTTTCCCATTTCTTTAATATCCTATCCACATTTCATAGATATTAAATGTAGCATTTTTGAACGGTGGTGTTTTCTTCCTCAGAACATGTTTGTTTTTAATGAAAGTGGTAAACAGTGTGCTGAATGGGTCTGTTCATCATGGCTGAAGTGCACAACAGATATGGTTGGGGAGACCAAATGAGTATTTAGAGCGAGAGGATCAGTAAGCAGAGTCTGAATCAAACTTTAGTCTCTGAGAATTATTCTGTGGCATTTTCCTGTGAAAGGTGTCCAACATTGCTTTCAGTTGGAGGTATGACTGTCTTTATATACCAACCCATCTGCATATTGATGTGGTTAGAAGGAGTATGGGCATTACATTTGACTACTAGCCCAACATCCAGAAGACTTCAAGTTGGTTTCCTGCTCTGGGGAATTTTTGGCAGTTTGATTACTTTCTCTGCACTGCTTCTGTCCATCAGAGGGAAACTGCGTGAAATATGTTAAAGGCTGTGTGATTTTGAAGGTCAGCCAGGTTGTTGTCTAACTTGTTAGCACAAAATGCTGAAGAGAGGGGCAGTAAGCATCTGAATGTCACATCCCCATCTCTGAGGTGGATAGCTAGGGCAGATAACCTGGCTGTGCCAGGAATTCACAGTTAAAACAGAAATCAGTGATGTTGTAAGCGTGAGTGTTGTGGAAGGAATAGGCCTAGGCTACTACTGGAGTAATAGAAATAGACTTGTACAGATAATAGTACCAATAAGCTGTGGTACCTCTTAAGTGAAGGCAGGTATCTTGGACCAGCCATCCTCCAGTAACTGAACCTGTCTTTCATTGTGGGCTAGTGGTGAAAGACGATGAATTATGAGCTTACCCTCAGCAGGAGAGTCCATGCTACCAGTATCGTGAATTAGCTTCCCTTTGAGAGCTATATCAGAGTCAATGAGGTGGGTTCCCATTTTGTGAGTTGCAATGTTCCCCATTAACTTCAGGAAACCTTTATCTAAGCAATCAGGGAAGGCCACAATGATCAAAGTAGAGGTAATGTTTAGGGGAACCCACAATACTTGGAACACAACTTGTTTAAAAGCGGTTTGAATAGCATGATGCTGAGCTAACCCTTCATCTCTGCACACTTAGGAGATTGCTGAGCTGCATGCGGGACTAACGCAAGAAACCACACTGGTGGGTGGGGTGTTGCAGTGGAGAATGGCCATGAGCTGGAGTTGAGGTCTGCCCTAGCAGTGCCATAAGCACCTGCCTGCAAAAACGTGGGAATTCAGTGGTTATGGGCTACTGTGAGAGCCTAAGAGCTGATACAAAGGGTACCCAGGGGAAAGCCAATTGCAGTGCACAATAATGTGTTTTATTAATCCTGCAAAACCAAGGAGCTGCCTAGGATAGAGACCAATTGCTGGTGTCTCTCTCCTGGCATTTTATCTATTAATAACTATTTACTTACAGAGTGATATAAAGCACTCCTGTAATGAAAACTGATCAGCATGGAGGGAGAGACTGCTGCTGAGTTGTGATAGCATCTTTTAAGGAGGAATTTTCTCTCCAGTTTGCAAATGCTAAAGATGCAAGTTTTCCAGTGTGTGTACACCGTATGACAAGCTGTTTTATAGCTGAGATTCCACTGAATGTATTTTTTGAGATGGGCAGGTACTTACTAAAGATGTAGCCCTGTGTTGCCTTCTCATGATATCTTATGAAGTGGTTAGTGAACCTGAAATTTTAGATTCACTAACTAATCATGCAGTACATGGCTCTGGTGATCTGAATGAAGAACAGCATACATGTCAGAAACTGAAAAACATGCGTCACTTCACCACTAAAATCCAGTGACTGGGAGAAAAGCCACAAGTAAATGCTGAAGTCATGCTGAGACAGAGAAAGAGAAAGAAATAGAAACCCCTTCAAAACTGGCAGTACTTACACAGTAATTTCACAAGGTATATATATGAACATATATATGTATGTGTATGTATGTATATACCTTGGCAACAAATCTTCTTGTAGATGGAAGGTGTGCCTTGGAAACTATCAAATAGAATTTTTTTTCTGAGGAGTATACCTGGAAAAAGGGAGAAACGCAACTTTTAAAAATTGACAGAAATTTTGTATGCATCTAAGATTCTAAGGATGATTGTACCCTACAGTTACTATTTTGTACTCAGATAAATACAAAGCCAGTCTGAAGCTTTAAAACAAAGCTGATACAAGACAAAATGCTAACAAAACCCAGTCAAACTGATTTATTTTTTTTTAAGCAAATACACACAGCACTTTGGGTTGCCATCTTTTTATTGTTACTGCACAGTATAATCCAGCAATGTCTGCATTCACAACCAGAATTACTTACTAATGGGGTTGAATGCTGTGGTCCCTGCAGTTACAGAGCACCAGGTCATCTGGGGTACACATTCCTTGTCTCTAACAGCATTGGCTCTACATGCAAGGCTGCCGGATGGACCTTTCTCTTAGTGTTCTGTGTTTCAGCCGTATTCAACATATTTTTTCTTTCCAGTTTCAACATTTTAATGAAATTTTGACACAGAGCAACAATCTTCATTAAAAAAAAAAAAAAGGATAAAAACTAATAGAGAAATCTAATCCTGGATTATCCCACCCGTTCCTGAGTTGTGCTCTCAGGATCACAGTGGGTGCTTTTTGCTAATCGAACAAATCTGAGTCATAAGAGCTCCCACTCATTCTCTTGCTGCTTTTTCTTTCTAGCATCCCTAACGTAAACAGCAACAAGGGAGCACCTAAATAACAGCAGGGGGTAAATGCTGCGAGAGAACATTGCAGTGGAACAGGCATAGAAAAAGAAAATGCCTTTTTCTGAAGAATTCTAGTTTGTCATCCAATCCTTGTGCCTCTTAGATCAGCATGAATCAAGAGAAGAGGCTCTTACCATCCTAATGTTGTATGCAATATACATAATACACAGAACTTTATGGGGATAAAAAAATCTCACACATTATCTATTTATTTGGCTCTATAATGGGCACATGGAGGGCATCTGGGAATTGTTGCTCCCTTTCAATGGGTTGCTAAGAAGCAGCAGGAATAAAGTTTTCCAAAGTTTAAGTTAGCTTTATCCCCTTGGGAACCCACTATGTATTTTATAAAAGGACAGGAGGTTATTTTCTGTTTGTTTCAAGAGAGAAAGGAAAACAGAGAATTTAGGTAAGACTTGAAGTTACATGTTAAATGCAAGTGAAGTATCAAGGGCTACTGGTTAGACTGAGCCTACTCCCAGTATGGAATTGGTCTCCAAGGAGCTGCCACAGGTCAAGACAACTGCTGTGGTGAAGGCCATGAGAGTCATGATTCACACAAAGAGAATGTGAAGTAAGTTGATTATTCTCTGAGAGTTTCACAATGGCAAAGAATGAAAACCAATATACTGGCCAAGAAAACAAGCAACAATGGGTAAGAGTATAAACATGTAGGGCAAACGTATAGGGGGCAGGCAGCCAACAAAGAGGAAGGAAGAAGCTAAAATAAGCCGATGAATGACCAGACAGGAAATATTTAGCAGTGAAAGAGATAACGTGTGACTTAGAGGGAAATAAGAGGAAAGAGTTACAAGGTTAAATCTATAAAATAATACAGTGGTTATTTAGGGGAAATTTTTCTGAAGTCTTGCTGCAAACAGAAAGGACAGAACAAAGAAGTACAGGGGAAGTGCTGTAGAAGTACCAGCAAACAGCCGGCAGCGGCACCTTGCCCCAACAAAGACTAGCCAACCCTGCTTGAACTCTAGCTTATCTTGACCAGTCACCATGCTGCTTTATGCCTTCTCTCACCTGACTTGCAAAGTGCTTGCAGTGTTTCTGGAGTCTTTTGAGCACTTCTTTGCTGCCTCAGGTCTAAATCCCCCCTTGCCTGTACTTTGTATAGGTCATACCCTGTGCTCCATACTCCACTTTGGGGTTCTGGCAGGGACGACTGCTGGAGCCAGCAAATTTGTGTTCAGGTGATGTTCACATAGAGGGGAACAGAAACAACCATCCCAGCATCAGCAAAGTTGAAAGTAGGTGAAAAACCAGACAGGACTAATTGAGAAAAAATACTCACTGTTTCAAGCAGATCATCCTATTTCAACTGCCTTACCAGAGCACATCCAGAACCAGTTTGGTATCTCTTCTTGGGCTGGGAAGAAGTAATGGCAGCTCTTTGTCTCTAAGCCCTTGGTGTGCCTCCAGTCCTGTGCTTTCCTCCCATGTGGGTGCTATTGGCTGGTGGAACCATCCTGTTGGCTGGATTCAGGCAGATCAGAGAGAAAAAGAATAACCTGAAAGGCCTGTTTTTACAGGTTAGTAAATAAGGTAATGAACTTTTATGGTGGAATAGAGCCACAATTCTAGGCAAAATGGCATGTTATAAAGCTGTATTTTTTAGACAACTTAATAGAAGAAACAGCTGGGTCTACACAGAACTCTATTATTTTAGCATAAGGCAATTCATGCAAATATGGGAGGGGGGTGTCTCTGTATGATTGGCCTCCCCCCTCTTTCTGCATTCCTTCCCACTGACTTAAGTTCCAGATTTGAATAAACTTGAACTCATAAAATCTTTAAATGGTTAGGATCTGCATGTTGAATTTGTAGCATTCTGAAATTAAGCAAGTTCCACAGTGTTCTAGTTTGTTTGGATGTGGCTTTTTTGGACAGCTCTGAAATAACATTTTGGGGAGATACCAGAAAATCATCAGTCTGAGAAAACTACTCATCCATCAAAGAGGAACATATGTTATGACACTAAGAAGTAGGGGATGAATATGCTCCAGGACAACTTCCTTTTTCAAAATTAGAAATAAGGAAGTAGAAAGGGAAAAATTAATGACTTTGCTTTGCTCAGCACAATACTGTGATTTGAGTGCAGTGCCTGACTTTGCTCTTGGTTACCCTGAGAAATTCAGCATAATCACAGTGGTAGGATCAGAATAAGACCTGTATAGTTCTCATACATGTTCACATCTCACAAAGCCTTTTGCGTGGGACTGGTAGCGTGCTCAGTATTACCCAAAACACAAAGGCAGACACTGATTTTTGGAGCTTACTGGTTAAATGCAAGCAGCTTTTTCTAGATTCTTTTTCCTAGATTAAAATAAAACCCCAGAATAAGTTGTATGTGGCTATGGGAACCTCTTCTAGTCTTGTGCTTTCTGATTGCCTAGGGACAGGAGAAATCCCTGACCTGGCTGCACAGGGTGCAGAAGGCCTGACATCTGTCTGAGACTGAATCTAGTTATCCTGGGCACTAAGAGCAACGAAGACTACCTCACAACCCAGTAATCAAAAAATCAAGGTCTGCAGGGCTTCATGGTCCTAAGGAAGGTGCTGTGCCATCAGAAGGGGCTGATGCCTTGCCAGCATGTCTTATCGGCTGCTGTTATGTACCACTGCCAGACTAAAGCTATCACAGATATGTCTATCAACACCACAATCACACCCTCTTTTTGTCGTGGTGGCCAGAACTT
>NW_009650184.1:304131-320734 GCF_000708025.1 Charadrius vociferus
TTCTGACAGAGCTTGGCAAACAGCCCTGTGGCCATTTTCTGCACTGAACATGTGCCAGAGGAAACCTGCTTGGATGAGGACTGGGACATTTTGGTTGTGAGTCCCAGTGGATATTCTTTTTTAATGTTTACTAGCATCAATGCTTTTTCTATTTTTGCTGTATGAAATAGTTGTGTGTCCTTGACTAATGCAGTGAGCTATTATTCATAAGCTTTTCTTACACGTCCCTACTTTGGTATGGAGGACATCTAAATTCCATTCATTAAACTTCCTTAGTTCCTTGGAAAACTATATAGCAAAAACTGTATGGCAAAGACTTGAATGTATTTGAAGCAATGCTTTCTCATTTGCTTGGGTTTCTAAAAGTTAAATTGTTAAAAAATTCGTTTTGATAGTAAGTGTGTTTTAATGATAAGGTGCTTTGAAGAAAAAATTCACAACTGCCAGGCCAGCTTGGACAATCCTTGCTTACATCTGGACAGTACTTCATGTAGTCAGGTGCCAGCTTGAGACCTCCAGATGTTCATCTGCAAGAAACAGTGCTAACCGTAGTTAGTTGTAGTGTAAGAAAAGCTATGACAATCAACCTTTTGATGAGTTATGTATTGGTATCAAAGATCAAAATGACTAATTTGTTCATAAATGAACAGAAGAGTTGCTGTTTCCATTTTCTTTTTTCAGATCAAAGCTGTTCTTAAAATCTCTGAGTCCACAGTGTGCAAGCTTTTAACTTTCATTTTCTTGTTTTCCTTTAAAAGATTCAGCTAGCAGACTTTGGCAACATCAGCCATGTTTATAGACAGTGATATTTGCTTAAGAAATAGAGTCATTGCCCTACCTTGTGAAGTGATGATAAACATCCTGAACTTGTACACAGAAAAAGGTCAAAGATCAAATAGATTTTCTCACCAGGGAATTGTTCTGTACAACACAATGGTCCTGTTGTTTGCATGGCAGCACAGGAGTTACAGACTGCAGATGATGATGATATGGACCGGATTGAGAGATTTTGAAAGACGTGTAAGATCTTGGATCTTTCAAAGACAAGAAGGTTGTTGCCTTGTCACTGTGGCCCCTGGGTTTAGTCATCCTCATAATAATGGGGTGAAAGGTGTGTGAAATGAATAATTGCTACCTGCCTATATCAGAAAGCAGTAGAACAATTCAGCTGGGTGACATATAATCTAAATAAGGCTCTCCTCCACTTCACAGGATAAGAGCTGCTTTCAGACAAAAGAAACTTAACCTCTAGTGGTGTTATGAAGATGGCGGTGTCTGTAACCATTAAACAAACTAACAGCAAGTGCTGGGCTGTGTCTGTGTGCATTCATGTCAGCACTTTCTTCAGTTTTGCTGACTTGATTGCCTTCAGCTAGCTGTTGCTCAGACAGGGGGAACACGTAAAGTGAGACCACCTGAGTGCGCAGACAGCTTTGAGGCATTCCAGGGGAGCAGTTAACGTTAGTGTCTTCATGAAATTCCAAGTTTCAGTCAGCCTGGAGTTTGCATTTATTTTTGGGATGGAGTCAGCATTGGTGGCTTGGACAAATTCATTGTCAAACTAAATGTTAGTCCAAAGCAACATTAACATTACTTAGTCCTACCTCTCTGCTGACTGTTGTGTAGCCTACAAAATCTGAGGTATGAGCTGCCTTTGCCTGTATTGGGAAAATACATTTTTCAAACAAGACAAAAATGTTACTTGCCTATAAAAAAAAAAAAAAGAAGCCAGGATGTTTCTATTTAGGTCTGCTTGGTGTTCATGCTGTCTTTCTCTGTTCTCTAACCTGGCGTTCTCATTATATCAAGGCACCATCCTATGAATATATGCCAAGTGATAGAAATCTCCTCTGGAGCTGAAAATCAAAATTATTACATGATGCAACAAGTTGGTGTGATAAATGAGTAGAGGGAGTAAAAGAGAAATGATGAGGCTAGCAGTGACAGGAAACAGAGCTATACAGACTGTGTATAAAATTTGTAACTTTGCAGTATGTGTTAGGTTTGTTTCTCTAACATATAAAAAAGAGGAAAAGGATTGAGGGTGTGAGTAGTTCCTGCCGGCGACCCGCTCCACTATTATGTTGAAAAGATGAAGGTGCATTCCTTTTATACATCAGAGTACATTTTATAATTTCTGTACCAAAGCATACCGTGATGTTTTGCACAATTGCATTTTCTGTTTAGTTATAAGAAAGTGAATCTGAGAAAAGTAGAAGTCATAGATCTTGAGCACTATGAGCCTGCTAATTTTGTAGTTAACAAATATCTAGCACACTGCTTGGTCTTTCCCTTATAAATATTTTCCAGAGGAGTGCTATCTCTTGACTGAACCATCTTGTGACCATTAATAGGGAATGGAGAAAATAGTGATGAGTGCTGTGTTTGGATGAAAGCCTTCTAGAACTGGTAGTACAGCAACATACAACACCCCTGTTCAGACTTTAAAGCAAACAACAGACTAAATAATCAATTTTTCTAGGGTGGGATAGTGGTGCAGCTGACAGTTACATGACAGAAAATGACAGAACATATACACAAGTACATACAATATAATTTTGTATGTGAAGGGGGCCAAGACAGAGGGAGAGATCAGATAAATTCAGGTCCTGGTTTAATTTGTCTGTCCCTTCTAGACCTCCGTGACCTCCTTGTCATCCCCATTATGGTCCACTCTATTTTTAATGTGGACCACGCAGCCCAGGCTGCACGAGGGTTGTTTTGTTCTTGTACGTTCATATCCAAAGAAGAGCTGCCTGCCCTACATATGAAGCATGTGGTACCTAATTCTTCCCATCAGGAGACAAATTTTTCAGGGTCTAGGAAACTTGTCAGATTTTAACTGCTGTGGCATTTGTTTGTGGTAGCACCTAATGGCCTCTGCGTTAGGGCCTTGCTGTGCATGGCACTGCACAAATGCAGAGTAAGAGGAGCTGCCCGTCCAAAAGAGCCAAGGAAATTGGACAGAGAAAGGCCAGGCGTGGGAAGAAATGACACAGACTGGTAAAGCAATCGTCCCTCATGCACACCACCCTGGGGCACTGAAAGCTGGGTCTCCTGATGCCAGGGGTCTACCCGGCAGGCCGTGCTGCAGCGGTGGTGGTAACAGCCCTTTGAAGAAGAAACTCCTAAACCTCCAGATGAAAGGAACAGCTGTTTACCAGTGATGCAGGACATGGATTCAGTGCAGTGCTTTTCCTCATGTGCCTCCTATTAATCTCTAATTAATCACAAGCTGGATGCGCTTGGATGGATTGATATCCATGCATCGCATAAATCTTTTTCTTCACCTTTTTTTTTTTGCAATCCTTCTTAAAAATGAAACCCCTGTGGTAGAAACAATGTCTTGTGCATAAAACAAAGCGAGTGGCTTAGAAGATGAAAAGTTCACCCCTGGGATCTTCTCCCTGCACATCACAGCACATGGCCTCTTCAGAAGGGTTTCTCCTGGCACTCCACCTGAGGGGCTCTCCATTTCCTGACCAAACACCACATGGAAAATTAAACTTCACAGAAAATATATATAAAATCCAACACCTCTCTATAACAAGCTATATGGAGTGGCCAGATATTAAGTCATTAATTCTTACCACTGTTTAATACACAGTGTATAATTACCACTATATAACACTGTACAGCACATGATTCTTTTAATGTGCTGATCAAATTGTAATTTATTTCATTTTTTCTTCCTTACCTATTCTGGGTCCTGCCTCCCATTTCCTTCTGACAATAGCTCTCTTTTCTCTCTCTCACTTGCTTTCTGTACAGCAACATATGTGTTACGCAGTCCTGTCCCTGCAGTGTGTACAAGATTTCCTTAAACTTACCAGAACATGTACCTGGGACCCACTTAACTCTGAAACACTGACACTGTTTTTCTGCCTCAGACCCCTGCCCAGGGCAGCCCTCCTACCTTCAGCCTATGCATGGCCCCAGATCTTGCTCTGTGAGGGAGGGAGGAATGGGCAATGTGGAATAAAGTATATAAAAAAAAAAGGTTACTGCTTTAGTTTCTTTTTGCTGTAAAATCTATTCACCTTTATGAGCTTGTGCATTTCTACATCTGTACGGATACAAATGCATGTATGCATACATGTGTATATGCATAAGTATTTACATAGATGCATACACCTAGATACACATAGCTTTTTAAAGGTTATTGAATACTGAGTCAGTGCCCCCTTCCTCCTTCCCTGTTTTTAAAGCTATTTTTCAGATTCATTAGGAATCTGACCATGCTGATAAATGATATGTCACTGAAGAGCATTTGGTGAATTTTCTGCCACAACGGGAGGATTGGAGCCGGCTACTTTTTTGTGCAGGGCTACTTCTGGAAACTAAAGGAAAACAAAGGGGCTCCTTCAAGGGAGGAGGAAAGAGGAACCCAGAGCAGAAAGACCTCTGTGACTCGCCGTGACTAGCACGTGCCAGTGCCGCCAGCTCCGGTCGGCCAGCTCCCCGTTTGCTGGGGGCAGGAGGGACGCCAGCCCCCAGCCCCCAGAAGGAGGTGGCTGCCGTAGGCCCCAGCACCACTGCCTTTCATTTCTCTTTTGCCCGAGACTCTCTCCAGCCTCCCTTTTTTACGGCTTTATGTAAACTCTGGTGTTCTGCCGGATGAAAGTGCTCTCTGTTTCGCAGCGGAGCTGTGGCTTTTGGATTTTACAGCCCCAAAATTACTTCACGATGATCCAGAGCACACATCACAGCCCAGAAACCACACGGGAGCCGTGCTGGTAAAGGAAGCCGAGAGTTGCTGAAGTAGCCAGACTGAAATTTATAACCGTGACCTGGGCCTTGTCAGGCCTTTACGACACCGTGTAAAGTGAATTGCTGCTTAGTCACCAATTTGCTTGGCAAGATTGGCTGGATTAGGAAATACATAAAAGGTCAGACAGTAGGAGTTTGTCTAGACATCCTATTTTGGATTATATGCTCTACATGTTTCTGTGGCAACCCCTGCAAAACATTCATATTTTAGCAATATTTTTGAAGGCTCCTTTTCTGTAATGAGCTACCGAAAGCTTTTGTGAGCAAAATTAACTTGTTTCTCTACTGCCCGCAGCCCGGCGGCTGCCCAGCTACACCCTTTTAGGAAAGGGGGAGTCACCTCGGCCGGGCGGCTGCTGGAGCGCCAGCCCCGCCGCCTTCCTCACCAAGGCAGAGGCCATGCCCGCGGGGACAGGCCTGTGGATCTGCTGCTGGCTGAAGGAGCTGAGAGACGGTGACCATGCGCTTCCCTATGGCTGCCAGAACATGGTCCCTCACCCCGCACTGGGGTCCACCCTGACCTTCCCAGCAGCAGAGGGATGGCAGAGACGCAGAAGATACTACCTCAGGTTCTCTGCTTGCAAGCAGCACACTGAGGTCTGTGAATAAAAGAAGCAGCGCCACGGCTTGCCACCTGCAACTGAGTCCACCAGGGTTTGAGCTGGGCCACTCCGAAGTTCTAACAAAAGGAAATGCAAAAAAATGCAGAGTTTTGTAGCGAGAGAGGAAAACCACCCAGCCAGGCAAAAAACCCTTGCCAGGTTTTTTACTTCCGTGACATGATTGTTATTTACTCCCTTCCATCCCATCCCTCTTGCAAGTGAAAAGTGGGAACAATCTCAAATTCAGAGATCTGGAATTCTTCCTCTCAGCTTTTAAACTTGGGGGGGGAGAAAAGAAAAAGTGAACAGTGAACTCCAGGAGTTTCAGTGACACTAATTGGATTTGGCTGGGCTTTCCAGGTTGAATCAAATAGATGCCAATTTAAACTAAATAGAATGTAGCAAGAAAGATTTTATGAAAACCAAGGGCAGATTTACTTTGTCTGCTCAAGTAAAAATTAATGAATAAATAAACACTCCAGACAGCGCTTTTGACCAGGTTCATTAAAGTAAGTGTATGCTTTAACTTTATGATTCCTATCATCTGATACCTAGAAAACTGGCTTTCAAATTCATTCCTGAAAGGGCTGGTATTTATTAGGACTGGTCAGTTTTCTTTCCTTTTCCTCATAATTATCTTCTGGATAAATAGTACTGTGAAAGGGGTTTTGCATTGCTGTCTGCTGACATAGCCAGCACCTGGAGCCACGGTGGTGCTATTTCAGTGGTGCAGCAGACGTTCCTCTGAGAATATCATGCACCTTCTTTGGGCAGTGCTCTTCCTTGCCCGCCTCCAAGCCCTTCAGAAAAGTGGGTATCATTATCCCCACTGTACAGATGAGGAACAGCTGGAGGAAAGCAGAGCTTAGAGAAATAAGCAGACAGTTTTGAGAAGATGTGGACTATTTGCAGCTTTTGTGACGCTCTTGCGGTGAGAGTGCTGTTTCTGTCACCGCTGACTTTTCATACGTGTGTTGAGAAGGTGTGTAATTAGTTTACTTTGTAAATTAAACTGCAAAATACCATCCTGAGTTATAGCTGAGGTAGACTGAGTTGCTGAACCCAGCAAGATTTCTGAAGTAAGAGCAAAGAAAAATAGCTGTTGTGCTGATACCCTTTGAATTTGAAACCTAACGCTCCGGCACTTCCCAGGCAAAGTGAGTCAACATGCATTCGTAGTTGTCTCTGGCACAGGCAGAGGGATTGCACATGAATTTGGGGAGTGTAGCAACACCCCCAGGGCTGAGGGTGTGTGTGCTGCCATATGTACTTACAAGTATCAGATTCTACGCTCTAAATAACTGCAGGCAAATGCATATTTCATGGCCTACCTGTTCACTGAGGCTCCCAGCTGACAGGCTATGAGTCAAATAATGTGATGCTGAAATGCGCAGGTGAAGGGAAATTCCAGGTTTGACCAAGCAAACACCTCTCCGCTTCTAAATTGTTTTCAGCCATCTTCCTTTGGTCATACTTCCTTGGTGATTTGCTTATAAAATGAGCTTTTATTTAATGTTTTGAAATACTGCATTAATAAGGAGGCTATAGAACCACATCAGATATTTCTGAATTCCAGCGCAAATCTGTTATCTATTAGTATTATTATGCAAACAGCCATGTTTAGGCAAAGGAGCGTTGCAATACAATTTGCCAAATGAGTAACAGGTCTCTGCCCTAAGGAGCTTACAGTCTAAAGGCAATTTTGGCAAGGTTTTCAAAGGTGCTGCATACCCACAGTTTACAGAGACTTCAATGAGAACCTGTGAGTACAATGACAACTTTGAAAATCATGCCAAATATAAATACTTTTTTTTCCTTCTTTGATATCTGGAAGTCACTCATAACTTTTTAATTAAAAACATATCAAATTTTATTGTTTGACTTGCTTAGTCCCCTTTCCCCCTTTTAGGAGGGATCTTCATTTGTTTGATAGATATTTATCATTTCTTCTCCTACAACTTAAGAGGAGCCTGATTGTCCTCCTAGGGATGGCTAGCCACCACTAGGGAATATCCTACTAAATGTAGCAGCTCTTGGGATGAACTACATTCCTATTTTTATATGTGAATATAACCAGAAGTTTGTTTATTACTTGTAAAAGACAAATTGAGGGGACAGATTTCACTAATCCTTACAAATATAAGGGGCAAGTAGGTGGGATATTTTAGATATGCGGTAGTATGTAGAAGTCTCAGAGTGCAGGGAAAGGAGGTTTTGATCGGTGCTTGTGCATAGTGGGGAGGCTATTTTAGAAATAGGCTTCCTTGCAAGCTAATACCTTCAAAATGCTAGGGCAATATAATCTGTAGCAAAATATATAATTGAATTTAAAATTTAAGCAAGTTACACACAGCTCATGACGTTTTCCACTATTCAGAAAGATAGGTGGATGTGGGATATGCACTGTGTATTGTGGATGATCTCCAACCTCTCCATCCTCCCTAATGAACAGTGCAATGCAGTACATATTTCTAAAGTGGGGTAAAGGGAATTAGCAGATTATGCCTAGATTAAGAGGAAATGTTTTCTTTATTTTTCTGGGGACTTGGATGATGTTACTATCACTCTGCTATAGGACTCGGTATTCTTCACTCTTTAATACTAGGCTATGAAAGAATAGACTTTTATGAAGTAGAAAAGCAGGTGCTAAGGTAAATCTATTGATGTGATATAGGTACTAATCAGAACAGAAAAGCGATGTCGAACATATAAAAGGCTTGAAAATTAAGAATAAAGTTCTGTGTACACGGGGGGAAAAGGTAATTTTAGTCACACCCAGCTCTTATTTAGCACTTTCCTCTTGTTGATCTCAAAGTACCTTAGCGAATCAGTGAGTACCACTACCTGATTTATGGATGGGGAAAGTGAGGAGCAAACAGGAAATTTCAGATGTCCGAGGCTGCCCAGCATACCAGATAGAAACAGCACCAATATCCTGCTGCATCCACTAGATTATATTATCTATGAATGCTGATTCAGCTGAAATCCATGCAAAAGCACTGTTGAATTACCACAAATACTGGTATGCAAACGATAAAAGAAATTTGGTTTCTCTGACTCAAAATATGCCACGAGAATGGTCTGTTCCCTCTGACACTGACAGGCTCACTTGAACCTGCTTTGAGACGGGAAAAGGCAGCAGGGTGTTTTGATGACCTGCTCAGCCCTTCCTCCTCCACAGGTGAGGAACAAAACTTTCCAAACTTTCCACCCAGGTTGCCCTAGAGAGTTTCCATTCCCCTTCAGGAAAACTGCTGGATTGTTCTCCTGTGAGTTTCCCTGGTGCCTGGCATCCTGCCAGCACTACATTCTTTGGTAATCTCCTCTTCACCTTCACATTGTCCACATACTTAGCTATAGTTACCGTTATTAATGCATGTATTATCTTATTTTGGCAGCAGTTTTCTAGAAGATAAAATAAGAAATCTACTGCTTTTGTTGATGTTGCTTGTCTCCCTTGCCAAGTCCTCACCTCCTTCTCTTCTCCTTTCTTGGGTCTTTTCCAATGTCTGTTTTCCCTCCACATAATTTTCCTTCTTGTTGAATATTGCACTGCATTAATACTTTTTCTTCCTATTTCCCTTTGCCTTTTTCCCTCTCCCACACTTTGTTTCTGTTCATGACCTCCATCCTTCTTCTTCTGTGTCTCTTTCCCACATTCCTCCTTTTCTATCTGGGTTGTCCCAGTCTCCTCAGCCAGAAACAGATCAATCATGTCGGGAGGTTTGGGGAGTTTCAGAGCAAGTGCATGAGAAGCAGTGGGTCAGGCCAAGAGAAGCAACTGCATTCAGTGGTTTCTCAGCCATTTTTAATCTACCTTCTGCTTAGTCTGAGCATATGGAAGAAGGCACAGCTGCCACATCTGCTGGAGAAGTGCTCTGTAGTCATAAGGGTTGAAGAGGTCATATAGCTGTCCAGAAACTAGAGTGCCCATGCCTTTTCACCCTGTTTGCCAGAGATGGAGCTCACCTTCACCTTCCTTAAGGGTTCAGAAAAAGATTTTGGGCATGAGCTAGAGCAGGGGTAACTCATGAAATATTTGCAACAACCCTCAACTCAGGTCATTTCTGTGGCTAACCTAGAAGAACAGCAAGGTAAGCAATGTTATTCAATATAGTGAAGCAGATAAACTGATACAAAATTGCCTGTCTTTAAAAACATCTTTGCTGATGGCCTTCTGTGTACTTAGAGATACTGCCCAGTCAGTATCACAAAAATATTATTTAATGAAAAATATTAATCACAGAGAGGACACTTGTGGTTTTAATTGCCCAGTCTGATTCAAAGGTATTAAAACCACAATTTTTACAATTGCCTGACTTCATACCTAGTTGTCAGTCCATGCAGAAGGGTGCATATGGCACAGTGTCTTGTGACTACTGTACAACAGAATGATTGCACCAGCATTGGAAACAGCATTCAAAGAATATAAACACCTCAAAGTCTGCCTGTTTTGCAGGCTGACCCAACATGACCAGAGGATTCACCTGCTCCCCAGGACTGATACCTCGAGCCCTGAGGCTTGTTACCCCCCCAGCTAGCTGTTACACCCCTCTGCCTGCAGAAGCAGCCACTGTGGGAAGGATGGGAAGGCCGATGGTGCTTCCTGAACCACCAGCCTTTCAAGCACCTTCCCATGTAGATGTACTTTCAGCGGGGAGAGATGCTTAAATTGCCTGGGGCCCTGCCTACCCTGACTCCCATCATCACTACAATCAGTGGAAAAGTTGTGGACCAAAAAAAGCTTCATGTAAACAGACTCTTGTTTAAAAGCTTAGTGCCTTCAGCTGTTTCTAACTGAAGCATGTCAAGGTGTAGGAGGGAAGCCCAAATGGCTTACGGGGAGCTGGGAAACACCAACTTCCGTGAAATGCCTGTGGCCAGCTTTAAATGTTCTTAGAGGTTTTATTTTTAACTGTTTCAGTAAGTAATAGATCTCAAGTGGTTGTTTGGAGGATAAGTAAACGAAGTGTTGGTAATTTAATATCAGCTATGTACTTGGCCTCATAATTTTTCTCTTCTCTGTCTGTCAGTTCTTCATCAAGCCACAGAAACCAAACTCTAATTGTTGTGTCTTCCTCAAAACAATGTGATTGCTTTTGCAGTTCCCTCCTTCACAAGCTGCCAACAGTGCATTATCATATACGCAGGACCTCACGAGAGTTTTAAAAGCTGCATATCATCACAAGCTGTCTTCTTGGTAAGAAATACTGTAGCATTGCTCTACAGAAACAGTAGTTAGCTGTGAGGTATAAATTTCTAGATGATGACTGCAGAGTTTGGATGGTGATGTAAGGGCTGCAGAGAAGGCAGTAACTCTGAGAATGCCTGCCCAGGACTCCTCATCACTGAGGAATGGCTAAATACGCCATAAATTGCAGGCTGATTGGCTGGAGGAGACTTCAGCTCCTAATTATCTCCCACTAACGCACGCACTGGAATGAGACATCTAACCGAGTTACTGTGATGCACGGGCTATCCTCCAACTGACACCACCCCCCCCCAACTTTTTTACATTCTGTTCTTTAATAAAAATGCTCACTGTTTTTCTCCCCCTTCTCAACTTTGCCTTTTTCCATTCTCCTCTCTAACACTCTTCTGAATGGGTCTGCCTGCTGTCTACACCGAGTCACTAAACAGATCACTTCACAGAAGGTTTCCAAAGGGAAATTGCCCATTCCCTTCATCTGATTGCTGAGGTGAAACTTTGGTCTTTGAAACTGTGTTCAAACCAGTAATACATCCGTCCTCTGACACATGTACAGATTTAGTATCTGCTTCCTATTAATGTCCTGCTAAGATGCAGGTCATCTGGACTGCTGCTTCTGCTGATACACTTCCATAGAGTTGAGCTATCGGTAGCGTGCTCAAAGGTTGCTTCTGCAGACAACCTCAGGGCAGTAGAAACATAGGTTTATACAGTTTTCTTCCAAGAAAGCGGTCCCATCAGTGGAATTATAGAGAGCACTTCAGGTTTGCTGGATTTAGCTGTTACAAATCAAGGTCATTTGTCTCTTAGAATTTGACAGGATATCCCCTTTTAGACTTATGTTACTTTCAGTACTTTCAAAAAAACTGAGCAGTTCACTACTGTTTTCAGTAGAGCAGAAATTTGCTTGCTTTTATGTCTGAAATCTTACCAATTAAGGTTTCTACTTAACAGTTAATCCCAACAGTTAATCCCAGTTAATTCATAATTAGGCTCAACCAAACCCTGGTGTATCTTTCCAAGTCATCACACCTCCAAAGTCATAGATTGGGATCCAGAAGGTAAAAGTAAATGGGCTATGTAATGGATAA
Organism: Charadrius vociferus; assembly: GCF_000708025.1. Taxonomy (NCBI): domain Eukaryota; kingdom Metazoa; phylum Chordata; class Aves; order Charadriiformes; family Charadriidae; genus Charadrius; species Charadrius vociferus. The sequence continues at coordinate 315,804 of NW_009650184.1, forward strand.
TCAGAGATAACTACAGCACAGCGAAAGGAGGCAGTGTGTGGACAAGTTGTATGTGGAGTAGTGGATATCCCAGTAGCTGTAAGGATTTGGGCTGTCAGCCACACACACTTTGTCAGCCAGACGATGGCGAGCTACCTGCTGCCATCAGTTCTCTGTTGCTGGACTCCAGACTAGGCAGAGCAAAGTCAGCTGGGCATGGTGCTGACTCCAGGGAGGGCCTTGCAGACCACAGAGGACAGGGTTTCCCCCAGCTCACTGGGGTAGTTGTTCCAGGCTCCCCAGTTTGGGAGCCCACTTAACAATGCTGAAGTGAATCATATTGAGCAGTTTATCCTCTTTAAGAATGTCTCTGTAATTGGATAAGGACACAGTCTAAACTGACAAATTAAAACATGGTGCCTTATATTTAGTTAGATCTGAATTCTGCACCAGTTTCAAACATATCTTATTTAAAAGGCTTAGGAGACTAAACTATGTTGTAGTATTTGAAGTGTTACATCCAGCCATATTTGTTCCAAGCTGAGAGCTAAGAAGATAGTGCTGCTGTCTCTTCATCCTCTGAAATCTCTCCATGTATGTATTTATTCTGTCACTGTTGGAATATGTCAACATATGTTGAACCTTAGAAAGAATCACTTATATCAATAATTTCATGTATAAAACTTGCCAGGATCATCAAAATCAAGTTAACAGGTAATGCAAAGTTGCCTCAATCATGACCACTCAGGCCTGAAGCCATGCTCTGGGTCGTTCACCTCACCCATATTTGGAATTTGCATAACTGATACAAATTGATTAAGAAGCAGCATAAGATGGCTCTAGTTTCTTCAAGTGCCAATTTAGTGCTTGTTTCCAGTAATGGAAACATATGGTCAGCTGGGATGGAGCTAGTCTTACAGTTAGCGCACAGTCTCCAAGACAGCTTTCTGTCTTCAAACCTTTCCTGTAACTCTGCTGGTTTGCAGGGGGGGGCGGCGAGTCTGACAGCTCCAGGCCTCCATTGCACCGCTTGTATTTGGACTCCAAAAATAACGCTGCAAAGGTCCTAAAGACATCAGGCAACATGTCTTGAGGACATTCATTCCCCTGTTTTTCTTAAAAATATTACTGAGGGGAACAATGCCAGATGGGAAAAGCCTCTTGATAGGAGGTGATGGGCTCCATTAGCACTTATGCCTTAACATTTTTTGCTCTGCTGTTGTTTAAAAGGAATTTATAAGCCAGGGATCATTCTAGCATGCAGCTGGAGCTGTGGCTTCCAGGTATAAGGTGCAGTGAGTGAGGGCTGTATCAGCACATGTCCTAGCTCTAAAGAGCTTCATTCATGTGAGCAGCTGCTGTTAATTTGCATTTGCAGGATCAAGCTCTTCGTCAATCTCCCAGTCATTTCACTTGGGTTTTCACAAGTGAGCAGGGGCATTTTATTTTAGAAGAGGAAAATACTGGTAATGGAAAGTGAAAAAAAATACTTGGAGGGCAGGGTTTTACCACCCAAAATGGCTTATTTCTTCTTCTTCTTTCTTCTTTTTCTTTTTTTAACTCAATGAGAAAGTAGAAAAAGTTGCCCCTTTGAGCATACTTTATCTTGGTTGTTGGCCTTCCACAGAAATTCTCTGCTTTGTTTCATGGTTTTATCTGTTTTGAATGAGTGAAGGAGCAAGGGTTAAAAAAAGTGCTTGGGTTTGAGAAGGGTGTAAGGCCAAACATTGTTAGAAAGTTTTGCCAGATGTCTGCATTCAGCGATATTTTTTTAACACAGTTGGTATATTTTCTTGAAAAATAGGATGTAGTTCTACTAGACTCTTTACATTAAAATATTGCAAACCAATTTCACCCTAAGATTCACTGGTAATGTATACTTTTAATAAAATGGGCCAATAGAAATGGCCACTGATTTATGGTAGGTTGGTTTTGAGTCCTAGCTGTGACACGGGTGAGTGAGAAATGCTTTAGGAAGAACTGAGTTAGTTTTCCAAGACAATCTGAAAGAACGAGTTCTGGTATTGCTGCCTCACAGTTATTTACTTACAAACTGGTGAGCATGACTAGGATGGCACACATAGCAGGAGGAGAGGAGGCATTTTTGCCTCATTCCTCTTAAATCAAGAGGTAAGGTGGGAGAGATTTCAAGTTGTTATCACCAAGGCATAGTTTGCTAGAAAAACATTTTTATCCATGATCTAAACTCAGAGCCAAAATTAAAAACTTCTAAAATAAAGAACAAAAAAATCCCGTGGGATCCTATCAAATGTTTTCTTGGAACCAAGACTGAGAATTAGGCTTCTATTTTGTTCCACTGAAGGTAATGAATAATATTTAATAACCTCCTTATGTTATTGTTGGCCTGCCTCTGGAGGGGTTACCCTGACTGGTCAGTGTGGATAATGGATGTCAGAAAAGGTGCTAGGCTATTTGTATATACCTTGGCGAAGATTTTACTATCCCCATTCAAGAGTGATATGGGTCTTTATGAAGTGTATGATTTTACAGCTTCTTTGGAAAAATAGTCATTGTTGCTGCATTTAGGACAGATAGAAGAAATAATTTGGAAGGCTGTCTACAGGGTGCACACAGGGGATAAGCCATTTCTTTAACTGGCAGAGTAGCCTAATCTGGATAGATTTCCCCTAATTATGATGGGATTCTATGTCAGAGGGGTTGGCCACTGCCTCACCAGCAGGGCTGCAAAGCCTCAGCCTGACCTACAGCACCACCTCTCATGTCCTCTCGCCCCACACCGTATCCTCTGACCATTGGTTGTTCAGGAGCTTCTGAAATTCTATTTTTTTTACAGCAAACCAAATTAAAGCTGTTCAAGTTAAAACAAAATGTCATGATAATTAGCTGACATATCTCATGTTTTTCTTCTTTCTTCTGTTTTCTGTAAGTGAGCAAATGCATAGATTCTTTGGATAGTCCAAATGGCATTTCTTGTCTCGCTATGGAGTTTCTGGGCAGCACATGTGATGATACAGACCATTCCTGTTCCTTTGAACACTTTCGTCCTTTGATTTAGGGCTACTTTCTGATTATTTTTTTTTTATCAAAAGGTGCTGAAAAATGACAGCAAACTGTAACTGTTTTGCCCTCTTTTAGAGGGGACTTCTTATTGCTGCCCTGGGGCCTGCTGATCTGTCACCATATCTCCACAAGGCTGAAACTTTTATTTTTGAACTAAATCCTCTAGAGGATTCTCTGCATTTCATCGTGTTATGTTTTACTAATGGTGTCATAAAAAAAATTGCTGTTTCAGCTCCCTGGGTTTTGTTGCTGATCCCCTCACTACAAGGAGAAGGAAGCACCATTTCATGCCTCTCTCCTGCCAGTGTCTCCATGTATTCCCCTCGGAGGGTCACCCAGCCTTGTGGCTAACAGAGGAATTTGTCTGGGGTCACGTTTTTGTCCTTTTTAGTCTAAGGGGAATTTACACCAGATTTTGCCAGTTTTGTTGTTTAGCAGCTGCAGTTCTCCAGAGCAGTCCCAACCGCCCGCTGACAGCAGGTCACTCAGATGCCGTGGGGTCTGAAGCCGAAGCAACCAAAGTTTCTACTTTCTGCAAAAAGTCTCGTTGATTTGTTTGGTGAGGTAGACTCAGTGAGAGCTGAGCGCTTTCCCAGCAAGTATTAAGGCTCCTGCAGTCACAATATTTAAACGCTTAGAGTTGCAGCTATCCATGTATCTCACAAAGTACACATAGAAGTTCGTTGTTGATCCAGATATCACTGGTGACTGCACAGAAAGCTCCAGCTGAGCCCAGGACTTTGCAGCCCATTTAGTAGCTGGCATTTTTATGCCCATCTTGGTAGAATGGGTTACCTGGTAAGAATATAGCACTGCAGGGTTTTTATCCAGTAGATAAAAGCCTTTTTCATAGATTTTTGCTTAGTAGTCACTGGCCACATTGTCGAAGCCACCTGCGTTTGGCAGGCAGCTCCCCTGACTTACTTGCTCCCAGCGCCACTTTCACCACTGCTATGTCGCCTCCCGCTTCTCTCCGCTGCCCTACCCCAGCTCTCGCGCTGCAGCTGGCAGGAAGCTGACAGGTCTTTCCTGAACCCATCAGCCCCTCTTTGATGTTCGCCTCTCCCCGCGAGGGGCGACTCCACCAGCCCGCTGGCTGCGGGGCTCCTTCCAGCCTGCTACGCACTGCTTTCTGCGTCTGCCAGCCTCCCCCGCCTCCGTGGGCAAAGCAGAAAGGGAAAATAAGAGGGTGTGAATGAGTAGACAGATAATGGCATTAGAAACTCCCTTCTGGCAGTGCATTAAATCTTCCTTAAAAGCTTTGAAGAGCTTCCTGAAAATATGAGTGCTAAAACATGTGGTGGGGATGTCAAACCTCCGGCCAGCAAGGCACCACAAATCACTAAAGCCAGGTCACTGAGCCTACATCTTTTTCCCAACCCCTCTTTCCTCACAGCCACTCAAAATTAGACTGGGAAGAGGCTTAACAAAGTGTTTTGGAAGCCATTCGCTGCCAGCTGCCACCTTTGCCAGAGTACCATAGCCCCTCTGCTGTGAAGTGACTAATTATACAGTTGTTCCTTCTGACCCATGCTTATTCAGTGCAGAAGAGGGCTCCAGGCTGTAGTCATGAGGGGCAACATCACTTGCCACAAGAGGACATATGGATGTCCCTGGGGTATGTCTTGCCCTTGAGTGTCTAAGGCTAGAGCTCCTTTTCCTGTGAAGCAACAGCAATGGGATAAATTCCCCATATTAAATAGACTTTGATTCTCCCACCTTTGAAATAGCACTACAGAACAGAGAATACTATGATTTGTTGGTATTATGGTAGTGCTGAGTAGCCTCACTCGAGGGATATGCTTGTACACATGCTGAGTAAGAAAGACCATTCCTTAGCTGCAAAGCTTAAACCATCAACAACTGAGAGGATAAAAGAGAAGACCAAAACACAGAATCACAGAATCACA
>NW_009650185.1:0-309 GCF_000708025.1 Charadrius vociferus
TGGGGACATGGGACAGAGCGATGGGGATGTGGGACACAGTGATGGAGACATGGAACACAGTGATGTGGACATGGGACACAGTGATGGGGACATGGGACACAGTGATGGGGACACAGGAAGGAGCAATGGGGACATGACAGAGTGATGGGGACATGGGACACAGTGATGGGGATATGGGACACAGTGATGTGGACACAGGAAGGAGCGATGGGGACATGACACAGAGTGATGGGGACATGGAAGAGCCCTATGGGGACATGGCACAGAGCAACGGGGACATGGGACAGAGTGATGGGGACATGGGACAGA
>NW_009650185.1:2783-3059 GCF_000708025.1 Charadrius vociferus
GGCGGCACGCGGCAGCGGAGCTAAGATGGCACCAGCGCTGGCCGGCAGCGCACGCCCCTCTTCTCCGTCCCACGGGCAACCCCATCCCACGTCCCCACCTCCGTGCCACGTCCCCACCTCCATCCCACGTCCCCATCTCCATCCCACGTCGCCGTCCCTATCCCATGTCCCCATCTCCAACTCGTGTCCCCGTCTCCATCCCATGTCCCCATCTCCGTCTCACATCCCCATCTCCATCCCGTGTCCCCATCCCCATCCCACGTCCCCATCTCCATC
>NW_009650186.1:0-766 GCF_000708025.1 Charadrius vociferus
CATCCTGGGCCTTGAAAAGCAAGTTCTGTGGCAGCACGGCACCTCAGAAAGAATTGAGTCAGACAACGGGACTCATTTCTGAAATAACCTCATAGATTCTTGGAACTAGGAATATGACACTGATTGTGTGTATCACATTCCCTGTCACCATTAAGCCTCCAGAAATATTGAGTGAGACAATAGACTGTTAAAGACTATGTTGAGAGTATTGGATGCTGGGGAATGCAAGCAGTGAGATGAGAATTTATCAGAAGCCACTTGGTTAACACCAGAGGATCTGCTAACCAACGTGGCCCTGCCCAAAGCATGTGGAAGGAGATAAGGTTACCATAGTGCATATAGGGAACTTCCTGGGAAAGGCAGTGTGGGTTGCTTCTTCCTCAGGAAAAGGCAAACCCATTTGATGGATTGCTTTCACTCAAGGACTTGGGTGTCCTTGGTAGGTAATGTGGGAAGATGAGGAAATCCAGTGTGTACCTCAACCTGTCCTGGTTTGAGTGACACAGGACTAATTTCTCTTCTAATACTTGGGAAGACTGCACTTTTAGAAGACTCCAGTGTCTGAATTTGTGAAAATATGTAATTTATAGCCAACTATGGTGTATGGGTTTGAAGGTCTCAGTGGTTTTGAGCTTGCCAGGTGCAGGGATGAGGTTGAGAGAGACCCAGGCACTTGACCCAAGCTGGCCAACAGAATCATTTCATACCATGAATGTCACATTCACTATAAATTAGAAAGTTTGCTGCGAAGTTCTCTCTCTCCTGG
>NW_009650186.1:1354-5474 GCF_000708025.1 Charadrius vociferus
CGTCCTTTGATGTGTACATAGATATCATTCCCTTATTCTAAGGGCCACCCTCCTCCATAAAAGTCGGTTCAGTTCATTTACTCCGTGGCTTGGGCTCCGTTTGTTATGGTGGTCACTCAGGACAGGAGAGGCAATGTGCTGTGTTGGGTGCCAAAACCAGCTTGGGCTGGGTCACCATTGCACTTGTCTGCTTTCTTGTGAAGCTCATCCTCCATTGGTTTGGGTGGTTCCTGCTGTAGTACTCCTGTGACATACAACTTGAATCAAGGGTTATTTTCCCCCAAGGTTAAATCTCTTTGAGATTCCCCAGCATCCAATACTCTCAACATAGTCTTTAACAGTCTATTGTCTCACTCAATATTTCTGGAGGCTTAATGGTGACAGGGAATGTGATACACACAATCAGTGTCATATTCCTAGTTCCAAGAATCTATGAGGTTATTTCAGAAATGAGTCCCGTTGTCTGACTCAATTCTTTCTGAGGTGCCGTGCTGCCACAGAACTTGCTTTTCAAGGCCCAGGATGGTGTTTTGGGCAGTGGCATGATTTACGGGGTGTGTTTCTAACCACTGAGTACTCTCTTCCGCCATGGTAAGTATGTAGAGCTTTCCTTCATGGGTTTGCAGCAGTGGTCTGATATAACTGATCTGCTAGGCATCTCCATATTCATATCCCAGCCACTGTCTTCCATTCCAGAGAGATTTTACTCTCTTAGCTCAATTAATTACAGTGCATGTTTCCCATTCATGAATAACCTGTGTGATGGTGTCAATGGCCAAGGTCACCCCTTGATCGTGAGCCCATCTGTACATTGCACCTCTTCCTAGATGTCCTCCTGATGAGTCATGGGCCAACTGAGCTATGAATAGCTCAACCTTACATTCCCAGTTCAGGTCCATTGGAGCCACTTCAATTATGGCAGCCTGGTCTACCTGCTCATTGTTTTGAAGTTTTTCAGTGGCACAGTTCTTTGGCATGTGAACATCTACATGATGTACCTTTATGTACTGGTTTTGGCTGGGATAGAGTTAAATTTCTTCATAGTAGATTGTATGTTTTGGATTTGTTACCAAAACAGTGTTGATAACAAAGGGATGTTTTAGCCGTTGCTGAGCAGTGCTTACACAGCATCAAGGCCTTTTCTGCTTCTCACACTACCCTATCTGCTGGGGGTGCACAAGAAGTTGGGAGGTGGCACAGCCAGGACAGCTGACCCCAACTGACCAAAGGGATATTCCATACCATATGACATCACTCTCAGCAATAAAAGCTGCGGGGAAGAAGGAGGAAGGGGGAGATGTTCGGAATTATGGCATTTGTCTTCCCAAGTAAACATTACATGTGATGAAGCCCTGCTTTCCTGGGGATGGCTAAACATCTGCCCGATGATGGGAAGCAGTGAACTGATTCCCTATTTTTCTTTGCTTGCAAGTTTACAAATGGTCTCCTCGATTTAGTGTGTGCAGCTATACTTGTCTTCTTCTCTTGTCCTATACTATTTTGTTGAAAAGGTGTCCGAACAATATGAAGATTCAAGAATTAGAACATTACTTTACTAGCAAGCTTCAATCCTTTATAGCTTAAGTTCTGGCAAAATGAAAGCCCCTTCCTGGTTGTTCAAGCTATAGAATGATTTGATTAAATAAAAATGTGTATGTATTATACAAACCCTAAATTTATGTGGACTATTTAAAAAAATGAAATCACATATCAAAGTGCTTCAACTTTCCTTTTTCAGTATTAGCTGTATCTTCAGCTACACCAACATTTTAATGATATGGTGATTAGCTTAGTAACTTCACTGAAGCATTCCATTGCTATAATCCCATTTCAAAATAATGTTGAGATAGAAAAATATATGAAAAATATGCACAATACAAAATTGTAGCAAACCAATCTTCACAGTACCGCAGAGTCACAGAATGGTTGAGGTTAGAAGGGACCTCTGGAGGTCATCTGGTCCAACCTGTCTGCTCAAGCAGGGTCACATAAAACAGGGTGCTCAGGACCACGTCCAGACAGCTTTTCAATACCTCCAAGGATGGACATTCCACAACCTCCCTGGGCAACCTGTTCCAGTGCTCAGTCACCCTCACAGTAAAAAAGTGTTTCCTGATGTTCAGGCAGAACCTCCTATGTTTCAGTTTGTGCCCATTGCCTCTGGTCCTGTCATTGGGCATCACGAAAAGAGCCTGGCTCTGTTCTCTAAGCATCCTCCTTTCAGGTACATATTGATATGTATCCTCCTGAGCCTTCTCTTCTCTAGACTGAACAGTCCCAGCTCTCTCAGGCTTTCCTCACAGGAGAGAGACTCCAGACCCTTCATCATCTTTGTGGCCTTTCACTGGACTCTCTCCAGTATGTCCATGTCTCTCTTGAACTGGGGAGCCCAGAACTAGACGCAGGACTCCAGATGTAGCCTCACTAGTGCTGAACAGAGGGGAAGCATCACCTCCCTCGACCTGCTGGCAACAGTCCTCCTAATTGTGGAATAATTGCTGGAGGTGACTTAGAAATTAAACTTATATTCACATTTTAAGGAAACATACAGCATCGACGAAACTTTCAGGGCAGAGTGCAGCTGGTATACAATCCACAGAGGTTCCCTAGGCAACCTTAGATGTTGGTGACATCAGGGGCGTCTGGTGTGCTAACTCTAAGAGAGTCCCAACTAAATGTTGAACAATGTAGCTTTGATATACCTGTCAAGAAAGTGATACGTTGTAGGCCTGGTTAGTAAACCAAGAAAATCTTTTGGAGGTTCCAAGATTAAAGGGGGAATGGAATTTTACAACCAAGCTGAGCATGTGCAAAGATCGGGTTCACTAGCGGACACAATGAGGAAGACTATGGACGACCACCAGAGGACCCTGGATGACCACCAGTGTACCTGAAAGCGCATGTCACAGACATTTACATATATTAATGAGTTTTCAGAAATCATATGAATATGTTGATTGCTTCTCGGAGATATGATGAATATGTATATTTTGATTGCATATAATTTTTGTAGCGGAGCAACTCGGCATGAACACTAGGTGGAGTGATCCCCTGTGCGTCCAGTGCCGTAATAAAGAAGTGCCTGCTTTCTAAACTTAAATTAAGGCTTAGAAAGTTTTGTTTCTGCCGATTTACGGTAACATGAGTATGGCTGAACTTCCTTTTGTTGAAATCATTAGGAACTATATAAAGAATTTTATACCTACTCTATTAAAGTAGTGCTTTATTTTGGATCAAGGATAAATGCCTTTTTGTAATACACAACGTTTAATACATTATAATAATGTTAATATTACATAACCTAGTTAATGACATCTGAAACAAAGTGTTCTGCACCAGGGGTTTGGGGGTGCGGGAGATGAGGTGAGAGAGAGAGACATGGTGCAGGGTTCTTTCTAAATCTCAATAAGAAAGGTCGAACAACAAATATCTTAATAAAATAGCTGCTTTAATAAGACAGAATAAGAAAAGGAATATAGATAGTGAGTAAATCTTACGTCCCTTCTGATGCTGGGAACCCCATGTTCATGCAGTATTGGATGGATCTGACGCGCGGAAACAAACTCCACAACTCACGGAGAGTTATAAAGCAGGTATGTTTATTGCAGCACTGGGTGCAAGAGACATCGCTCCTCCAAACTTGCACACCGTATTGTAAAGCAAGCGTTCATTTATGATGCAAAGTCATACATATTCATTAGTGTAGGCTGGGAATAGGCACAACTATGATAATTATTTCCAGAAACTCATTATCATAACTCTCCTCCCTTTGCCTCATGCGCATTGCCATCTGGTGGTCATCTTGCTCAGATTACGGCTACCTTTATCTATCAAATCTACACACACATAGATTATATAAATATAATATGGATACATGCAGGTCACTCATCTACAGTTTATGTTTATACACAAAAGTTTAAGTCCAGTTAGTTCATGATTGCAGGATCTCATCTCAGGGCATGAAAGATGGTACGAAATTCATTGTGGTTTGTGCGCGTGGGTAGCATGTTCATCTTGAAGAGCTTGCTGGACACCACTTGATGAAGCTAGCTCAGGTCTCATCACCACTGCGTTATTCTGAAAAACACTTATTGAACACTGTTAGTATTATGTAGTGATC
>NW_009650186.1:6851-7173 GCF_000708025.1 Charadrius vociferus
CAACCCACTTACTCCAGGTAGCATTGGTGGCATGATGAGTAGAAGGAACTTTACCCTTGAACATCCAGCCCAGTACTGGTAATTGGGGTGCCAGGAGGAGCTGTGCTTCAGTACCAATTACTTCTGAAGCAGCTCTAACTCCTTCATATGCTGCCAAGATTTCTTTTTCAGTTGGAGTATAGTTGGCCTCGGAGCCTTTATATCCTCGACTCCAGAATCCTAGGGGTCGACCTCTAGTCTCCCCTGGTGCTTTCTGCCAAAGGATCCAGGTAGGGCCGTTGTCCCCGGCTGTGGAGTAGAGCACATTTTTAATGTCCCATCC
>NW_009650187.1:0-5504 GCF_000708025.1 Charadrius vociferus
GTCTTGCTGATCACTCCTTGGCTCTCCCATCAGTGAATTAGCGTATGGATGGGAATCAGGGAGTCTTGGTTGGTGCAATATTGCTGCTGGCGCACCATTGTAATAGCAATCCTCACCTGTTTTTCCTCAGCCCTCAGCAGCCCCACAATAGAAGGGTCCTCTGAGAGACCGGGCAAGGTAGACAGCTTTTTAATTTCCTCCATCTCCAAGGCAGCTATACCAAAAGCTCACCAGTACCCTTTTGGGTCCTTTAAATACCCTCTCCTGAGGTAGTCTGTCTAGGATGCAGGGAGCCTCTGGGCCAGTCACAATGGGTTTCTTTTGCCACTCATTCCCAGTTAGGCTCACTTTACGGTTAGGCTCACTTCAGCCTCCAGTACAATTAATTGTGTGGGGTTCCCCTGTCACTCCAGAAATACAGATGGGTTCTGCCCCTTGTGGCCGTGTGCTCTCCTCCCCGCCTTAAGCCATAACCACCAGTGGGGGACGTGATGGCTGCATCCAGCTAATGCTCGACTTTGGGGGACGGATGGCAACATGGTAGCCAAACGCTGTCTGGAACAGGGTCCCAGATGTCTTGCTTATATGACTATAAGTCAATCATCTTGCTCTATAAATAGTGGACAGCCCAGGAGCCGTTGAGCTCTTCTGCACAGCAGTGGGCTGCACATCAGGATCTCCCCTTGAGTATGGATGCCTCTCAAGGTTACTCCTCGAGGTCAAGAGATTCCTTGCCACAACAGATTCTTGGTAAGTGATTAACGGCATGCAAAGCTTTGAAATCTTAGCTAAGTGATATAAAGGATTGGTTGTACATATATAATCCTTTTGGTTGTGCATATATAATCCTTTAGACATAAACCAAGTCTACCAAGTCTGGGACTAGGATTGGATTCAGCCGCACCTAGACTCCTCTCTGAGAAGGAGTTTAGAAAGCAAGGGGATTCTCTCTGAACCTCATGACTCAACAGGAAGGTCTCCCCAATGCATTTACCTGACCTTGTCCTCTATGCAGTAAATAACCAAGTGTGCCTTGCCATCAAATCTGGTTAAACCACTGTTACATTTACCATTTTACTTTGTTAACTCACTGGTTTATATCAATAAAGTATATTGTTGCTTCTCTTATAAGTACATGACTCCATCTGCGACAGCCCTTTATATCTTGATGTCATTAGACTACGCTGTACACTGGTGTCTACTAGAGCCTTATACCCCTGGGGGTCTCATGTGCCAGGCCATTGAATCCACACAGTCCAGTAAATCTGGTTGTCCCTTTCCTCCACCTGGTTGGAGGCAGGACCCCTCTAGTCCTGATCATAGTATTCGTTATCGACAAATGGATTTGTGTGGCAAGTGTGGGTTCGAATCCCATCCTTGTTACTCACTCCTTGTAAATACAAATCGGAAGTTCCTTCAAGAGGATCAGAAGCCCTTCTACTTCATCTGGGGAGCTGCCCATTGGAAACTGGAGCAGCAATTTTCCTGGAAGAACCCCCCATTTGTGATTGGTTTCCCTTGCAACTCACATACCTATGCCTCTAGGGTCGAGGTAGGTTTTCCATCCCACTTCCTCATGTCCTCTCCATGGTCACGCAGGTATAACCACAGGTTGCCTTGTGGTGTGTACCCTCTATATCCTCTCTCTTGATCAGAAGAATGCTTACCATTAATAGGTGAGATAATGGTCTGTATGGGTGGGGAGTAGGACCTATCTTCTTTGAGTTGCTGGAACTTCAGCAGCTTTGACATTTTTTCAAAGAGGTTTTTGGATTTTTTGGACAGTTTTTCCACAGCCAGGATAGGGATAAGAGGAAGAAAAAGAAAAAAAAAACAAACCAACAAACCACCACCTCGTGGGTTGAGATAAAGACAGTTTAATGGAACAGTAATGGAAGAGAAGTAATAATAATAATAGTAAAAGAATATACAAAAAAAAAAGTGATGCGATACTGAGGAGAGAAACTGGACTTCACACGATCCAATGTGAATCATACAGAAAACACTTTATTGACATTCTACTGTCCCTTATATACAATTTATCTATCCCTACACCCTACTCGCATTCACGCATTACTTGATTGGTTAATAGTCCTGTGCGAGTATGCGACTCAGTTTCTTTCATGATTGGTTCATCTAATCTCTGTTTTCCCACCTGCTCGTCTGACTCCTCCAGGCTTGCTTTTCTCAATTTGTGTGAAAAAATCACTGTCGCTCCTGTTTTTCTCTCCTCAAGGTGAGGCTTAACTGCCAAAAATGTATAATATTATAACAGTTACCTTGCAGTAATTTTAAAATACAGCATTAGTCCCAATTTTTACAAATGAGAAAAGTGTACTGTGGATAGCTTAACCAACTTTTCAAAACTCATACAGCAAATCTATACAGAACTCAGTGCTAAAATTTGGATCTATAAAATAACCAAGATAGTTAATCTCTGGAAAGCCAGGGAACATAAGAGTAACGAAACTTCTACCACCGTTAGATAAACAAATTGCTGTTAATCTGAGAGATCAACAAAATATTTCTTACTGCATGCCAAGTAGATCTTGCAGTGACCTCAAAGTTTTCCAGCAGAATGACATCCTTCAAGCCAGCCTTAGCCAAGTGATAGGCTAGACTCACACCAACACAACCACCTCCGATGATCACTGTCTGCTCTATCTTTCCCCAAGGAAGGATTCTTTCCTGGGGGGGGGTTACAGACAGTTACAAAAAGACAATTGCACTTTCGTTTACAGCTCCAATCATAATATAACTGGGTCCCTGCTTGAGAGTCTAAGTGACACACCTGACTTAAAACCTAACCTGGTCACTCTTCTTTTAAAGTAAATGTTCTTAAAGGGTCATATACATAAAAAGTAGTAATACAAAAAGCAAAGCAAGTTTGCTTCCATTCAAAACTTTAAATCTTTGTTATTTGTCCAATATACCCTCATATGTAGAACCTATTTCCCAATGAGAAACTGTACCCCTGAAATGACAGTGTCAAAACCTGGCATTTCAAAAGTGCTATAGTACACACAACATAAAGAGAAAGTCTTTAAGAAATGTCTACTTAGTAAACCTTGATATATTTCTAAAGCCAAATATCAGCAGACTACATTAGTCTATGTGTTCATGAACAATGAAACTTAATATATATTTTCACATTCTGTCTATTTTGACATGTTCTACTTTGCTGAAGTCAAAACATTATAGAAACAGCTTTTGTCAATGGCTCACACCTCCTACTACACTACACTGCAGCTTCATAACAACTTTAAACGAGCATAAACCAGGACTGCTGCCATAGGCAGCCCTATTCTCTCCCTCTTGTCTGATCCTCCTCTCTACTGCCCCTCCCACAGACAGCTAAGCAGCAAGCCAGATCGGGAAATGTATCCAAATTTTAAAAAGCCATTTTTTTGGATGTAAGACAAGGTAGGACCTCTTAATACAGTGGCAGTATGAAACAACAGTCTCTCTCCCTTCAGGACAGTTAATCAATACTCAATTTTATCTCTCCCTCCTTGTACATTTGCTTTTGCAACTTTTCTGGAAAAAGGCTAATGTGTAACTAGTCTTCCGCCCATCCTCCACTCAGAAATCAAAGCTATTATTTGTATGTATTATGAATGAAGATCTTATAAAATATGTCATTTTAAATGCAAATGCAGGAGGAATATGCACCATGCTTATTCTCCATGTGGCAATGAATGAAAAGGAAAATAAATGGTAGCACTGCACACCTGTCGTGGTTTGGCCTCAGCCAGCAACAAAGAACCACGCGGCCACTCGCTCAACCCCCATAGCCGTGGGGAAAATTGGAAGAAAAAAGGCAAAACTCGTGGGTTTGTGACCAAGCTGAGCATGCGCAAGGATTGGGTTCAACCAGCAGACACACTGAGGAAGACTATGGACGACCACCAGTGTACCTTAAGGTGCATGCGTCATGGTCATTTACATATATAAATGAGCTCTCGGGAATCTTATGAATATGTTAATTATTTTCCGGAAATGTGAGGAATATGTATATTTTGATTGTATATAATTTTCGTAGTGGAGCAACTCGGTACGCACACTAGGTGGAGTGATGCCCTGTGCGTCTGGTGCTGTAATAAAGAAGTGCCTGCTTTCTAAACTTAATTTAAGGCTTAGAAAGTTTGCTTCTGCCGATTTTGGTAACAGTTTTGGTGACCCAGATGGGACCTTGCGAGTGAGACTGGAAGGGATCGAGTGTTGATCAGACTCCAGCTGGCACTGAGGGATTCTCGGGGAGGACCCTGGCCCTCGACCCATACGAGCTCCTCGCAACGTTCCCTGGAAAAAAAATAAAAGGTAAGGCACTTCTTTTTGGAATTTGTTTGGATACCCTGCCCATAAGGCGCAGTGAAAGCTTCGCAAGGTTGGGGCTTTGAGGGTACCCGTTTGCATTGGAAGCCTAGGCGTCTGCCCGTAAGTCATAAGCAAAAGCTATTGCTGGGTTGCACTTTGTGTATTTGGGACAATTGTCATTTGCGTTAGTTTGGTATTTGTTATATGAATATTTCTATTTATTTAATATTTGTTATTTGAATATTTGCATTTGTTTGACAGGATCCTGAGAGACAGAGGGGTGCAGGTAGTGTGTGGTCTGTAACAGGGGAAGGACACTTTGCTCCAGCCGCACCTGGCCCTACACCCTGTAAAGGGTGAGAGGTGTCCAGAAAGCAAGGGGGGCGATTTGAATTTCCTGCACACCACACATGCCTGAGTGTAAAGCACTCCAAACTCGTGTTGAGGGCTCTGTCTATCGAGATCCAGCTACAGAATGGCATTAGCAAAATTAAGAGTAAGAGTGCGGGGAATTTAACTATCGATGAGAAGATACCAAGGACGTCACCCTTAGGATGTTTATTGGTACACTGGAATGAGCTGCATGAGGATTTGCGTAAAAGTCAGATGATTGAGTATTGTAATAATTGGTGGCCTTTCTATGTTTTGGAGGACCAGAAAAAATGGCCAAGGAATGGGACCTTGAATTATAATACCATTTTTCAATTAATGCTGTTCTGTAGAAGGGAAAGAAAATAGAATGAGGTACCTTATGTGGATTTGTTCTTTTATTTGAGACAGTGAACAGACTGGCAGAAGGAGTGTAAATTGATAAGTCGAGATAATTTAGTGATGGCTTTAACTTCTGAAAATAGGAAAACTAAGAGGTGTTCGGCTTGTGATATTGGAAAGAGAAGTATGAAATGTACAACTCCAAGAGAGGATGAAATGGAGTTAGAATTAGATATAGCCCCACCGTCACTCGAGCAAAATCCTTCCCCGCATCAGGGGTGAGAGGGAGATATTAGATCAGGAGAAAGGATAGAACCGGATAGTAGTGGAGGAATGGAAGAAGATATGGGGGGGGCATCTGAGGTAGTAGTTCATACACCAGTATTGTGGAGAACCAGACAGCAGACACAATTGTTAGCCCCTTTGCGGCAAGGAGCAGGACAACATGGGAGATTCTAAAGTTGAATTTTTAGTAG
>NW_009650188.1:0-4389 GCF_000708025.1 Charadrius vociferus
GTTGGGTCAAATGTTTGCACATATTTTGCACAAATACTTACTTCTGCATTCTGTCAATGGCAAGTTCTGCTTCCATGTTCCATCACCACACTCAAACACAATTCGTCCAAGTTTCATATACCCAGGCCGACATCTGTACGTTACTTGAGTCCCGTGCGGATAAGGAGGTTTGTCCCATATTTCAGTAGGCACTTCTTTAACCCTCCTAGGAGGAGGTTCATTGCAAGCTAAAAATCGTAAACAAAAATACCAGTGACTGAAGGACATGCTAGAAACAGCAAAATAATTTTACAATAGAAAATATAGCAAGAAATCCTGGGGATATTTGTGATCAAATGAGCATATGTTTTCTACTTAATCATCACAAAATAGGAAATTGCCGAGAACCCACATTTTGTGGATTCAAGCAAGTGCCAGGAAATCCCATGGGACAGTCATAATTCATGAAATAGATTTTAGTTACAAAACCTGAGATGAAATTAGTGCCCTGGTTCTAACCACAGACATCTCTTATCCTTCCATCTGCAGGACCTCCTCCATGCCTGTCATTCCATTACCATGGAGAACAACTCCTGTAGAGAACAACTCCACACACTCTGTAGAGTTTCCTTTAAAACTATTTTCTTCTGCAGCCATCACCATCCTTACTGACATTAAGTCCACACGTCATTTGATCAAGTTCTGTGAAATCTCCCCTCCCCTTTACATTGCCTAAAATGTCTCTCCAGGCTGAGACCACCTGATATTCCAAAACTTATTTTCTCCTGTCTTCGAGATTACTTTTATAACAAGTTACTCATTACACAACGTAATTAACTCTGAGTATTCACTTTGACCTTTGTAAGCTTCAAAGCATTTTGACTCAATCTGGGGGGGGTGGATGGTGTTGTCTGGTATTTCTCATTAGCTCAGTATCATACAGTCCTTCCCCGAAAGCTCCTTCCTGGGCCATGTTCAGTGTCCATGAAATGTACAGCCAAGCCCATATGAAATGAGCCTGAATCAATTTTGTTAAGAAGTTCCTCAACAGCTTGAGAATGAGAAAAATTAGACTAAAGGGGCAAGAAACAAATGTGGGAGATGTTAATGAAAGACCAAGTGATTTTTGTTAAGAAACATTTTTTGTTATTTATAATAATTGACCTAATTTCAGTGACTAATACTCTGTGTTTGGGTGACTGAAATGTACTTATTATAAAGAGTAACAGAGTGTGGACAGTCTAGCTAATTAGGTGCAATGAAGTCTGTTTTACATCTGAACATGAAAGGTGAGAATTCATCAAGAATAAATAAAACAACCTCTGAGAAATTAAGCCTTGGAAAAGAAATTAAACTTCTGTATAGAAAATAAATGGGAGAAGAAACACCCACCAGAGAAGGAAATTTCTTGGTGAGTAGATTCATTAATCAGTACACAGTTGGCACAAAAGTACTCTGACCAGTTTAGTTGTAAGGCCACAGGTTTAAGAAAGCAGCAATAGTCTCACTGAAGCTTTTCAGGTGTTGCCCGAAAGTGGGACTACAGGAAAAATATTTAGAATCTTTCCTCATGTGAGGAATGTGGAGTTATGGCTTGCTGAACTGAACTGTGAAGTTCACAACCCCAGATTAAGTAGCTGTGCTTTTTAATACAAAGTGAGCAGATTAAATACTCATTATTCCACATCAAAGCATGGAAAGTGAATTTTACTTCACTTGTACAAAGATATACCCTTGAAAACTCACTGTTTTAATTTCAGTCAGTGGAGCACCTATCAAATTAGAGGCATAATTTTAGAAAATTGTTTAAAAAAATCAAGAAAAAGATGTTACAAGAAAAAAAAACCTGTGTGATTTTAAGTGTTCTGTAGCTATGACAATTTGAAAATATAAAGAAAATGTTAATTGTGAGATCTGATAACTTTATTTTGGCTGTCTTAAGTAGCCAGAAGAAGTAGACAAGCTTTGACAATACTGATGAGATGCTAAAGGAAGAGTATGCACACATTTTTTCCAACTACTGTTATAAATATGCTCCCTCCTACAAATGATTACATCTGAGCAAAAATTATTTCTTCTATCCACTAGAGGGTACCACCCTACTATCAAAAAAGGTAGTAGGGATTTCTACTTAGCAAGATTAAGACGCATTCACTTCTTAATAATCGTTTTGCAAAATGCAGGAAGAAACCAAATGAACAAGAGTCCTCTAGTTCTGTCTTTCAAATGTGCTAAAAAAATGGTTACTTTAACATAAAAAGTTTTTTGTAATGGTGAGAAAATTATTTTTTTTTATAATTCTACATATTTTTAATTAGAGCTTGTTAAATTAGTGCTTTCAGTTTCCAAGCTAAGAAAGCACACTCCAAACCCTACGATTCAAGAAAGAAGCTATTCAGTACAGGGTGCACTTCTCTGCTCTATTCCTCCCTTCCGAGTTGTATAACGCCTGTTGTGCAGAATGGGGCCTTCTAACTCCTTGTTTACATTTTTTTTTAAATTTTTTAAAAAAAGCACAAAAGATAATCTCCTGATAGTCTCTTTGTCATTACTGAGACTTGCTTCTTTCTGGGTGTTTCTTCAACTCTCTCTGTCTGTTCTTTACCACTCCTGCCCTGATGTCAAACTATGTGTTACCATCAAGTGTCACAGTATGTATATGTATTTCTGACTGCAGCTAATTATTATTTTTTTTTTTTAATGCAGTTTCTTAGCTTGAGAAGAAATCTGCTGACAGGATGTACTTCAAAACTATATTAATTCTATATTAATTACATCATGCACTCACCATGTGTACTCATCAAAATTGGGAGGTTTTTATTTTTATATTAGAAAGCACGCACTAAATGAATACCTTCAAATCCTTTAGTGAGAGACCAGGAGAGCTAGAATTAATCATTTAGTATTCATATGTGACTTAACCTCAGTCACAAAATAGCTTAAACTGTTTTCTTGCCATCATTATGCTGATAGCAACTTCCAAAAGTCAAAAACAAACTACAAATTCAGGTAGAAGTATTTTTCAGCCCTTGTCCAAAAACCCAGCTCTTGAACAACTCATAGACTTTCAATATGAAGCTTGAACTAAGAACCCTGCATAACCCACGGTAATAGTTGTCCCAGATAAATCAAACATTGCTACATTCACATTCCTTTGCAATCTCTTTGATGTAAAGAAAGCATTGTAAAAAGGAAGTGCAAATTCAGGCAAACTTTCTTTTCAAATTCCAGGACATTTCTGGACTTCTTTGCAAAGAAATTAG
This sequence comes from Charadrius vociferus, assembly GCF_000708025.1. NCBI lineage: Eukaryota > Metazoa > Chordata > Aves > Charadriiformes > Charadriidae > Charadrius > Charadrius vociferus. The sequence continues at coordinate 3,243 of NW_009650188.1, forward strand.
ACATTATTAGTTGCTTTGGAGCAGTATTTATTGTAAGTATATATAAAAAAGATAACGCAGTTCATGAATGTCCCAATTTTTCAATTTTTCAAACTAAAATCCATCAGATTGCTTTAATTAATAAAGTCTTCATAATCTTCACGTAAAATTAAAAAACACCTAGACCGAGCAAAAACATCCTAGCTCAAAAACACATAGCACCCTTTACGCAACAGTCTATGTAAAGAAATCCAGACAGAAAGCGAAAGAATTAAATTACTAAACATACATTAAATAATACCAACACAATACAAAGAAAAAGAAATTGAACAGAAAAGCAGAAAATATCAGATGCTTCTGAAAAGATAGCCAGAATATCAGCTACCTATTTAAACATGTATGAAAGCACACCCGTACACATTTATCTCATTTAATAGATTAAAAACAGTCAGTCAACAGATATTTTGTAAGCTTCATTCCTCTTTCTCAGATTATATCACAGATTATTCCAGACAGAAAAAAAATGTATATTTATTGAGTATTTTCTATTTTAATCTACCAGCTCTTTAGCTCTTTACAGGTTTTAGATGTTAGAATAATTAACAAACATAATTAATAACAAATGAGTAGTACTCCTATAAACTAGAGCCAGACAAAACATTAAAAAAGTTATGCAACAGATTAATAACAGCAGTAGTTATCAAAATATATAGGTGAAATAATACCTATGACAGCATACTAAATACTGAAGGTGCTAAATATTGCCAGAAGAAATCTCAAATACTGTTGCCAAAAGTTCATTGAAATAGGCTATAATGCAAACATTTTATTTACATATCATTTTATTTACCATCTTCACATACACTTTAAGAAAGGGGGTTTGTTTTTTTTCCACATTAAGGCTTACCTCTTTCTGCAATACAATACATCCAACATAAGAGCAGAGTTGTATAGCCCAGGAACAACATCCTAGAGATTCAGAAACTCAGCAAACACATTTGGTATCGTAGCCTACTTTTTTTGATTACTTTGTGTTATTTCCACTCCTATTTTACTCAACAACTGCTCTAGGAACTGACCTTGCACAGCATTTATACTCTGATTTCAGCAGTCACTTCCCCTAATCCTCTTGCAACACACAAGTGTTTCTTCCCCCCCCCCCCCCACC
>NW_009650188.1:4419-11057 GCF_000708025.1 Charadrius vociferus
AAATGTTTTTTCCCCCCCCCCCCCCCCAACTTTGCTAAGTGATTAAATAAATAAATGTCTGGCACTTTTGGCTGACCCAGTCTTTCCCTGTGGTCTGCTTGTTTTTAGATCATACCTCTTTTTTTTTTTTTTTCACATTAATCTCTTCCATACTCAGATAAGCTTATTTCTTTTGGTATCTAAAAGAAGTTGTACAAATAAATTATTTTGGGATTCCTTATGTCTTATTTGCTTAGTTAAATGAAATTTAAAAATGAATTTCTCTGCTATACACATATCATTCAAAATCTATGTTGAAAACAAATGAAATAAAAAGCAGACAAAAATACAAAGTGACTTACTAACCCAGTCACTTATCTTGTGTAAGATAAACTACCCAGAGCAGAGGAAATGTACTTGATCAAATACTTGACTAAATAAACCTAGGTGACGTTGAAGCATTTGTTTCAGTATCACATCAGAAATTATAAGAAGGAGAAGATGTGAATGTATTGTAAGATTGATAATGAACTATCCAAAGAGAAATAATAAAGATTGTGCTAAAAGGACTATATGGCAAACTGGGCTAACAGAGGAACTCCTCATGGATGCATGTAAGCAACAGTCTTATTAATATTTTCATTAAATGTCTTGGCTTTATAAGAAGTGCACTCCAGTGGAAATGTGGATCACGTGAAGAGAGTTATTTGACACTGAGAATTAGGGATAAAAAATGTAAGAGTATAAAGTGCTCTCAGGATATGGACACAAAACAGCTGCACACTGGATACCCAATAGTGGTGATGTCTGACTGGCATGGAGTATACACAGATCAATCTTGTATATGCTAACAAAAGACCACATAACATACCCTTAAAATCACTAGCTTAGTTAGCCTACTGATACAGGACAAAAAATTAGTGTGTTTAGAGAACAGATCTCAAACCAAACCTGAATTCCCAATCAGTTAAAACTTCTTTTCTTCTCAAAATGCAGCTGGATTATTTTTTTTTTTAACCTGGGCTGTATTTTCAGTTACCAATTTTAAGGAATGGTCTTAGTGAAAACCGGCATTCAGCTGTTTCACCTACAAGAACTGTTCCAGGCAGCATAACGTGTCTTCCTTTCTCTCCCCAAGCAGCTCATATGGGGAGAATGAACTCTCAGTCCGCTCCATGACCCTGTGAGGATCTCTCTGCATCCATTTTGCAGTTACTGGTGCATACCTGACCAGTAAAAAGATTTTTTTTTTTTTTTTTGCACCTCCCTAAGTTGAATTCAAAGAAACAGCTCCTCACAGACCTTCCCTGCCCTAATCATAGAATGGTTTGGGCTGAGAGGGACCTTAGAGGTCATCTAGTTCCACCCCCCCTGCCATGGGCAGGGACACCTCCCACTAGACCAGGTTGCTCAAAGCCCCATCCAGCCTGGCCTTGAACACCTCCAGGGATGGGGCATCCACAACTTCTCTGGGCAACCTATTCCACTGTCTTACCACCATCATAGTGAAAAATTTCTTCCTGATATCTAATCTAAATCAACACTCTCCAGCTTGAAGCCATTACCCCTTGTCCTATCACTACATGCCCATCACTACAAGTCCCTCTCCAGCTTTCCTGTACATCCCCTTCAGATACTGGAAGGCCACTATAAGGTCATCCCAGAGCTTTCTCTTCTCCAGGCTGCACACCTCCAACTCTCTCAGCCTGTCTTCATAGGAGAGGTGCTCCAGCCCTCTGATCATCTTTGTGGCCCTCCTCTGGCCCCTCTCCAACAGGCCCATGTCCTTCTTGTCCTGAGAACTACGCGCTGCTGCAGACAGCAGTGCTCTAACTGCACCAAGACAGTCCCACTTGTCTTCTCTGCACCAATCTTACTGCAGTACCGTACATGCATGCGTTTACACACCTCTGTAACAGTGGTCTGCTGGTTGCAAAAGCTAGTTTCCTTGTAGTGGTGAGGAATTTAGGATGGCTTAACCCTCCCTGTCACAGCAGCAGTACTGCTTTCCAATTCCTTAAATGCTATGGGAAGCCCAGAGAGTGGGAAAAACATTGAGGCAGAGTGCTAGGATGCACTCAGATTCCAACCCAGAGGAACTGGCTCAAACCAGTTAGTTGTAAAAATCCATGCTGCAGGTATGGGTTCTACAATTTCTCCAGTTTTAAGGATTGTATCTTCTGATGTCACGAAGCTCAAAGTGGTTCAGGTTTTACCAAACTGCTTTTGGGTTATTAAACCACTTGCCAAATCATTACGGGCTTGAAACACAGTCAAAGATACTTGCAGCTGCAGCTGAACCAAAACTGGAACTGAATTGAAATTTTACCATAAATTTCTTGACTGCTCTCTATGAATACAGGCAATGTTAAAACTAAGCTAAAAGATAACATAAGCACGCAAGAGCAGATAGGCATAAACTTCCTATTAATAAATTTAAGCTGAAAATTAGAAGACTCACCTAAGCAGTGAGGCTTTGATTTAATTTTTTTATAGGCATAATGTAGGCCTATAAAAAGAAACTATCTTTGATCACAAAGCAAGGGACCAAATTTGGTCCTTTCCAGTCTTGTGTTTGTGATCTTCTTGAGTCATTGATGAAACATCCTAACCAAATAGAAATAAAATCAGGAACTTCATCTTTCTTCCCTTCTTCATGTCTTCCATGGGCTATCAATTGATTTAAAACTAATGTCTTTAATCATGTCTGACTTAGTCATCTCCAGCCTCTAACAAAACAGAGTGCACAGGCAAATCATGCCTCAGGACCTCTAAGGCAGGTAGAAAAAGTCATCTCTAGAGTACCATTACCTTGTATTTATAAGAAAGGCAGAAACATTTAAGCAGTTATGCAACCAAAGGCAGCTGGATTTTACCTATGGAAGCAGAGCTATTGCTTTGAGAACTGGTGTGACCACACTCAAATATTGCTGTGGGCACAGCAAGATAGCCAAAATATCACCACGTATTCCCTGTACTAGCAAAACTGCATGTCAAGATATAGGATCATAGGAAAGTTCAGGTTGGAAGGGACCTCACGAAGTTATCTTGTCCAAAACTCCTGCACAAAGTAGTCAGTTATGAGGTCAGAACAAGTTACTCAAGAATTAATTCATTCCTTAATCAATATGGGGGCTTAACATCAAAATTCAGAGTGTTTGTTCAAACCAGAATAATTTTGAGAACAGTGTTTGGAAGCCATTTTTTGTTAGGAAGACAGCCCTGAGGCAGTCAGTGTATTCCAGTAGGGAACTAGTGATGACCAGCATAGGAGCAAAATTAGTCACTATAGCATCTCTGACCAGTATAGTCTCAGCATGTTCTAACAGCATGCTTGCTGTTAGAACGTGAGAACTTGAGTTTAGTGATATCATCAGAGCTCACAGAATTCTAGAATCAGTCACTGTTTTGCCCCAAAATCTTCACAAAATGGTCCTATCCCACTATATTAATAGTGAGATTATCTTAACATTGTCAACAGTTCTCTCCTCCCACTGGCAGACAACTTACCTAACTCATAATGACATTACACATCACGTAATTTTTACAGTTACAACCTAATGGTGTGACAGGGAAAAACTGCACAGTTCACTTAGTTTGAACTGAATCACAATCAAACTGGCTTATTGATTCACTAACAGCATATAATTAACTGGCAATCAGTGAAATATACATTCAGGTTCAGTAACAGCAATACAGCAGAGAAGACACAGTTAATAGCCAAAATACTAATAAACACCTGACAAATTTCTAAGTTACCTTTCTTCATTAATCCCCCAAAGTTCTAACCATGCACACGAAGTTGTGCACCCAACCACCTGTGGTTATGCACACAGTCCCCCTCTAACACATACCTTCTGCAGGAGATGTGGGTGCTTAATGTGTACCTGTGCTGCACCTTAGAGCCTGCTAATGCACACAGTAGGGAGAAAGCACCACACAAGGTCACATACGCACACCCAGTTGTGAGTCCCTACCTGTTGCACCCTGCACTGTCACTGCCCGAGCTGGATGCAGGCTGCTGGCAGAGTCAGCCAGGGAGGATGCTCTGCCTGGACCAGACAGAGGTTTTGATGCCAGTGGGTGAACATAGAACAGCATCAAACCCAACTCCTCCAGTTTTACCTGCTTGCTCTGTTCCCACTGTTCTTCTTACTGCTCCAAAGTTTCACTTGTCCCTTCCATTTCTTTCCAAATTGGCACCTCCCTTGTTCAAAACTCACACTGTAACTCCTTGGTTACTGTTTAATCTGGCTGATGGTCGTCATCCCTTTAATATTATCAGCTGTAGCCTATTGCACTCAGATTTAGATACTTTAACTCACACTCCTATCTTAACAGCTGTTGCCATTCAAGCTATTTTGCCAAGGATGGGCCATGTGAGCACCCTTGCAAAGAGAAAACCAGTATTAGGAATTCTTTGAATAGTCCTTCAGCTTCTGCTAACACAAATGAAATAACAGCATGTGTTCAGGCAGGGTTTTGCAGCAATGACAGCAGACATATCACGTTCAATTCTAAAAGTATTTTGTACCACACTTCCTGTTTAAGTACCACCTCATTCTTCACCATCGCATTGGTGCTCTGTACTCAAAAGCAAAGTGAAAATTACTTGAAAAGGTGTTCTTTGCCAAAAAAAAAAAAAAAAAAAAAGATGCTCTCCTATATAAAAGCAGCTGTCAGTATCTCTAGTTTTAAATGAAGTCCTCCTACTCTCAGCCAAAGGGAGATTTACTGGAAAGCAATTCACAGGTTATCATCATTTCCCACCAGTCCTCTCTCCCCTGCTGCAGTGCTGCTGTTCCTCTTGCTCCTACAGTTTCTTTCCAGGTCACCACAGATATCAGATTACTGTGGTGCACCAGGACCGTGAGTAGCCCTGAAGAGCACGCTGTTCCTTTTTGGATCTGTGCTATGACGGTTCAGAATATAAGAATACAAAGAACAGGTCATATTGTGTGCCCTTTGTCTGAAACAGCCTTATAGGGTCATGCTTGCTGCAGAGTCACGCTCACCAGGCTATGAAAAACATAGTCCTCTACCTATCAAGATTTCAGTTTAATTAGACACATGACCAAAAAAAAACCAAAAACCACCACAACCAAAACAACCAAAACCACCTCCAATTTTTTTTTAATCCTTTTGATATTGAAACAAGTTAAAAATCCACAAAATTGGGTGACCATGATGGCCTGCTCCAAAACCATAGCAATGGGAATAGGAAGTCCTAAAACAAAAAGTCCATAAACATAATTAATCCAGTCTTGAAGTTAGCCATTGTTCCAAGTGGAGTTCCAACAGAACAGAAAGTTGATCAGTAACCTAGTGGTAGCTGACAGGATGAAGGTATAATGTCTAGTTACCTTAGATAATTTTAATACTAGAAATCATAAGTCTAGGAGTAGATTTGATGCATAAACATAAGACCACCTTAGTATAATGAGCCAGACAGAAATTAGGACATGTGGAAATGAGGTTTTGTTATATAATTACAAGTGAACAATCATCTACTTTGATGTGTTCTTTCTTTGTCACTTTTTTGTACAAGAAGACCCTATGCGTGTCCTAACAGGTGTGCTGGCTGTGTTAGATGCCTAGCACACTATTCTGCAGAATTGAAATAAAGACAAATATCTGGACTCAATGTGTTGACTGGGTCTTGCACACTGAGTGAAGAACCCTTATTTTTAGGGACAACACTTTCAAAGGAATTATCAAATTGGAAATTCCTCACATTTCTCCTTCTGCCCTAGCTTTGCAGTGACCTTAAAACTCTGTTCTCACTTTGGGCTATTTCAGTCTGTTACTGTTTCTGAATCACTATCAAACCTTTCACGCCAGAAGAACAGTCTGCTACTGCACAGCCATTTAAAAAAATAGGCACCGAGTGCAAAGACAGGAGGACTTCAAGAACATTTTTTGTCTGAAGTTTAAATAAGTCCAAACATTGCAGCATTGTACTCTGGAAGGTGCATCAGATAGTAAAATGAAGGGATACACAAAATCAAAATGCAAAATACACAATAAAAAGTTAATATGATCATTAACGATTTAAAGGTATGTAAGATAGAAAGATTTGTTTAGAAATAAATACTCATTTTGGAAAAACACATGGAGCAGTCTGGAGCTTATGCTGCTGCTTGTAGAAAATTATGGTTACTGGGTTTTTTAAAAGTTCCATTATGTATTTGTAGTATTTCCCCAACAGCCATGCTTTCTCAAACAAAAATTAAAATTATCATCAACTATTCCTGTTACTACTCCAGCACACAAACCAGCTACCTAGCAAAGAGGTGACATAAGCATTTTTCTCTGCAGAAACACTGCAGAAACTTACTGAACAACATAATTATTATTTATGCTATGGTAGTATTCAAACACCACACCCCCAGACTGTACTGTAAGATTCAGAATGAACCAAAAATGAGCCTCATCCCTAACAGCCAAGAATCTAGTAAGCTGTAACAAATGTACATTTAAACTAACAAACAAAAAAAGGGACAAAACTGATATGCTCATGTTTACCTAACTCACTAGCAAGTTCTTTTTGAGAAAAGGATGTGAAAGATAAGAGTGGCATTGCAGTGGCAATTCCTTTGCAGCAAGGGAGAAGTAAGAAAATGATGATGCTTTCAAATTATAATGTGTGGGAACAAAAA
>NW_009650188.1:11087-16135 GCF_000708025.1 Charadrius vociferus
AAATTACACAAAATAACAAGGCAAAGTCCAGGCAGTCCTTGGAACTGAAATGGAAAAGAGTAATTGATCTTTGATCTAACAGATATGGTGTTATGGTCAGAAAAATGGGGAAGGTAAAAAAGGCTGCCCTTACCCAAGCAGCAACTGACACACAAAGTGATGGGTCTAAGAAGAAATGTATGTTAGATTATACAAACTAAACGTGCAAGAACTAGATATTGTGGATGTAAGGATCTAAAATTCCAATCTCAAAGTATTGTGAACCTTATAAACGTTGCACTGCTCAGCAATATCCCTTTGCTTTCCATCAACCTCAAGAAGCACAAGTATTGGGTAAAGGTAAAATGGAAGGTTAAATGACTTAAAGGTCATTTTGCCCACTTACAAGTCAGGAGGAACCCACTTAGGCATTCTGGCCTGAGTTACATCCATTACCAAGTACTATCACCAGTGTATACTAATATATATACTTTTTAGACATATATTTTAAAAAGTGAAAATTGCAGTGAATGAGCTTAAATGCTTAGATCAATTAAGGCATCCTCTAGGTAACTATTTCACACTGATGTAGTTTTTTAGTCATATACTCCACACCACTAAATAACAGTTCCATATCATGATACACAAAGGGGAAGAGTCCTCCAAACGCACCTCCTACCAGTTTTTGCTATTGGTTTGATTTAGCCTCTCAGATCCATTCAGATTGCGATATGCTGTGACTCAGTCCAGCACGCCTAACATTAGTCCTATAAGGCATCTATGTCCTGCACTTCAGATTTGAGATTGCTTTTGGAGTTGATGGTCTAAAAGCCAGGGGAATCAAAAAAAAAAAAAAAGATAATAAGAGATTTCTTTTAAGAAATGTTGTTTTCTAACTGAGGAGTATACCTTTTTCAATGCTTAAACTCTATTTTCTGAGATAAACAATATTTATCAGTGACTATTTCAGAATTTCTTTTAGGTACATTTTAACAGATAATGTCATTATGCTTTTTTTTTTTTTCCCCCCCCCTACAGAAGACTCCACCTTTGCAGACTATTTTGGAAGTGAAATTGCAGCTGAAGTTAATCAAATACTGTTTAAGTACAGATTACTAACCTAAACACCAAATCATTTTGTGAACTGTTAATGCTGAGTCCCTAAATATTCTATTCAGCTGCCAAAGCTGCAGAACTGTCATGTGCTTTACCGTGCTGTCAGTACTCTAGTCTCCAGTTCTAGTCTTAAACCTCAAAGCACACAGATGCACTCAAGTGAGACTTGATCAACTTGCAGGAATGTGAGGATTCCAAAAATTCTCATTAACGACATAAAAATCCAGATAATTCTTAGTTATGGGGGGGAAAAATAATCAAAGAAGCACCTTGGAAAAAGCTTCAAAATGAGTTTGGGTTTTAATCATTTATTTTTCAGTCAATCAGTTTTTCAGCCTGCCTAACCCTTTACTAGCACTGACAGACAAACAGCAGGAAGCATGCAAACTTTGCAAAGGCAGCATTTCCACTTAGTGTTTTTCACTGCAGCCTAGGCTACTCCTTACAGTAAGTGTCTTATGTATCTGCTCAGTGAGTTAACTGAATCCCATTTAGACAATATTAGACTGTCTTCCTTGAAAGGACAATAAGTACAAGTTACTCACATTACAGAACTGTTAAAAATTATTTAGTGTGCATTTGCTTCATAAATGCCTTGTTCAGCTTTCGTTCTAAAAGTTTATCTCTACCAGTGGTCTTTCTTACCCCAACTCCAATCTCATAATGTTACTTAGGAGAATAAAAACAATAGTTAGGATAAGTTTATCAGCTGGAGAGGACAACTGAGTCATGGTATACAATTGAAAAGCAATGGAGGGACCAGGAGTAAGAACTCTGTCTGGTAGGACTATTTCAGCACCACAACGCAGGAGACCATCAACAGTTTAAGAGGGTGAAATTCATGAGTTTACTATCACGGGCAAGATTCTTCTCTAACTCCTCACAGTCAGGTTTGGTTTTGATTTACCTGAATAATTCTAGGTATCAATACCAACAGTAAAGAATGTCCCAGTGAGTGTCAATAATTACAGTGATTAATAATAAAGAAAACCTTACAAGCTTTTTGAGGAAAATATCAAAACCTAACCTGATAATCTGGTTACTTTACTACAGTAGAATGCATAATACAGATTTAGATAGAGAGGCAGAATATCTTGAATTAAAAACAGTATTAATAACCTAGGTATATCTCCATATACGCTGCAACTGTTCAAAAAGTCCATAAGCCATTTGTGTTGTGACACCCTATTTTACCTATACGCCATCAAAACTATAAGCGACCTAAAAAGGAAACATAAATACTTTTTGTGTTCTTCCTGTACCTCAGTATGATCCAAGATTTATATCCAATCATTAGCAATAAACTCAGTAACAGCATTCGTAACCCCTCTCTCTCTCCCAAACTTCAGAGTTAGTACTTGGAAAGAGCTACCCACCTGCATCTAGCCAGTTTAAAAAAAAAATAAAATATATATATTAATTAAAGGCTATTTTCAGCACCCAAGTCAGGGCCACAGATGCTTCTGACACTTCTCAGGACCAGAAGCATCCGAGAGTACAAACCTACACTTGTTCCTTGAAAGAACTGAGTGTTGCTCACAGCTTTTCTTTAACACACAAACATGGCAGAAGGAATGCCTAGCTCGAGGATAGTGACCCAGTATAATAGTTCATATATAACAGCACCTGTCTCCAAGCAGATGATTCAGTGTCTCCTCAGCTTGAAGACATACCCTTCCCAGGTATTTTGATTTGCTAATCAAAACATTAGATTTAGTTCACTAAAATCCCATCTCTGTCCAATTTTATATAATTAGAGCTTTTCAGAGTGACCAGGCCTCATACCGTCAGACATGTAAAAACACAGCTAATTTTATATTGCTAAGAGTTTACTTAAAAGCACAAAATTAAGTTTCTGTATAAACTGCATGACTATAGTCTCAATTACGAGTTCGCTTTCTATTAGCTCTGCTTAACTATTTACCAGGTTGCTAGTTTACCAGTTAGCTATTACCATTCCGAAATGCATTTCCGTGGTAGAAAAAGTGCAAAAGGTTCTACTGTTACTTAGCTCCTCAAGTACGAAAACAAATGTAATCAATTGAGGTGGAAAAATTAACGAGGCCGCTAGAAGATACAATAGAAACACCATTAATTTCTCAACTGATCTATGATTCATAGACTTCAGAAAAGTTAGCCTACAGTTAGCCTAACGACTTTACTTTTATAACAAACCATTATACTATACAGGCTCCACCCCTACCTCAAGTTTTGGCAAGATGAAAAGATATCCAGGCAGAGAGAGGAAACAGTGTTTTCTTAGAAGAGACAACCTGTTCAACTGAAGCAGCCGAGAAAGAAAAAAAATTGGCTGCACATAACAAATATTCTAAAGAAGAAAGACTCTGGACTTTTTTTTAAAAAAATAGACTATTAGGGAGCTCTGACCTCAGAACACAGCATGGTAAAACTGGCAAGAATGTGGCAGCAGGGTAGTTCACTATTTTATTTATTTCCCATATCAGCCAAAGCAGAGTTACCTTTGAACTCTTGCCACATACGTGCATCTGTTTTGCTTCATCTAACAAGCCCTTCTGAGAAGCACATGGTAAATGCTGAATGCAGCAAGCTGTGAAAAATGGTAAGCATCATACTCGAGTGATCCCAGCATTTTACAGGACCTGGGAAACAACACTGCATCCTCTAAAGAAACAGCAATCAGAGAAGCTATGCTTAAGAACTCTGTATTAGAGAAGCAAGGCAAGATGCATTGCCTGTAACAACAGCAGAGATAATCCGAGTCCCGAATTAGACTACCTGTTGGTTACCTGTAGAAATGTTTCCCTCACAGCATGAAGCTCAGAGCTGGATTCTCAGCAGGGCACACTATTACGTGGTATGCTCTAGGCTTCCATACTTAAGCTGATACTGTATGTGCCATATCAGCTTTTAACTGGCTTACCTTCTACAGAGAAATCCAACTGAATGGAAAAGAGAAGGTTTGCTTTTCAATACACAGTATGAATGTATGCACCTAATTAAATATGTGGTATTTAAACCACATTTGGGAAATAACTTCTCATTTATCACTTAGCCCCTGCCAGTAAAATCTAAATCTGAATCCAAAACCCGCACCAATGTTAAGACTGCATGACTTGATTCTAGGAAAGGAATGCTATGACTGAATAGTTTAGGTGAAAACCTAATCTGGGAAGGTAAATCATGACAGGCTGCAAAAACTGGGGCATTAGATGAGAAGTATGACAGTTAGTCTAGACTACAGTGGACCTTTAAGAGAAAATTTAAAAAAACATTATTCACTATTTCATTTTGGTGACAGTGAATTCAAAGAAATCATCATATTGGTAATGGGGTGCTTCATCAGTCACATAAGAAATACTTTCTAGAGTGTCTCCCACTTTCAGGCATTGCCTACAAGTTTCAGTCATTGGAATAATCCAACTTCCCTGTATTTCTATGGGGCCTGTGCCACCACTCCTGCAACAAACCCCCAATTAATTAGAAGTGGAAACTGACCAATGGCTTACCATGTTTGCACTTGAGATTTCAGAAGAGTTGGCACAGAGCAGCATCAGACCGGTCACTAAGCAAATACGCCCGATACTGACTAAAGATGAACAAGAGACAAAGTTGTGAAAGACCCGGGTATGCTCTGACGAGCTACCACCAGTAACACAGGGTCCGCGCAGAAGCTACCTACAGCTCACCAAGAAGAAACACCTTATCTTCCAAATTTCGAGGGTTACAGAAAAGTGGTTCTGAGGAAGCCCCAGGCAGTACCAGAGGAGGGTGCTGGCTGTAGGAGGTGGGCTTGTGAGGGAGCCCCACGAAAGCCCCCAAAGGAGGGGCTGGGGCCGGGTTGGTGCCCAGGGTGTGAGGCGGCTCCTCCAGCCAAGTGCCGTTCTCCATGCCCCAAACGGGTACTGCACGGTACCACCCCCACGGACCACGCTGAGTGCGGGGGCACCCGACACCCGCCCAGACCCGGCAGG
>NW_009650188.1:17251-29953 GCF_000708025.1 Charadrius vociferus
CAGCACTGCTGCTGGCAGCTCGGCGAGCTGTGAAAGCACGCACCGCCCGCAGGAGGCCAGCCCCGGTGAAAAACTTTCCTGGGGAAGGGATGCGACGGCCGCCGAGGGGCTGCGGTGCCCCGCCCCGCAGCCGGGGGCGAGTCGAGGCCGGCGCCTCGCACCAAGGCGTCCCGCACCCTTCGGGGCACTATCGCCTCTACAGAAGGGCAGTACCTTTCCCTTCCCTACGGCTACGGTAGGAGGGAGAGCTGGACAGGTACGATATTGTCTCTGGATGATAACATGCACCGAGGGGATACCCCAAACAAGATACGCTTTTGCCACTTGTCGAAAGGCTAATAGCTGTGGTCACTGGGTGTTTTTATTGTACGTTATACATGCTTCTTTACATGCAGTTTCTTTTCATGCTAGGATCCTACGCTTGGATGTAACTAACAGTAATTTATTCCTTTACGAATTATTTCAAGGACTGTCAGCATCTTTAACGACAAACTAATACAAAAAGGTATTTGTTTGCCTCAAGCCAAATAATGTCTTTGAAAGAAAAAAAACCCCACACCTTTATATTAAAACAAACAAACCAACCAGGAATGTGTGTTTAATTTCAAAATGGTAAATGAAGAGTATTCATGAACACCAACAGCATAATGCCACTCTATTTGACCATACAACCTGGTGTGTCAGTAGGCACAATCCCATCTTGCAAAAACATGTGTGAGATTCACTTTGTAGTGATAACGTATTCTGGACAAATGACAGAAAAGCAATAATTGTCTGGTAATATATAACAGTGTATTGGATCGATTTTAATTCAATATATTTACATTGTCAGAATGAGTCTTTAACTCAGCAGTCAGAAACTTTGATTTTAAAGCTGGTCTACATCATTTAGATTTTAGCTATTTTCCTAAAGAAAGATGGATTCTCATTGATTGGTAATCACAAGATCATGCAGATATGTAATTATTACCTTTGTTTGGGATAATATGCTATACATTGAAGCAATTAAACAAATGATGTTTATTCAGAGAGTAATGAAATGGTGAATGACATCTTAAGATAGTTACAGAAAATGTATGCTGTCAGTTGGAAATAACAGCATTGTAACTACATAATGGAGAGTTAGAAAATATGTTTATCAGAGCATGTTTTTATAGTTTAAGAAATAATTAAACCATAAGTGTATTCTGTATTCATAACTTCTGATCACAGTATTCTTTGAGATTTTAGAAAATGTAGATCTTAGCATCTTATACCTACATTTTATTTTCTACTGGCATAGGAAAAAACCCTGCAATCTTACTCATTTTATCAACTTTATTTAGCTAGGGTTTTGATGGCTAAAATAAAGAAAACATTCTCTATCTACCTTTTTGGACCACTCTTGTGGCTTAACCCTTTTGCCAGCTCTACTTTAAACTTCTGTCAAGCACTTCCCTGATACCAGTTGTTTGACTTGAACTTTATAAAGTTACCTTCTATGGAAGAAGCATGATCTGATCTTAAATAGGAAATACTGTACAAGCAACTGCACAAACCATAGCATCCATTTAGCTATAGAAAGGTCTATTTCAAGCATCTATGCACTTAGCAAAATGAAAATAAATAATCCTTAAGAAAATATTGATAGCAGAATTATAGCATAACAGTATTATAGAGCATGGTTATTGTCTGAACATTGTAGCAAAGGACTAGTGGAAAATTAATAGTTATTTTTAATTATTTCATGAATGTTCACACAAGCATTACAAGAGAGATCTCTAGCATACCTGAAATATAACATATGAACCCAGGACTGAAAATTGCGGGTGGAAATGGCTTTCTAGATCTTCAAACACTGTGCTATGCTGAGGGTGGACACAGCTATACTGTGGCAGGAGGCTGGGCAGTTGTTTCCCCACAATGCAATCAGGATTGTGCTTTACATGAGGCTGTGTTAGCAGCACTCTCTCCTCCAGCTCTGCAAGTTACCATAGCAGTCTCTTTTGGTACTAGCTTTCCATTAAATCAACAAAGTCCACTCTTAAAAAATCGTCAGTATTGTCTTTTGTTTGTCCACCTTACAATAGGTTCCTGTCCAGATTCTTGTTTTTTTCTGTACTGGAGGATGTCACTTTTAATACTGAAATATTAATCCAATCCCATGTTGCTGGTATTTTGCTACTACCCATTATAGAAAAAGCATCCATGTTCTGCATAGAAATATTGTCAAAAGGAGTATATAGAATATTAGACGTACTTTTAGGAAATATTTAATGAGGAAGACTGCAGACCTGTGGGAACGCTGAGATCAGCAGTAATGATCAGATTACATGTCTATCTTATTTCTAATTGTTTGGGTTTTTGTCTTTTCTTTGCACCCCTACATCAGTGGTTCAAGGGGTTTTTTTTGGGAAGCACATCTATTTTATCCTATCCTATCCTATCCTATCCTATCCTATCCTATCCTATCCTATCCTATCCTATTCTAATATTAGTGTGCAATATAGATATTGCTAAAAGTGTGGCTTATACCCTGTTCAGTTGAATGGACATTGACTATGAATGGAATATCTCAACACTAAAATACCATTGAAGTAGTCTTATAGTATGGCTACACAATGGCAAGTGATCAAGATAGTTCATTTAGGAGGTTACTGGCCCTTGACCAAGATGCTGGAAATAATTTTCTGCATGTTTCCAGTTCACTGCAACTTCTTACTTCCACTTGCTTTCAACTCCGACAGTCTGATTTGTATCAAGGGGTTTCCATCTGTGTAGTCTGTGAACTTTAGGTCTGTTACCAGCTGAACTCTTTGTCTTCTATCTTAGTCCTATTCCCTTTTTGATCTTCCCAGACTGGTCATCCTCGAGGTCTCTCTTTTCTCCATCCATTCTGCCCTTTCTGGAAAGATGCTCACTTTTTGCTGGCTGGGAGGCATATGTTCCATCTTTGTGTTTTCAGATGCTTGTTGATTCTTCAAAGTGGAGAGGAGATGCAATTATTCCTCTCATCTGCCTCAAACTACCCAGGATTCTGTGCCACCAAATCACAGTTTTGATAGCATAGTTTGCCAGTAAGTCATATGGTAGTATTTAATAATAAATATGATTGAAATGATACAGACCTCTTCTTTTTTTTTTTTTTTTTTTTCCTGAAAGATATACTTCTGGCATAAGCAGAGTATCCAGTTTTGAAATCGTACTGGTTATGTTTCTTTAGGAGGAGAGTTTGATGATCTTTGTTTTAAATGATACTGTTCGTTTATAAAATGTACACATGCTAGAATGCTTACCTGAATATAAAAAGACTCTAATTGAGGAATTTTGTTCTTAGATCTGTACCTGTTTGGAGACAGATTTCTAGTCTTTGTTTTTTCTTGATGGCTTCTTCAGAGACACACTCTAGCTCATGGTCCATTCCTTACTTATACTTCTCCAATACAGCAACATCCATCTCACTGCTTTTGCATTTCTCTCCCAGAAAAATAATTCTACTTGCATAGCTTAGATTCCTAACCAGCCTTGCAGTTCGTTTCAGTAACAGATGGGTTCTGGGCTGTTATATTCCACAAACCACCAAACTGGATTGTATATTATTTTTCATAAAAGAAGTCGCTGTGTGCAGAAGAACATGGTGAATCTTTGATAAATGCATTTCTTCAGTAAATAAAATATTTCAAAAAATATATTAACTTTCTTGAATTTGATGAGTGATTTTTTTTTTTTTTTGACATCCATTTTTTTTTCAGGAAAACCAGTTTTGACCTTTGAAAGGCTACATTTTCAAAGGACCACTTTCCCTTTGAAAACTGTGGAGATGAAGCTTGATGCTTACAGTACACACATTTTATATGGAATAGTTAAATATTCATTTACTCAGAGAGATAACTGAGTAAAAACTCACCTGTTTTCCTGTCACTATATAAAATACTTAATCTGAAAAGCTTCTGCAGGAAGGCATGTGAAAGATCAGCCCAGTGGCTATAGTGCATGTGCATGTGTGTCAAGTGGGTGGTTTCTGTGGCAGGTAGCGTAGCATACCAGGTTTCTTCTGGCCATGTCAATATCCCAGTCACTGGGCTGAGGGTAAAGCCAATCTTGAGTCATTGACTTTTTCACTAATTTTGTAAATATCGCTAATACCCCTTTGTGACTCTAACATTTTGCTTTCATTATTGAAAGTATCTGAAACTGAAATAAACTGGTTTGATTTGCTGGATATTCTGAGATGCTTCTTGACCATCATAATGCAGTTTGTTTTTCAGTTTGGCTGCTCGGGAAGGGAGCAGAAATAAAGGGGGAGCTGCGTGATTAACACATGTTATTTGCCTGTTAATTCAGTGAGGTTTTACTGAATTGTGATTGTAACAGTAAATTCTGTAATAAAACATTTCATAAAGCTCTTGATCATCAATCCTTAGTCTTACGAGCTGTGTTGAAGAGCAACAGAAATAAAAGTAGAAAATATCCTACCTAGTGAAGACCTGACATGTTTAAAGCTGGTAAATAATTTACTTCAAGGAGGGGAGAAAAGAAGGTATTTATTTTAGGTTCTCATGTAAGCTTTGGAGAGATACAATGAAGACGTTATTCACCAAAAAAAAACCCCTGTTTTCTTGTGTACATAGTTACCATGTACTTCAAAATAGCCAAACAACAGGAACCTAGAGATGTAAAGAAAGAATTCTAAGTTAAAAAAGCATTTACATTCTGTTGATATCACTGCTTTTTTAGTAAGGTCAGTCATATAAATTCAGTGCTTAAGTATCTTGCAGAGCACACTATACCTCACATTTCTAAAACCATTTATGTACAGATGTCTAGTTTGTTCTTTAGAAGCTTATAAAGATATAAAAGCAGTGTTTATTTTAGTAAATTCAAGCAAGCCAGGAATGTTTCCCACCATTGAAGCATGACTGCTTCAGTATACTAGTGAACTGTGTAGATTTTCCTTTGCATACTTTGCCATAGCCAGCTAGCCAAAACTGGCTTGAACACTTCAGTGCCCAGGAATGATTTGGCAGTTTGAGTGTCCAAGGAAACACTCCGAGCAGACAAGCTGCAGGGAGTCACCCAATGTGGGAAGATGAAACAATTTTCTGATACGTATGTAGGCTGTTTTGTGCCATTTAATGTCAGTGCCTGGGAACGTGCCTGGGCAAGTTTAACTTTTTTGATGGTATACCCAGAGAGGGTCAAAGTAAATTTATTGTGAAGTTAACCTCTACAATTTTAACAGTACATGCTGCTTCTCCCAGTTTTGCTCCTAGTTCCTCTCTTTCTCATCTCCTGTATTTTCTGCACAGTCACACCTTAAGATTATGCAGATATGGTGGACTGTGTTGCAGAGAGATCCATCTGTAAAGCACAGACCTGCATATGCTTGGTGCCTTCCTTCCTGAAATATGCAGTATAATCCTTACACATAGGCATTAAGTGTGTTTTGTCCCAGAGTCCTTAAAAAAGGAAAAAAACCCCCACCTTTAGAGAAAGAAAAAGAGAAACATATGAATGTTTTTACAATATCAGAGTGAGATTCATTTTATTGACTTCATAAAAATGTATATAGCTTTTTTTAATATACCTTTATATACCACTTTGAGTCCCTTTGGGTTTAGGTAAGCTTAAGCAGGATGTTGGGCTTTCTTTGGACCTTGCACACCAAAGCAAATTTTATCAATGCTGAATACTTCTAGCAATATTAATTAAGAAACCAGGAAGTACACATTCCAGCATTGAATTGCTGAATTAATACAGTCTGTCATAGGAACAAGTCATTTGACAATCATATATATCTATTTTATACTACTATTTCATTCTACTGCCTGTTGAAGTTTAGTACTGTATACAGAGCTATTATGTTGCAGGAAAAAAATCACTATTACTGTGTCACTTGAAATTCAACAAATGGAATGGAAAGAACAAAAAATGAACGTGGAAACCCAATATATTTTCCAACCCCCACCCTCAAAGCATCAGGTTTCATAGCCTTTGTATATGCTGTTGCAATAAGTGCTTGCAATTTCACAGTCATGGAACAAAATTTTACATTTTCCAACTCCTTAATTTTTTTCTTTTCTGTATATATGTATACCCATAACTGGTATTGGAACATACCAGTTCCAATGCCAATATAGACACATTAACTGGTACTGGAAATACATTTCAAATCCTTCTCCTCTATTGAGATGAAAATTTGAGTCATTTTCTTGCAGTATATACTTTCATGATGAAACTAGAGAGCTAAATTTTACCTTAGTGCAGGAACTGTTCTTACATTGGATACTTAAAGGATTAAATTAAAATCAGCTTACCACATAAATGAACATTACCACCTATCTGGAAAGGAAAGGGATTCAGATAATACAGAACACCTCCACACATCACTTGGACAATTGTATACTGCTGGCTGTCATGTTGACTGGTGACTTTCAAGGAACAACTCCCTACTGTAAATCTCAGAAGGCATTTTTAACAGTCATTTGTCACAGTGTGAATTAGTGAGTAAAGCCCTCCCTTTGCCTTTCCTTTTGGAAATCACCTGAGATTGTTAAACTAAAAAGGGATAAAAAGCCCACACATTTCTGAATCAAGTGATTTAAAATATCTGAGTCTAGATTCAACTTGCACAAAAATTCTATTATAATTTCCTCAAAAGCAAATGTTATTATGGTTTCTTCAAAATAATCCTCCTCTTTCCTTCAAGAAATACTTTAGTCAATTTGGCCTCCTTGTTTTAGAAAGCATGTTAACTTTTATGAGTTCTTCTATTTAACAGAGGCTATGAAATAAAAGGACTTAAGCAAATATTGTCAAATTTATCTTGATTTGTCCTTGTAAGTAAATTTTCAAAATAAATAAAGTTATTTAGAAGCCTAAATTCTATTTTGCAAGGCAATTTTGACAGAAGCTGCTCAAGATCTTAACAGTCTAATTCACTAGTAGAGCAAGTGTTTTCATATCTTCAGTAAGACTCTGCACAGTAGTAGCTGGAAAGTTTGAGTTGCCCTAAACCCTGAAAAAAACTGCTGCATGTACAGGCCAAACCCTTTCTTACTGCAAAACCACCTAAATTAAAAAAAAAAAAAAAGAAAAAATTAAAGAAAAATACTAGCATTTGTAAAGCCACTGCATCAGCCACACCAAGATGTCTGAATTTACATTTTTGTGGCAGATTTAGGAGTATAGTCCCACCTAAGTAAACTGTTAATATATCTCTGTACTCACCGTTCTTCTAAATTTATCTTAGGACTGGGTCCCTATTATAGATAAAAGAGGGAATCAATTTTCTTGTGTGGAAAGAAGACGAAGTAATGCTTTGTAAAAGGAAGTTTGTCAGCCTCATGCTAATTTCTGTTTTAGCATCATTCTTGCATCAATGAAGCAAAAATGCAGTGTTCCTATATTCCACTTAAATTAGCACACACTGGAATTGAGGGAAGGATATGAAAAGAGTAGAGGAAGACTTCAGTGCTGTATACAACTGTATTTGTCCAAGGAAGACTTTGGTGGTATGCCCCAGCAAAAGTTTTCTAGTGCAGAAAAGGTTTAACTGTCTCAGCTTAAAAACTCCCACAGATCGAGTAGCCTTCCTCCTCTGGGACAACATGATGCACAGTTTGTAAATGTGCTTGGTACTTCAATCATTACTTAATTATACACTTATTACTCTAAAGCTCTTATTTTTCCATCTAGAACTTGATACATGCTACTTTACATCTGGCAGACACTATAATACTCCATGGGGAACTGAAGCAGTTCTTTCCCAACAGATTTCTCTCTTAATTTTATGATTATTATTCTATCACAGCCAATGATTACGATTATTTATTTTGTAACAGCAAACTTCTGTGCTGCACTATGCATTACTCTCAGAACGACTCTTCTATAACAAATGGTAACATTGATTCATATTGTCTCCCTTTTATGCTGTAACAAAGAAACAGATCACTTGGAGCATCAGAAATGTCTGAAGCTTCAAAATACCTGATTGTAAAATAAATCTGTCAACCATTTCAGAGTTACACATTCAGTTTCTAGACTTCACAATTAAAGGTGATCTTTTGTGCTGAATTCTGATACATACATGTGGTGGGTTGACCCTGGCTGGATACTAGGTGTCCACCAAAGCTGCTCTATCACTCCCCCTCCTCAGGTGGACAGGGGAGAGAAAATATAATGAAATACTTGTGGGTCGGGATAAGGACAGGGAGATCACTCAGCAGTTATAGTCATGGGCAAACCAGACTTGACTTGGGGAAATTAGTTTATTACCAATCAAAATCAGAGTAGGATAATGAGAAAATAAAAACTAAATCTTAAAACACCTTCCCCCCACCCCTCCCTTCTTCAGGGGATCAACTTCACTCCTGAATTCTCTACCTCCTCCCCCTGAGCGACACAAGGGGATGGGGAAAGGGGGTTGTGGTCAGTTCATTGTATGTTGTTTTTGCTGCTCCTTCCTCCTCATGGGGAGGACTCCTTACAATATTCCCCTGCTCCAGCGTGGGGTCCTTCCCATGGGAGACAGTCCTCCATGAATTTCTCCAGTGTGAGTTCTTCCCACGGACTGCAGTTCTTTACAAACTGTTCCAGCTTCCATGGGATACAGTCCTTCAGGAACAGACTGCTCCAGGATGGGTCCCCTGCAGAGTCACACGTCCTGCCAGCAAACCTGCTCCAGTGTGGGCTCCTCTCTCTGGCTTCACAGGTCCTGCCGGGAGCCCTCTCCAGCGCGGGGTCACAGCCTCCTTCAGGCATCCACCTGCTCTGGCGTGGGGTCCTCCATGGGCTGGCAGGTGGATATCTGCTCTATCGTGGACCTCCATGGGCTGCAAGGGAACAGCCTGCCTCACCATGGTCTTCACCACGGGCTGCAGGGGAATCTCTGCTTCCGTGCCTGGAGTGCCTTTTCCCCCTCCTTCTTCACTGACTTTGATGTCTACAGAGTTGTTTCTCTCACATATTCTTACTCCTGTCTTCAGCTGCAGTTGCACAGTTTTTTTCCCCCTTTCTTAAATATGCTGTCACAGAGGCACTACCACCATTGCTGCTGGGCTGAGCCTTGGCCAGCAGTGGGTCCATCTTGGAGATAGCTAGCACTGGTTCCATTTGACATAAGGGAAGTTTCTAGCAGCTTCCCACAGAAACCACCCCTGTAGCCACCCCTTTAGCTGCTACCAAAACTTTGCCATACAAACCCAATGCAGTACAGTATGACCCAGTACTTGTACTAATCCACTAAATGCTTTAAAAGCGGATTCTTTGTATTTTTTCAAGTAAATGAGCAAGTTGTTAAGTCCTTTCCAGAGGCCTGCACACCATGGTCCTACAATCTCGGTGTCACTGGAGAGAATGCAATTCAAAAACTGTAAATGTTCTGCAGCACAGAAGATTTGATACAGAATGCCTTAAAACAGCTGTTAAAAATTTCAGCCTCCCCCGTGCAATCATCTGCTAATTATGTTAGCAGTCAACTTCCTGGTGGGAAGTAGCAGTAAAACAGAAACAGTCATTAAGAGACAAAACCCAGTGTTTATACTCACAGATAAAAACAGTGATATTATTATTTTCTCAGAAGTATCTCTTGAGGGACAAATCCTGTCTCCATTTATGGAGATATCTGCTGGGAAGTGCTGTAGGTTTCTGGTGGAAAGCAGGTTTCGAAGTCGGACATCGTGCTTGACTTGCCAAGTATCAAGCTATGGTAGATGGGGAAGGAAGGCATTAGGTTAAGATCAGTGCTAGTCACCTACTGAGTTAGCAAAAAGAAGAAAACTTTTCCTACCCTTCTGCCCGGGTCCTACAACTCCTGCTAAAGTCAGCGATTAATAACTACATATCTAACAGGTAGCACAAGGATCATATGCATACCAGGGGCAATTACAAGATCTGAGCAACAGTCTTTACTATGGATTAGGTCTGCCAGGAAAGTCTTGCCCTGCCTCCTAGATTCTGTACCCTGAGTCAAACCACTTTGCTGTTTTTCAAAGAAAAGAGTTTGCCCTTTAGCTTTTTATGATTTTAAAGTTAATAGCATTTATCGTACTTCAAGTAGCTTTAAGTTACAGAGTATAGTGATTGTTAAAATATTTAATAAGGAGTAAACACTATAAAATAGTCTCACTCTTTTATTGTTCTAAATAGCCAAAAATGTTCTAGAGGTTTTATATTTTTCTCACTTTGTTTTCTCTTCCCCTTGTGACTAGAAAAAACTGCAGCACAGATAAAAGCAATGTTACCAAACCAAATCTGAAACAAATACAGATGGGAAAAACAACAAGCTGAGCTGCAAATGGAAAACTGTGGTTATATTTGTTCCTTATGTGACAGCACCTGTTAATACACAACATTCCCTGACTCTGGAAGGGGACTTAGTTTCCCATCTTCACATCAAATTCAAAGGAAGCGAAGGGCACTGGTCACTTATCACTATTGCCCTGAAATTCTCACCATCAAGCACAGACAGCTATAACAGACATGGTCTAAAGGCTAAGCTCTATATTTAGCTGAATGTACCCTTCGAAAAGTGAGCAAGCTATGTTTTCACCACGTACAACAAACTAGCATTTGATCACTTGTTCAAAGGTGTTTAATCAGTTAAACCAATTACTTTTTAAAAAGCATTTTGTAGATATTGTGCAGTTTTTAATTACTGTTTTTTTTTTTTTTCTCTCAGGAGTCATGCAAAAAAGATAATAGAAACACAAAAAGTGAAACAAAATATTCTGTACTATGCCAATGTTGATTAGTCAACCAGGTTTTATAAAGACCTAATCTAAACTAGATTTTTCACCCACCTAAGAGTATGATAAAAATGAAGCTTACCTCACAAGAGTAGTTCCAGATACCATGAATCTCATTGACACTTAGGAATTAATTTACAAACTGTATTCAAACAGTGATCCACATGATCATTTATTTTTGTACTGAGACTGACCACAGATTGCATGAGAGTTACTATTTAGCTAAAATGATACAAGCAACATTCAAAATGCACTGAATTAATTAGTTTTTGCTTCCCATTTTTCCTCTTATTTGGCAGTTCACAGATTACAGTATGAGTCCAGGAAAAAACAACAAAGTAAGTTAAATTTGTGCTGACATTATGAATTCATTTAATACAATTAATTGTGGCAGTTACTGTTTATGAAAACTCAAGTGATGTTATTTTTATGTCTTTGTGACTAGGTCAGCTGGTCATTCAGAATGTTGGGATTTTAGAGGGATGTTGGCAGAGTATTGCATGTGGTGGGAAGAACAAGACTTGCTACCTGAAATGTTTCAGAGTAGAGAGGAAGTATCTCTGAAGGTGTGGGAGAGAGGGAACTTTGGTGAACCTCTAGTAAGCAGTCTTCTGATGTATACCACAGGCTAGTCTGAGACTATTGTGGAAGACCTCAGGTTTTGCTCTTAATTTCAGACAAAAATGAGCTGTTACGAGATCAACATGATCAAAATTATGAGTTGAATGTCTTCTTCCAAGGCAGAGATGACTAGGGATGTAGAGTTGTCTGGCAACTTGCTGTTACTTGACTTCAGGCTAAAGTGAACTGAGCATTTAGAATTTCCTTTCCTTTCTAAGATGTCAGTGCCACTTTACAGTGGTATAAATGGTCATATGGAGAGAAAGAAGAGCTACTACTATGCCTTCTGGTATTGCCCTAGACATTTGATGATTGGTTATCAGACCTCCTAATATCTATACAGCCAGTCCAGTCCCTAAACACAGGTCTCTCCTCATGGTATCCATATATTCCACCTAAGTCTGATCAGCATTAAGATCTATATAGGACTTCAAAACAAGGTGACAGAACAATGCCTCTCCTAACCCGCCTCACCAATACAGTTAGCTAAAGAGATCTTAATTAATTTGACTCTCACCAAAGCCAGCAAACTCTGAAATTTCTGCATTCATTTGGGAAGTCACATTTAAGGAAAAAAAATAGTGTTTACATTGAACAGGCCAATTTTCTGAAGGCACCTGATAAATGTTTTTTTAAACGCATACAGGACACATTATGAAAGTTTGAAGTTATTATTTTGAAAAATTAAATACTGGACATACTATTCTACCAACCATACTACTGATGAGAAGCATATTACTTCACAGAGTACTAAGACGTTAAGTATATGAATAACATGAATAAAGATGACAGAATTAAACTTTTAAAATATTGTGAAAATGGATAGTTTAAATTTTTCTTAATCTAATGAAAAGACAATTAAAACCATGCCTTTTGATTAATCAGGAAGCGTAATAGCTCACTCTGAGTAAGGAGACCGAGATTTATATGAAGTCTGTAATTATATATGTACCCTGTTAGCTGTGGAGAGAACAGTATCAGACAGGTGACATTTCAGAGATAATGACTTTTAAAATACTTGTTCTATTATGTGCTCAAAGTTCTTAAATTATTGCTACTCTTTAATGAGACATTTACAATTTGTATTAAAACTTTGTGGATTTTTTTTAATGTAAAACAATAATCATATACTATGGTTGTACTGTGCAGCAAGCTGCATTTGAAAGGAAGAAAGCAATTCCACACCGCTGTTAGATATATTACAGTGTATACATATGTTAAGCTGCAAGTATTACTTCAGAAATCCTATGTATTTTATCCTTCAACTGGATGACAACATTAGAGCCAAAGCACCGTTAAATACTAGAGAATGAAGATAGGTATGTATTAATGCCCAATGCTTTTAGGAAACAAC
>NW_009650188.1:30001-38382 GCF_000708025.1 Charadrius vociferus
AATGGAGTCTCTAACAAATTTCCTATGTGGGAAATGTCAGGCGAGACACCTACCATGAATATTGGGCTTTTGTTTTATGCATTTTTCTGAGTCTTTGCCTGAATACTCCCCCTCTTTGTGTTTATCTGTTAAATATTCCCCTTTGTCCGTTGTGTAACTGTTAAATATGTGATCATGGGAGACTGAAAGAGTATGCAACTCCCATAATTTCAGAGAAATTGTGATAATCTCAGATTCAGCTCTGTATTTACTTCTCAGAGTTGTTGGCATTCTGATGGCAGCTTTTGGGGTATTGTATAAGTGTTTCCAGATTGCAAGTCTGGACTGTTTGAATATATAAATTTAAAAAAAGAAAAAGACAGTCCTTTTTGTAACGTTACCCTGGTCCTGTGCATGTGTTAAAAACATGTGCAATATCACTTTTTCTTTTTCACTTTTTAACACTTCAGCTATATATGGAATCTCAGATAAGTTCTTTCTAGTCTTTTTAAAGTATCTGTGGGAAGTTTCTGCCAAATTTTATTTGACTTCTTACTATTTTTTCCCTTTCAGATCAGGCATTGTTCCTATAACTTCTTACCCTATAATAAATTAATATTGCTAATCTAAGTAAAGCTGTATACAAGTGGGGAATTAAGCAGAGTACAGAAAAAAAAAGAATGAAATATTTAAACTAACTTTATTGCTTTGGATGTCATATTCTTGCATCCTACCTAATTTAATATTACTTCTATCACCAGAAGGAAAAATGTAGCTTGCAGAAGAAATAAAGTTTGCACCAGAAAAATTTCATTTAAATGGTCTGATGTAAATATTATTCCATGCTTCACTGTGTTTTGAGACAATGATCAGTACACATTTTTGGAATACAATCCAAAAGATAATGGTATAATATTTTTAGTTACTAAAAATTCTAAAAATAGTAAATCTAGTATCGTTATCTTTAAGAGTAGTATTATTAACTAGTGATGTTTCTCATTTGGGAATACTGCTGGCTTTGACTAGCATCAAGAAAGAGCTATAAAAACTAGATTTCATTGTGTATTGTTGTGGGGTTTTTTTCCTCATAAATAGAGTTCATATGAAGGTGAGGAACAATGGGAATTAGCAAGATGAAAAGGACTATGCACATTTACCACGCAACTTGGTCAGTAAATTTCCATAATGACTTTCAGTAACTCTGAAGAGGCTATTTTAATCCTTCTCAAAAGAAACCGAAGAAAGGCTAAATTATTATACTGAATAGTGGTTTGATGAGAATTAGCACAGAGCTTGATTTTAATTGGAAGTCCAATCTCTTCAAAGCTGCAAAATTTTTTTCAGGTACTTTTCTGCTTCTCTGATCAAGTAAAGATTCCCACTGCAGAAAGTTCTATATCCATTTTCATTTTAGATCATAGGACAAAAAAAGAGATTTCAGCATTTATTACCTATTGCAAAACCTAATGTAGATAACCTGTAAAAGGCATTGTTCCTTAGAAATAATGGACAAATGGAACCCCCCCCCAAAAACCAACTCTATTCCTTGTTCGCCATGCTCCTCTCTTCTCATAATCACTCCTTCACCTCCAGCAGATGTAGAGTTGAGACTATATGTTGTGGAAGTGAAACACCAATGTTTTATCCATCAGATTGCTGTGCTACCTTAAGTGGATTTCTAAAAATTCTGATCTGTGCAGCAAGACTGTAGAAGACTACATCAGTATTGTACAATATTGTTTTGGCCAGAATTTAATTCCTTGTGTATCATTAGTATTCATCAAAATACTGTAAAAAAAACCTGAGTCTACATGAAGAAAGTTAGCCAAAAAGTGTTCTGTCAGTTATGGAGAAATGGGGGACACACACGCACATGACCCACATTTTCTTTTTAAGTAGCTTGCAGAGAGATTTTAATCATTTTACATTAAATATCACTGCTACAAGCAGTCCTGTTTATTTCAATGGGAATGTTTATGGGTCTTAGTCTGAGTAGAAGAGGTTATTTTTCATTGAAGAGAAAGTATACCAGGCAATACAGTGTCGAGCCTTATGAACAACTTAACTTGTTGCACCTTGACCTGGGGTAACTTATTAAGGCACTAGATGTAACTGCACAGATTTTTGAATATACGGAAGACTCAAAGCTAGCTTCAATTCCTTTCATCACTACGATAAATATAGGCATAATAGGTAAAAAATAAACACAACTAATCTAAACAAATGTCCTATGAATTCATATGCTGATTTTTTTCGTCATCAAATGTGAAATAATACTTTATTATTCTATTTTTAAGTCTGTTTGATAAATGACGTGTGTGTACATTTTCACTCCCTACAAAGTTGGCATGTACGTACAACTAATAATTACTGGCCCCATTCTGTGCTGCTCTATATTGAGGTTCATGGAGTGAGACCCATGAGTCTCACTCATGCCAGTGAGACCCTCTCTTTTACATTACATAATGTACTTTAAATGATGATGTTGTCAATGCATACTGTTAGGTCCTAAATAGAATATTTCAGGTGACATCTTAGTGACCAGTGTTTGACAATCTAAAAATAGTCTAGAAGATTGAGAAGTTCACAGATAAGTTGCATGCATCTGTCAAAATATTCAAAATATTATGTTAATTTGTTTTTATTCAGTATTTTAACAATAGAGATGCTTTGAGCACACTTGAAAATATAACTGCTCTTCAATGCCAATGCTACACAACATGCAGACATGAAAATGGTAACTGGATATTGTAACACTTGGTTTTCTTGTAAGCCGTAGCACCAGGTCCCATTTCAAATACTCTTGCACCTTGTCTAAGAGAATGCAAACTGGCTGATATGGAGTATCAGGAGTCTGGGAAATTTAGATATATTATGAAGCGAAGCATGTCCAGTATTTCATTTAATTTCAATTATTTTAACTTGGAAAGAACTGAAGATTACAGGTTGAAGATTACAGTGTCAAATAATGAACAGAAACGTTTAACAATTTTTGTGTATGTAAAGCTTTATAGCAGAATGTAACTTATTAAGGCACAAGATACAAGTGCACAGATTTTTGAATATACGGAAAACTCAAAGGTAGCTTAAATCCCCCTTATCAGTAGAATAAATATAGGCATAATAGGCAAAAAATAAACACACCTAATCTAGGGCTCTAATCAGAGATAAGATAGCATTTAAAGTAGGTGGCATTTAGGTAGTTAAGAGGAAGTTTTGCTCTCATTAACATTACAAAGAAAGCTCTCATAAATTACTACATAGCTCGCTAACCATATACAGAAAATCTAAATCTTACTCTGAAGTCTGACTAAGATTTTGATGTTAACCAGATAAGCATAAAAAATAAAATTACAATGCCAAGTTGATATTCAGGATAAAAAAAATGTATTCATATGTGTTTAAAGTTAATTCAGTAAATTCATTGAAAGCTTGGTGATTTTCAAAGGCATCAAAGAGAAAATTCACAGTGGGAAAGAAAATTTCCCACTGGTATTTGATCATCTCACCCAGAATATGGTAGCATAAGTAGGATTGGTGGATAAATGGTAAAATACTGACATAAACAGTCTCCATAAATGGAGTAGGAACACTATTTACCAGTATATTTGAATATATCTGAGATATACTTCTCTATTTTCAGTGAAGAAATAGTTCAACGCAGTCAACTGGGATAAAGTTATTCTACTGATAAATTATATTAATTTTCTTCTCAACTGTGCAGAATTGCAAAAAAAAAGATTCTGAGAAAAACAAAACCAAAAACTCCAGGTAGACCAATTTATCTAATCTCTGCGTCTAGACCAAATTCAGGCTACAGCTTTCTCAGCAAATTCCCCAGACCAGTCATTATTTCATGGCTTCATTAACGATAAGAATCTGGACCATTTCAAATACAAGACATTTTACACTCAGTCATTTTAACTGAGACTGTTTCCTTCACATTAGTGATTATATGTATATTTCACAATACTCTGGGGTATGAAAGCGTGAGTTTATAACTTTTATTTATTTGAAGTTTTTGTGGTAACATTTTAGAGTTGAAGAGTAGACTGCTTAAATAAGCAAGTGACCATAGACAACACAAGAAGTCCAGGCTACAGAAAGGATTTCAGTCAGGATCTCAAAAGACATGCAACAAAAGGCAATGCTTTCCCTTACCTACCTGTCATTAGATGGTTAGATTAGATGATTGCATGTTTAAAATGTAGGAAGCGAAATAACCATAGTCTTTCTGCTCTTTCAGTGCAGGTGGTAAACTACAAGTCCTAAACTTTCCATTGTCTTTCAGGTAATTTCGCAGACTTCTAACTGTAACAATGCAATTTCAGACCTTTCAGTTCAGTCATAGAGGTGCCGGGAGGGGAAGATGGATACAGTTTGTCTCAGCTATTAGGAAAGGAAAAAAAAGTCCTTGGAACTCTCTGGTTTTCTGAATTGCACAAGCTTGGAAACTGTTCATATTCCTTTTCCCTTTCCTTATTAAAAAAAAAACAAACAACAAACAACCAACCAAAACCAAACAACCTCTATTTTCATTACAAAAAAAATCCTAGAAAAGAGTGAATGCAGCAGAATATTAGAAAACCTGAGATTTCCTTGTAGTAAAGGGATGACGACTGAAAAATGAGCAAAAATCAAAGTTGTTAAATCTGCTTTTGCCTTATGAGATATGAAGATGGAATCTTAGCCCACAGTGAGATAAACAGCAAAAATCACATTTAATGATGCAGGATATATGTCTGCATATGGGGGAAATGTATATGGGTCTTTTATAAAGTAATATTAATTGAGTAGTTATTTTTTCATTCCCATTCATACGCTTCTTAATAATTATGCTGACTACTGTTTATTGTAACAGTTAATGTCATGAAATTATTTATCTTCCTTTATATATTTAGTCATAAATTCTTAATAGGAAAGGCTATTTTTTTCTGTGTATTCTGTTTGTCTCAGTACCTAGCAAAGCAATGTCCTATGTACTAGAATTTTTAATGTTCTGGTTACAAAAAAAAAAAAAAAAAAAAAAAAGGAAAAAGATTATAACATGCCAGTGTAGAATTATTTACATAATCAGGGTCTTAAGGAAACTTTATTCAGATGAACTGAACAACTGATGTGTAGCCTGTGTTTTTTTGTTTAACTGAAGTATTTATTTGGCAATACGTGGATTGCTTTTACCTCCACCTATGGGCATAGCAGGTACTTAGCTTGCCTTAGCACTGATATATAAATATAATACATAAAGCAGACATGAGTATGTATATATTATCACTTGCATGTCAGCTGTGTATTATTTTACCAAAACAATATAGACAGCAGAAAAATAAGAGGTAATCATTAGCAATTTTATTCTGCAGCTACATTATCTGAACACCTAATGTATGTATCCAGGAATATGCAGTGTTCTGACAGCCTATTCCAACTGTTTTCCTTTCCCTTTGTCGAAGTAGCTGATTGTATACCTGAAGTATATGTTTGTCCTGTTTGACCACAAAGAATTTATATCTCCTCTGTGACCAGGTGTACAGAAGTCAACAGTCTGGTTGATATATGCTGAAGAACACATTTTTACCTTAACGATCTATATATTCATGCCATAGGAAGAGAGTTGAAGTATATGGATTTATAGTTCCTTTGTGTTGCAACTGATATATGTATACAAGTTGCAAAATATCTATTCATTGCTGTTGGTTATTTCAGCATTCTTATTGTCTAGGTTCAAGGCAAATAAAGATTAATTGTGTCTTGTTTAGTCTGCTTCTGCTTTATAGGTGCAACCAGCCTCTGCTTTGCTATGTCTAATAAGTTATCTGAGTTATTCTGTTAGGATTCTCTCTGTTATATCTGAAGGAACATTATATGTTCCTTTATGAAAGAGGATTTTGTACGACTTCTTTACTTTTCAAGTTAAGTTACCTTCCTATTCAGTAAGTTCTTTTCCTCCTTGACTTTCAAGCTAATTTATTACATTAAAAATGTAAAAAAATGGTATGTTTCTGTAGCCACAATAGCATTTTTACTGTACATGCATTCCAAAATGAAATGTCTTCTGTGAGGATAGGCACTCACTTTGTGTTATATCAACCCTGTTTATTTATTTTTTGAGTTGTTTACTTCTTTTCCTTATTATAAGCATTTGATTTTTTACCTTCGGTATCAATCTCCAGAGAACCTTTTCAAATGCCTTATAAAAATTTAAGCATATGATGTTCACTTCAGACTTCCCCCTTATCTAGCTCTTCCAATTATCTCATAATGGAGCAGAGTGTTACAGCTCATACTCTATTTATATCTGTCATTTGCTTCATTCTTAGTTTGTTCCTAGGCTAAATCCAACACGCAGGTCTTGGCATGGGTGCCATTTATTCTTTTTCATCTCTTGTTGACATTCTAACCAATACTTATATTTTTACCATTCCTAATGTATATTATAAGAATATTTTTGTTTGCCTTTTGCCATGATTTTATTTAGCTTCTACTTTTATCTCTACACTTATCTCTAATACTGTGGTTACAAAATATGTCAATTCAGTGTCTGGCATCGTAGCCTAGTCTTTGTGCCTGGAAACTCCTAACATTTTAGGAATGAATAGCATTAACCATATATTTGGGACTACTATACACATACATGTTGTCCACTTCCAATTAGGAGTTGTGTGGACATATTTGTGCTAAGAACATGGCTTATGCAACTCTGCAGAAACTGAAATCACTCCACACTGAGCATTATCTCCTGTCCATTTAAAATATTAAGGTGCTCTCCAACTTAAGTGGTTATAGAATTGATCCTTGAGACTAATTTTAATTTTTTTTAAGACAAAGAGTTCTTAGGAGTTCATAAAGAGAAAAATGGGAGGAACAAAAGAATATTGGAAGGAAAGCATTGTGGTATACAAAAAGTCTGATTTTTAACTTCATACATACTTGACTTATATTCTTATAATTAATTGTATTTTGATACAATCCAGAGACCTTGAATCTAGGTCAGACCATTGTAGAAAAGCACTGTAGGGAGACAGAGAGGCATATGTTTCCTATTTGAAAAAGAATGTGGCAGAAGTCAAGAATTTGCAGCAAGTAGATGGAGCTGGATGTATAGATCAGATATGAATCAAACAACGAAGAATTCAGGGTACTGAACTATGGCTAATCCTGAAGACGTACAGAGGACTAATACTTGAGAGTCACTTTTAGAGAGAAAAACATTTGAAGACAGCAAACATGAAAATGGAAGAATGACTGAAGGAAAAATAGACAAGGTTGCATCAGTAAATGGAACACAGCCTTCCTCTAGACAGAGCAGTGGCTTGATAACCTTCATGTGTAGATAGGTATTTGTGCGGTAGAGTAGGACAGGGGATTCAGCTCTTGACTGCGGTTAACTACTACTTCTCCAGAATCAGTTTAGCACAAAAAAGATGACCCATAAAAGCCTCCTTTTGGAAATTCTGTGTTTATGCTTCTTCTTACTTGTACTTCTTTCAAACACAATTCTGACTATGGCTGTAGAAGGATCAATTTTGATTTTATGAACACTACAAATTGAAAAAGGGAACCATATCATGCTTTATTTTAGCAAGCTAGCAGTGTATAATGCTGTTTCAGTTGAATGTATAAATTTATACAGCTGAAAGTTAGAATTGTGAGTTTTCTAACTCCCATCGTTAAATGAGTGAAAGCTCTTACCATATTTTTTTTTTTTTGCCAGTCATATTTGTCTTTGCTCAATTAGGTTTACTTTTAAAATTTAAGAGTGTCTGCACTGAGGCAGACTATTTAGTCTGTTATTTAGCAGATTGAACTGATCTGTTTGGTCAGTTATTTAGCAGACAAGAGGAAATAATGTCAGAGCAGAGGAAGTAACACACTGTTGATTATTCTAATATAGATATATATTCTAATTCTGGTATATCTGCTTTTCCAACTTTCCCTTCCATCAACACTCATCCCATTCCCATGTATATTCCCATATTCTCTGTGTTTTGTTCTTACCATCAATACAGTTATTATTGAAGCAAATAATCAGCATTTTCTTAATGATACCAAAGTGCTCCTGATGCTGTGTTCTGAAGTGTTAAAATGTGCTCTGGAACTTTTGTATTAGTTAATATTCACAAAATGTTATTAGACAGCCCAATACAGGCAGTGTGATTAAGGAAAGGTTGCAGAGAAACATCTGTACTATCTTAGACAGAAGTAACTTGTGTTTGTGAAAAGGGCTTTGACTGGATGATTATTAGCACGATCAAGTAAACAAGCCCTGCTTAAACTACACCTGTAGGAGCTCTAACATCCAAATAGTGGCATATATATGATTTTGTCATAATCCACTTGGAAATGTTTTAGCACTTTAAGAACACTGTTTAGGGATTAGGCCTATAAAAATATTTTCTCAGTGT